>NC_039292.1:7487335-7799835 GCF_003368295.1 Carassius auratus | reverse complement strand
ACTTGATGCAGGAGAGACAAAAATTTTATAAAAATCCACAAAAGTCTACAACAATCCCTTTACTTTCTTTGGATTGTACAAACTTCCCATTTTTACAGATGCAGGTGCAGCTCTATTGGTATATAGTTCTCAGCTGCAAAAGCCATGATATTAATGTAACATTTCTGTCTGGATCAGTGAGGCCTCCCGGTGCAATAAACCCTTCAGCTGCTCAGAGAACATACCCTACTCCCCAAAAACATCATTTCCATCTGAGCGAAGATGCATATGAATTGATAACAGGATTCTGCGCCTCAAATAAGCACTTTATCTTCTTCAGTGCAGAACTCCAGCATACAGGAGAACATGGGAACATTCATTATTTCAACATCCAGCTTGCTAACACCTTTGATCCTTATTAATAATACGGGCTAAGAGAGTGCTATATTACAATCACCCTTCTCATCTCCACAGTCTGAGAGATGTAAACAGTAGGACACAGCGCAGATCTTTGAGATCTGTGCACATGAATAATAGAGAACCCAGAGCTGTATTTTCTGAAAGTATATGAATAAATCAGAAACTTTTAATGTGGCAGCTTTGTATTTTTCATACTTTAAAATGCCCAGAGTTGCCCTTCATTTGACTGTAGTTTACTTTCTTTGTGGATATAATAGCATAGCTCAAACATCTGCTCATTGTTTGGTCATTATAATTTCAAGCTTTTCGTTTTTTTTCTTACATTAATTTAGCGCCTCTGAATGCTTTTGCATTGCAATGCTTCATTAGCTAAATTATTGGCACCCAGGTATTTCAGCAGAATGTCCCCGTTTTTGAAGGTCAACAATATACAGTACAGGCTATTAAAAATAAATAAAAAAAAAAAAGTTCAAAATCAAACAGTTATTAACAAATATTTTTGACAATTACATAGGCTATAATTACTGGACACGATGCATGTTTACTCCAGTTACTTAATGATTCCTGTAATTCACTGAGCGTTTGGTCCATGATTGACAGCGGCAGTAAGAAAACGTGACAGAAGGCTTTAGCTAATTGCCATTTCCATGCATTCTGTGAACACAACGATATTGGTTTCACAAAATTTAAGTATTCAAAACTTCCTTCATTTTTAAAAGAACCTCACTAAAAATAACAAGCCACTCACTCTGGATCCAGGTCACTGGTAAAGGATTATCACATCAATTCCATGATTCTTTTTGAATGTTTAATTAAAAGAACCAACTCATAAGAGTCGTTTGTTCATTGGATCATTAAAAATAGATTGTTCCTGCATTTTGACTCTTCATTCAAATGGATTTTAGGCTACATCACGAACATTAGGAAATTTAGCTGATTAATAAATCAAAAGTAGGACTGTACAGTTAGTATTGGCAGCTTATATGCATACTTTTTCTTTAAAGTGTTTTACGGATTTTACAAAATGCAGTTTCATAACAAGGTTCGGGAGGAGCACGTCAGATACTTAGCCTAATTAGCACAGGTGGAGCCACTTAAGATAATCAGCCTTATGGTATAAATACAGCTGAATTAGCCTACCTGTCTCCATTGACGGTTTATCAGCATCCCTCCTCCACCCCATCTCCTCCACTAGAGTTCATTTTACATTTTTACATATACGGGGGGGTACTCTAGGTTCGGGCCATTCCCGAGCTCGGAGCACCTTCCCCGGACAGCACGCCAAATATACATTATAATACTTCAGCTAATTATATGTAAGTGTGAACTCGTGAATTTGTATATTACATTTTAATTATAACTTTTCTTGGAAATAGTTTTAAAAAAATGTTGCTCTTTTTTTCGTTGCATTCATATTGCTTTAACCAATTCTCAAAGTATATAGGAATGATATCAAATTATTTGAAACAAGCAAATCATTTTTGTGAAGCAATTGGTTCAGTTGATTCCCACAAAACTTATTTTCCGTCAGTGCTGCATCTGTAACCGCATTCTCTCTGAGTAGATATAGGCATAATTACTTTGCGATTGGTAACATGGGTGCTTTTTTATTTATTTTTTCTTATGTAATCAGTGTACTTTTTTTATGAATACTATGAATTCGAACACATTACTCTGTTGACATATGCTAGTGTTTTTTGCCTATATATAAGGGAAATAAGCTAATTCGGATGCAGCCGTTATGTACTGGATGCTAGCATAGCATGCATGTATAGCTCTAGTACCCTTATGGAGTCCATGGTGTAATCTATCACGCTTGGGGGAGACAAACAAAATACACTACTCATGCAAATTAAAATCGCAAGAGCTCTGGGCAAATCACTTTATTCTCTTATTCATTTATGTTTTTCCAGCCTATCATGGAAATCTCTTCCTCACTTCGCCGCCCATAATAAGCCAAGGGAAGATGCTGATTCAATGCTTTGCAATGAAGATTAGATCAGACATGCTTTGATATTCCCTCTGAAATATATCGACTTTTATGGCCCCCTCTGAGTGAATTCCATGCCATCTGGTAAATGCAGTTGAAGCATGTCGGTCAGTGTATTCTGTCGCCAACAAGGCAATAAAAGCACCACTCAGAGTCATGTAATGTGATGTATGAAGTGCAATAAGTCATCTTCCTGTCTCACGTGGCTCTGAGCTGCTGTGAAGCTCATCTTGATAGGTGTAATAGGCTAAAATGTGACTTAGATTACATACTTAAATAGTTTGCTTGTTTCTTTACAACAGTAAAATCTGCATTTGCCTAAATGTTGCAAGATGGGGAGAAGTAAAGAAATTGAGATTGAGTTATGTTAAGCTGTTTAAATCTTGATAATTATTATAATTTTTGTTAGTAACATATTCATACAAGCTGTATCCAAGCTGTTGCCTGTTTTTGTCTGATCCATAGGTTTAAAAAAAAAAAAAAACTCCAAGAGATGCACAGCATGTTGGAAGCCTTTCTAAAAGTGATTTTGTTTGGTTAAACAGTTCGATTCAGAAGATCACATATCTTTATTAAATACAAAAAATAATTAATAAAAGAGAGAGAGAGAGAGAGAGAGAGAGAGAGAGAGAGAGAGAGAGAGAGAGAGAATTTGAATTTTAACACACCTTTATTACAACTACCCTAAACTAATACAATCAGTTCCTACCTACAGGAGTACAAAATACATACACATTCAAATATATCAAATATACAAAAAAAATCCATAAAAAAACTCATTCCAAAATACATGCAAACTGTAAACTCTCATTAATTATTTCACACAGAGCCCCCTTATAACACCAAATCAATTCAAAAGACATAAGATCCCCCATAGCATTATAATACCGAAAATCTATTAAAATTCTGGATTTTACTAGGTTAAGAAACACAATTTGCAAATTAACACTTGAGTTACGTTCAATTCTTATTTTTCTAGTGTCATATATTGCCTTCTTCGCTTGACCCAATAAAAAGTTCAGTAATTGACAACAAACTCGGCGTCTCCGGATGTATTTAAATCCACAAATAAACATTTCCATAGAAAAAATCTCGTCAAAGCGACCAAATAAATTCTCTAAAACCTGAAACAATGGTACAAGCCTGATACAATGCACAAAAGCATGAAAAATGTTCTCCTTTTGAAAACAAAAAGGGCATTCATCGCTAGTATCATGGTTTATAACTGAAACAAAAGCGTTCACAGCAATCGCTCCATGAAGGATCCTCCATTGTAAGTCACCCACTTTTTTTGACACAGGTGATTTATATAATGCTCGCCATTCTGGCTTGACATCCTCCCCTAGATGGAGGGCAGAACGCCAAGGCGTATCAATTCTTTTATGCAAAAACTTCTTATTCAGAGTTTTGACACAGTTTTTGTAGTACATTTTTCCAGACACTGGATTAGGACCATTTAACATCATCAAACTGGGTTGTAAGAAAACACCTTCACATTCTTCAAAATCAGTCAACAGATACAAATCAGGAAAAGGGTCATTACAATCTGGAGTAATTGACCCTTCAGAATAATCTTCCAACAGTTTAACTTCTTCCGACGTAAGTGCTAACTTCCATTTTTCAAGTAATTTGGCTGTTATGCGTTTCGATTTTAACCCCAAATGTCTGACGACTGCATCAACATTCTCAAAGTCCAGTCCAGCCAGTTTAAATAAATGTCCAAGTGTTAAAACTCCAGCATTAAGAAGAATATCACAAATTCCAGGGAGTATTTTTTCATCTGATATGTCCAAGCGCGATCCATAAACCAGAGGTTCTTGTAGCAGCCAATGAAGAGAAGTCACAGAGCTGGGTCTCTGCACCTTGAACAAAGTCCAAACTTTAAATAGGTTCCGATAAAAAATTGGCAACTTAGACAAGTCCATCTTATGCGGATTTAACCAGAACAAAGATCTCTCAAAGTTTAGACCTCTGAAATCTCGCAAAATAACACAAGCAGCTTGTTTCCAGTTTGAGTCCACTGGTCCAGTCAACAACCTTTGAGCAAACTGAAGTCTAAAGGCTGCTATTCTGCTTTGTATGTGCATTAAACCATGTCCTCCTTCTTCTTTGGGTAAATATAGAACGGATTTCGGCACCCAATGCATCCTATCCCAAAAAAAATCAACTAAAATAGATTGTAATCTTGGCAGTAAATCTCGGGGAGGATCCACACAATTAAAACGATGCCATAGAGCAGATGCAATTAAATTGTTTATGATCAATACTCGACCTTTATATGACGTTTTAGGGAGCAAAAATTTCCATTTATTAAGGCGACCTTTAAACTTCTCCACAATCCCTTCAAAATTATTTTTCATAAACATTTCATCCCCTAAAAACACTCCCAAATATTGTAAACCTTCCTTGGTCCAGGATAAACCTTCTGGAAGTTTTGGTTCCATATTGACCCAGCTTCCAACCAATATTGCTTTACTCTTGGACCAATTTACTTTGGTAGCAGAAATGTTTTGAAACTTTTTCAGGATCTCCAACAGCACATTTACATCTCTCTGTCCATTAACTAAAATAGCAACGTCATCAGCATATGCTGATAACTTAAAATCATTTTTACAACATGGGACATGTACTCCAGACACTTGTGCTCTTAATTTATTTAAGAGGGGCTCTATAGCCAAAGTATACAGCATTCCAGACAAAGCACAGCCTTGCCTGATACCTCTCAACACTTTAAAAGGGGCACACAAATTTCCATTAATTTTTAGAATACTCTCAACATCATTGTACAACACTTTTATCAAAGAAATAAAATCATTACTAAAACCAAAAGCTGTTAAAACATTCCATAAGTACAAGTGTTCCACTCTGTCAAATGCTTTTTCTTGGTCGATGGACACAAGGCCAAAGTTAAGTTTTAGGTTTTTACCTATATCTAAAATATCCCTAATAAAGGAAATATTTTGAAAAATTTGTCTCCCTGGAACACAGTACGTCTGATCAGGATGAATAATTTGACTTATAACTTCACTTAATCTACTAGCCAAAACTTTGGAAAGTAATTTATAATCTGTACATAACAAGCTCACAGGTCTCCAATTTTTTATCTCATTTAGATCACCTTTCTTTGGCAATAATGTGAGAATACTTCTTCTACAACTTAAAGGTAGTTGTCCATTGACCAAACTATCATTTATTACGTGCAATAAATCTGGGCTTACCTCGGTCCAAAACGCCTTATAGAATTCTACTGGTAGCCCATCTATTCCAGGTACTTTACCACCTTCCATACTTTGAAGCGCCTTTTCTAGTTCCTCTAAAGTGACAGCTTTACTAAGTTCAACATTTACTTCTTCAGATACTTGAGGCAGATTTTCAAAAAAATTATCATCCTGCATTTCATCAAGTATTAAGTCACTCTCATATAATTTTCCATAAAAACTAACTGCCCGGTTTCTGATTTCAATAGGATCTGACAACACATCTCCGGTGTCGGAACGTAAAGTATGTATAAGCCTTTTTTGCCCATTTTTCTTTTCTAAATTGAAGAAGAACTTGGAAGGTGCATCCATCAACTCAATATTCTGAAATCTTGACCTGACGAGAGCTCCTTGTGCAGATACATCTAACAAGTCATTTAAAACATTCTTTTTCTCTTTAAAACTCTTGATAGCGGTCAACTCTCCAGTGACGTCAGCAAGTTCTTGTAACTCTTTTAGTTCTTTTTCTAACATTTCAATTGCACCTTTTCTTTCACGTGTGGCATTAAAGGTGTAATGCTGGCATAACTGTCTCACTTGGGTTTTTGCAAAATCCCACCACTGCTGTACAGATTGAAAGGAAGTTTTTTTTGATCTGAAATCAATCCAGAAATCTTTAAAAATACCTTTAAAAAAAAGATCACATAACAGATTTTTATTCAAGTGCCAATAAGCACTTTTTGGCTTAATAGACCCCACTGTCACATCACATTTTACTAGACTATGGTCAGAAAAACCAATTGGGATAATAGAACATCCCCTAAAAAGATTAAGTTGGTGTTTATATCCATAGAATCTATCCAACCTCGCTAGAGATACCAGATTATCTCGAACGTGTGTCCAAGTATACTGCTTTTGGGTAGAATGAAAATTTTTCCACACATCAACAATCTCATTAGACTTCATCAATTCAATGAGTCTCTTTCGTGATGGCATATGAGGCTCTACATGATTTCTATCTGTGAAGTTTTCCGTGCAATTAAAATCCCCCCCCAAAATTAAAACATCCTCTGTGTTACAATTAGCTAATACATGACTCAAAGTGTCTAAAAAACACATTCTTTCAATTGCTCTGGTAGGAACATACACAGAAATAAATACAAAAAAACAATTCTCAAACTGGGCTCTGACTTTTAGCAGTCTACCCTTTAAAACCTCTTCTACTTGATATGAACAAGGAATAAAACTATTTGAAAATAAAATAGCAACCCCTCCACTGGTAGAACTCAAATGACTTAAAATAGTCAATCCATCAAACTCTCTTGCCCAATCACTCTCATTTATCTCATCACTATGAGTCTCTTGAGCAAATAAAACATGCACATTTTTCTGTCTAATTGTTTCAAAAAGATGAAACCGCTTTTTCCCTTCTCTTGCCCCATTCATATTCAGAGAAGCAATACATATTTCTCCCATAAATGAGGAAAGAAAAAAACTAATTAGACTAAAACACAAAGCCCCATAAATGTACTTTTCATTTTTCATTACAACTATTGGACTCTGGTTGGGCATTAAGCTTGGCAAGTATTTTCTTCAGACGATATATTTCTTGGTTGTTAAAACAACCTTCACTCCTATATATTTTTGCTTTTTCAATGAACTGCAACACATCTGGAAAATGCTCTTCAATACGAACTTTTCTCGCATTCTTAGTTGCTTTCAAAAAAGATTTAATGTCATCTGAACTATAACTTTTATTGGAAAAGCCACTTAGCGGAACACTGCACTCCACACTACATTCCGAGAAATCACTTTCACTTTCTGTGTCCGTTTGACTTACATCGCAAACTAACCCTTTTTTCGCTTGCTGATCAGAAGGACGCTGCTCTAGCCTTCGCTTCAGTGGCGTTTTAAAAGCACAATCGTCTAACTCGGTCTCCGTCACACTTTCAAGAATAACAGGAGGTTTGTCTACAGTGTCCACAACACAGCCTCTATTCTCCACCTCCTTATCTTCACCCACAGTAACCATCATCCCATCATCTTCCTCAGAACTAACTGCCCGCTCCTCGTCCACTGTTACTGTGACAGCCGCTGCCACCACTGTCTGCACTGAACTCGGTCCAGGCACCTCAGCATCCGCGACTAACACAGCGGCATTCCGATTTACATTTTCATTTACCATGTTCCCGTCCTTTAAAACATGTGAAGGTCTCTCATTTGACTTATCCTGTCTACCTGGACACGCACGGACCATATGCCCAAAAATGCCGCAATTAAAACACTTCATGTTATTTGTAGTGGCAAAAATGACGTAATTAAATTCCTCATGTCGAAAACTTAAGGACAAATCCAGTTCATCAATATTATCTTGCAGGATCATATAAACATAACGTCTAAATGACACTACATGTTTCAAAAGAGGAGACTTGGTGCCAATCGGAATCATCTTTATAGGTGAAACTGTTTTGCCATAACGAGCAAGTAATCCAATCAACACTTCATTTGGAATAAATGGGGGCACATTTGATAACGTCACCTTTTTAGAAGGTGTAGACAAGGGAAGCACTGGTATAAAAATACCATTAATTACTATACCGTTTTCTACTAACTGATTGGCTAAATCCACTGTTTTCATAAATACAACAACAGCGCTGTTCATACGGGAGGCTGATACAATATTCTCGTGTCCGACCGCTTCACCCACCGCTAAACTGCATTCCTCCACACCAGCGACTGAGTCTATCTTTACACCATGACGCCTTGTCAGAGAATTAAAACTCCCGCCGCTGCCTGGGGTGGCCATGCTCCCAGCACGTGGAAGCCGACACCCCGTCTGACACAACACTCACTTCCCTCCTTCACAAATTAATTATACAAAATAGAAACGAATAAACAACTAACCAAAATCAAACAACAGAAAAAACAGTAAGAAAAAGATAGAGAAGTATAGACCACTCGTACCTCACACAGCAGCCAAACGCTCGCTCACAATCGCTCCGCCCACTCAACCGGCACATGCGCACAGAGAGAGAGAGAGAGAGAGAGAGAGAGAGAGAGTCCAAGTGTTACAATCATTTTAGCATTGTTTGGCATGACGCCGAGTAAGACAACAGTTTAATTATTCATAATAGTAATACAGATTATTAGCCCGAGTGTGGTATGTATCTGTATTTAAACAATTTATATACTTGGTGAAACTTGATGACTTAAGTTAAGTAACCTTGCCTGGTATTTCTCCAAAGAGACTCAAAGAGCTCTTCCAAAAAATATATACAAGATCACTGAACAAATGTTGGCCTTTCGAGTATAATGGGGCACGTTGCTACTCTGGGAATCCCATTGTAACGGTGTAGAGTCAGAGACGTTCAGATCCAATTGCAGCATTTATTAAACAGAATGGTCAGACAGGCAGAAACCAGGAATGACGTCATTTGTGTCAGGGATAACCAGAATCGAGACCAGAAAAAAGCAGAGATCGGGGCAGGCAGCAGAGAATCAGAGTCGGAATACACAGTCCAAAGGTCGAACATGGGAATAACAAACATAGGGAAAACACTCGGAAATGTTAGACGGGGCTAAACAAGACTTTGCAGTGAGTGAGAGTAGGGCTGTAGCTATCGAATATTTTAGTAATCGAGTATTCTACCAAAAATTCCATCAATTAATCAAGTTGTTACGACCGCAGCCATAACACACGAGAGGACATAGACAACACAGCTCGTACAATAGGGAATTTATTAACAAAATGGCAGACATAACAATAGGAAAATTAAGGGGAATAAGGACACGACAATAAGGCACACAGAGCCGCCGCCGAACACCTCGCCTGCCGCACAGATCTGGCTGCTCGAACTTCTTATGCCAAACATACAGCATCCACAGGTGCCGGCAATCAGTCCCTAATAAAACAAAGACAGAACACACTCGCCCTCTAGAGGACAAACAGATCAAAACTTAAAACAAATCACAAATACATGAATATGTAACACAAGTAATCTGATAAAATGTGTTTTTGCTTAAAGTGCAATATTAATTTTGCAAGAGCAAATAAGACTCCTGGGTCTCTTAAAATTAACAACTAAGTTTCCTTTTTTAGAAAAAAAAAAAATCTTATTTTTTAAATGCACAGAATGCAATGCATACACCAAAAATAAACATTTAATTAGTATCCATTGTTCCTCTGTCTGTACTTGTACTGTGAACAATGACAATAAAGTTGACAGATGAATTTAGTGCATTTAAGTGCCATTCAGTTGGGGTTTTAAATAAAGCATTTTCTGAGATGCACATTAAACACATAAAACATTAATTTAATTTCTCTTTTAATTATTGAAATCTGAACTTTTTGGTAAACTAAGGGGATTTACGATTAAAAATAAAACATGGAAGAAATATTGTGTGATTAAACCTTAAAAAAAAAAAATTATGTTTGATTTTATTTATTTTTTTGTAGTAGTAGTAGGCTATGTACATTCTGCTGAACAATAGTCTTTAACCGGACTTTTATTTTGACGGGTTGACGTACCTTTACAGTTTTGAGTACGAGATGTGACACTAGTTTTACTCAAATCAAATGGTCAAATGCTCATGAAGTGACTGTCAGAGCACTTCTGGAGATGTTGTTCATTTGTTCACATCCTTATTTAGTTCACATCCTTATTTAGTGAGACGCTGAAATCACCGGAGTGTCACGTGCGCTTCAGTGTTTATAATAAAGGAAGACGTGCTTCTGCTCCATTCATTAACAGAGACACGTAGAACATACAGGATTCCTATTTAAATAGACTGTTCTGGCTTAATATTTACAGATATTAGTCCATATCGTGATTTGATGCAATTCCAATGACCTATTTTGGATTAATTCATTAAAAATTTGGCAAATTCCGTGCCATTCCACGTTAAACTGTAAATTCTGTTTTTATGACTGGATTCCACGATTCTGTCCGCGTTTTCTGCATCACGGAAATCATAGGGCTCTAGTTGTGGTATGCCAGCTCTATCTTGCAATGGACACACACCACAACATATTTTTTTACGTTTGCCGGCACCCTCAAATCAAAACACTGCTAACTCCTTGCAGTTTGTGATTTCGGACGCAGAGCTTGTGTCTCCTTACGCTTTGTGGGTGACGTACACGCATTGTGTCACATTAAAAAAAATAAATAAATCATCGCAAAAGAACCTGACGTGAGATTTAAAATAAATAAAAAAGAGGCTTCGAGGCAGAGGAATTTGCCTCAATCATTTTTTGTAATCGAGTTACTCAAGGAATCGTTTCAACCCTAAGTGAGAGCGATTGTGCTGCTTGTATGTGTGTGTAAGTAAGGTGCAGGTGTAGCAAGGAAATTGGCTGATGAATGAGGTGCAGGTGTGGCAAGGTGATTGTGATGCAGTGACTCATGGGAAATGTAGTTCAGGTGTGGTGCAAAAGAATGAAAGGTGCTAGTGTCCAAGTGATGATATGGTGACATCTGGTGGTTGATGTAAATTGAAGATGCCAGAGTCCTTAGTGGACTGCCCTCTGTAGGAGTTAATGGGCACTCCAGCTGATGATCGTAACACCCATATTGTCAACGATTTGAGAAACAAAAAAAAATAAATAAATAAATGAATTCTCTTTTGAGATAGGTCAAGTATCTAATTGTAAACAAAAACATAGTCTGATTATATGACCTTATTCATTCCACATTGTGTGTGTGTCTGTGTGTTTGTATGTGCATAAGCAATTCATGAAGGAGTATTTGTGTAACTGTATTCTGGACTCAAAACCTGGTCATCAAATGCAGCTCCTGTATCCTTATATAGTAAGACTGTTGAGTTAACTTGACTGCACTGAGCCATGATTTTCAAATATATGGATGGTGTCTGCTGTCACATGAATTCTCTCAAGAGACTAACAAAATATATCTACCTCTATATCTGTTTATTTTGCAGATGCTGTTTATCTTGTGCACACAGTGAGAAATATTTACAGTCAAGATAATGTCTGGAGCATGCAGATAGAAATGTAAGCAGAACAAATAACTTTTCATAACACAGCATATGCATACATATCAATCATAGAGTTGATTTGTTTGTTTTTTATTTTTATTTTTTTATGTTGCTAAAATATTTGAAAGCGTGCTGCATACGGCTGTTTTTGTTTCCTCATGCTGTGTGTGTCATTGTCAGCATTGAACGTATGTAAAAGGTTATGATATGACCCCTGGCCTAGAGTTTTGAGTTGTGTGAATAAATAATGTAAATCCTTTAGGAGTAACAAAGGGGGAAGATACATGACAAAGTTCTGCTTGCTCACCTCCAAAATTTCACATATGGTGTCTCACCAAGAAATATGCTGAAATGGACAATGAATTAGTAAATAATGTGCTTGTTTTCTTGGGATGAATCAAAGATATTGCATCACATGGAATCACAACAGTTTTTGCAGCTGGGGACCATCTTTTCAGCTGTAGCCCAGACCAAAAAAATCTGGGCAAATAGAGCAAATAGAAAACAAAGTATCATGGGAAATTATCAAAGTACACAAACAGCAGACTTTATACAATAATAATGATGGAGAAACGATACAGGATTAGGCATGGAAAATAAATGTACTGTATTTTCTTTTTCTTTTCTTTTTTCTTTTTATAAAAATGGGATTATAGACATGCAAATGTGGTTTATTTCTTTATATATTTATTTATTAATTACAAAAAAGATAAGATATCGAATTTGAATGAACATAAATAAATGAAATTAATATACAGGATTGGCTTGATTATTATTATTTTTATTTTTCATTTAAATGATGAAATATGAAATATATTACATGGGATGATTTATTTATTTAAAGATAAAATATGAGATTAGACATGTTAAATACATGTATTTATTTATTTAACTAAAGATGGAATTACAAGCTTGGAATTTTGGTTTATTTCTTTACATTTATTAATTATTAATAATACAAATTTATTATACGGAATTGTATATTATATGAGATTGAATTATTTATTTCTTTAAATATATGCTACAGTATTATATTGGCATGAAAACCTAATGCCTATATGACTAAATTAAATAGACCTAACTAAATAGACTTTACCGTATATATATATATTATAGTTTTTATGTAATTTTATAAATAAATAAACCGATACAGGGTTAGGCATGAAAAACTAACACTTATTTTATATATTTATTTATTTATTTATTTATTTATTTATTTATTTATTTAGTGAGTGAGTGAGTGAGTGGTTTGTTGTAAGATTAAACAGACAAATTCACACATCATTTTGACTTGACATGTTCAATTGCCAATCTATCATGTCACTGGATAAACCGAGTCTCCTGTCAGTCAAAACTGGCCCTCTCTCTCTCCACATCTTTTTGGCAGCCAGACAGACATCTCAATTCTCCAAAAGTTATATAATAGATAATTTGTGTATACAAATGTCAAAATGTCAATAGATGTAATCCTTTCAAGAGGTGCTGGGGTATGTCCATTGACTTTTTGGCTGCTTTCCTTAATCCAATACCAGCTGAGTGTTTTTCACAAGCTGCTGTGAGGAAAGGGAGGGCTCTGTTCTGTGGAGATGGCTTTTCTGATGGGATTTCTCATCCCTGGTGGAACTGATAGCGTTCCAATGTGGATATCATATCAAGTGGACGCTGACATTTAGCCATTTCCTATGAAAACCTTAGATGGCTCATGAACTATTATCATTTCATTTCATTTCATTTATCTATCAAAATCTAAAGAAAATACATTCACTACTAACTGTGTGACGTCTGTAAAGTGTTATTTTTTATTATTATTTTGGAAAGAAATTTTTTGTTTTTTTCAGCAATGATGCATAAATTTGAAAAAAAAATATTTTAGATGGATTACATTTGAGAATTAAATGGATTGACTGAACTGACACTGAACTAACACGTTTTATAAAATCTCTGTATAAGTATGCATTATAAAAAGCAAGATGTCAGTTATGTAATGTATTATGTATATTGTATAATGCATTATGTATTTTAGAAAGAGGTTTGCTTACATTCAAAAACAACTAACAAAGTTTTACAGAAGAAAAAGTGTGTGGTTCTGGCACGCTGCTGTGGGTGTTTGCCAGCGCACTGCTATCTGCTTGCTAAGGTGTTCTGGTAGGTCGCATACTGGCCAAAGTCAAAAAGAGTCCACCCCCAAGAATCTTTGATATTTTGAATTTAGTTCACCGTAAGTCAGTGGGATTTCTTTCTCCCATTTGATCAGCTTTCAGGCAAAAATCTAAAAAGTATTAGCAGATTGCATTGCATTACAACTGATGTTGATAAATGATGATGATGATGATAATTATTATTATCATGTGACAGTTTGAAAGGTTCAAGAATAATACTTAAACTACAACAAAACTCTATTGTGAACATTTATTTTTAAATACAAATAGTGATTTAGGATTCATTTCAGACATAACCGAGAAAAAAAAGAAAAAAAAGAAAAGAAAACACCTCACAGCAGGGATGCAGCCAGTTGCAAACTCCATAACGAGTTTGAATCATTGAATCTCATTTAAACATATGCTAACTTACAAACGAGTTCAAGTTTAGTGAATCATATCGTTTTACTCAATAAAAACCTGGCTCATAACACCGGATGCATCAGTTTGAGGCTGTCTACCCTGAACGTGACAAAGCGACCACTGCAAATCATTTGAATTTTGTGTCAGCACGTCATAAATAGAAGGATGCATCAGTTTACTGTTGGAGATTTGACGTGTCGTGTCATGTTGCACCACGCTGCATCCAGTGTCAGCAGCATCACTGATTATAATGGGTTCTATAGTATTTTGTCAAGAGTCATTTGTTTGCAAACAATCATGACTCGCGCCATTTGGAACATCGCCGGCACATTCAATTCAATTCAATTCAATTCAAGTTTATTTGTATAGCGCTTTTTACAAAACAAATCGTTACAAAGCAACTTTACAGAAAATTATGTTTCTACAATATTTAGTAGTAGCTAGTAGTTTGTGCACATTTGACAGGATTTTAGAAAAAATAAATAAAAATAAAATAATAATAATACAAGACGTAGTCAGCTAGACGATGAACTATCAATATTATTAATTAAGTTATTATATGATTCAGTCACACATTTAGCAATAATTGTTAGTTCTGTTTGTTGATTCAGGGTTAGCATCATCTGAGGTCCTCTGAGGGTCAGCATCATCTCTTCTCAGGTGTTCTGGATCCAGACTGGAGCTTGTGTAAATCCTAGTTACCACGGGATGGCGAAACATAGAAACAGAATACAGACATCATTAGCATAGCTGCTGATCCATCAAAGTAAGATTAGTTTAACCCAAGCTAATGAATAAAAATGCACCTTTGATCAGATGCAACTACACTCACAATTAAAAAGATACATTATTCGAATGCTTGGCGAAAGAGATGTGTTTTTAATCTAGATTTAAACAGAGACAGTGTGTCTGAACCCCGAACATTATCAGGAAGGCTATTCCAGAGTTTGGGAGCCAAATGTGAGAAAGCTCTACCTCCTTTAGTGGACTTTGCTATCCTAGGAACGACCAAAAGTCCAGCGTTTTGTGACCTTAGGGTGCGTGATGGGTTGTAGCGTGGTAGAAGGCTAGTTAGGTACGCAGGAGCTAAACCATTTAGGGCCTTATAGGTAAGTAATGATAATTTGTAACTGATACGGAACTTAATAGGCAGCCAGTGCAGAGACTGTAAAATTGGGGTAGTATGATCATATTTTCTTGACCTGGTAAGGACTCTAGCTGCTGCATTTTGGACTACCTGTAGCTTGTTTATTGACGAAGCAGGACAACCACCTAGAAGTGCATTACAATAGTCCAGTCTAGAGGTCATAAATGCATGAACTAGCTTTTCTGCATCAGAAACAGATAACATGTTTCGTAGCTTGGCAATGTTTCTAAGATGGAAGAATGCAGTTTTTGTAACATTGGAAATATGATTTTCAAAAGACAAATTGCTGTCTAATATAACACCCAGATTTCTGACTGTAGAGGAAGTAACAGTACATCCGTCTAGTTGCAGATTGTAATCTACAAGATTCTGTGTAGTGTTTTTTGGTCCAATAATTAGTATCTCTGTCTTATCTGAATTTAATTGGAGAAAATTATTTGTCATCCAATCTTTTACATTTTTAACACACTCTGTTAGCTTAGATAATTGGGAAGTTTCATCTGGTCTCGTTGAGATATATAGCTGAGTATCATCAGCATAACAGTGGAAGCTAATTCCGTATTTTCTAATAATATTACCAAGGGGCAACATGTATATTGAAAATAGAAGGGGACCTAGGACGGATCCTTGTGGCACTCCATATTTTACTGGTGATAAATGAGATGACTCCCCATTTAAGTAAACAAAATGGTAGCGATCGTACAGGTAGGATCTAAACCATCTTAGAGCCTGCCCTTGAATACCTGTATAGTTTTGTAATCGATCTATGAGTATGTCATGATCTATGGTGTCGAACGCAGCACTAAGATCAAGTAAGACTAGAAATGAGATGCAGCCTTGGTCTGACGCAAGGAGCAGGTCATTTGTAATTTTAACAAGTGCAGTTTCTGTGCTATGGTGCGGCCTAAAACCTGACTGAAATTCTTCATACAGATCATTTTTATGCAGGAAGGTGCTCAATTGAGCAGACACAACTTTTTCTAAAATTTTAGACATAAATGGAAGATTTGAAATAGGCCTATAATTTGCCAGTACACTAGGATCTAGTTTTGGTTTCTTAATAAGAGGCTTGATAACCGCCAGCTTGAATGGTTTTGGGACGTGACCTAAAGATAACGACGAGTTAATGATATTGAGAAGCGGTTCTTCTGCTACAGGTAACAGCTCTTTCAGTAATTTACTGGGTACAGGATCTAATAAACATGTTGTTGGTTTAGATACAGTGATAAGTTTATTTAGTTCTTCCTGTCCTATGGTTGTAAAGCACTGCAGTTTATCTTTGGGTGCGATGGATGAAACTGAAGTATTAGATGCTGTAGAATCTACATTCGCTATTGTATTTCTAATGTTATCTATTTTATCAGTGAAGAAATTCATAAAGTCATTACTATTTACCGTTGGTGGAATATTTGAATCAGGTGGCATCTGGTAATTTGTTAACTTAGCCACTGTGCTAAATAAAAACCTTGGATTGTTTTGGTTATTTTCAATGAGTTTGTGTATATGCTCTGCCCTAGCAGTTTTTAGAGCCTGTCTATAGCTGGACATACTGTTTTTCCATGCAATTCTAAAAACTTCTAAGTTAGTTTTTCTCCATTTGCGTTCAAGACTACGAGTTACTTTCTTGAGAGAGTGAGTATTACTGTTATACCATGGTACAGTACGTTTTTCTCTAACTTTTTTCAATTTGATCGGGGCAACAGCTTCTAATGTATTAGAGAAAATAGTGCCCATGTTGTCAGTAATTTTGTCTAATTCATGTGTATTTTTGGGTACAAATAGCAGTTGAGATAAATCAGGCAGGTTATTTGCGAATCTTTCTTTAGTGGCTGGAACAATAGTTCTGCCCAGACGGTAACGCTGAGACATATAGTTAATATCAGTTATACGCAGCATGCACGATACAAGGAAATGGTCTGTAATATCATCACTTTGAGGTACAATATCTATAGCAGTAAGATCGATTCCATGCGATATAATTAAATCTAGTGTATGATTAAAACGATGAGTGGGCCCGGTGACATTTTGCTTGACTCCAAAGGAGTTTATTAGGTCAGTAAACGCAAGTCCTAATGTATCATTTGCATTATCAACGTGAATATTAAAATCTCCCATGATTAGCGCCTTATCAACTGTAACTAGAAGGTCTGAGAGGAAATCTGCAAATTCTTTTAGGAATTCTGTATACGGCCCTGGTGGTCTATACACAGTAGCCAGAGCAAGAGATACATTAGATTTCTTTTGCATGTCTGACAGTGTAACATTAAGCAGAAGTATTTCAAAAGAGTTAAACCTGTATCCTGTTTTCTGGGTAACATTGAGAATATCACTATATATTGTTGCAACACCTCCGCCACGACCAGTCTGACGGGGCTCATGCTTGTAACAGTAGTTTGGTGGAGTAGACTCATTTAGACCAAAATAATCATTCGGTTTTAGCCAGGTTTCAGTCAAGCAGAGTAAATCAAAACTATTATCTGTGATCATTTCATTTACAATAACTGCTTTTGGTGTGAGTGATCTAATATTTATGAGCCCAAACTTTACAAAAATTGTTTTTGTTCATTTACTTTACATTTTTCTGGTTTAATTACGATAAGATTTTTTCTAGATCCTACATTATATTTATATTTTGACCTCACTATTCGGGGAACAGACACAGTCTTAATAGTTTTTACAGCGCAAGTACTTTTATCATTTATGCGGGTGGAACAAAACTCATCATAATGGTTATTTGAGAATTGTCTTACTAGTCACATGGAGCGAAGTGTCCTGGAGATGTTGTCAGACAGAAGATCCGCTCCGACTCTACTGGGGTGTAATCCATCAGCGCGAAACAGTCTAGCACGCTCCCAGAAAAGATTCCAGTTGTTAACAAATAGCAGTTTCTGTTCTTTACACCATGACAACAACCATTCATTTAAAGCAAAAAGTCTACTGAACCTTTCGTGTCCTCGTCGGTACGTGGGCAGTGGTCCTGACACGACGATCGTCGCCGCGGGCGTCGTGCTGCGAACCGTCTCGATCAGGCTCCTGAAGTCCCTCTTCAGCGTCTCCGTCTGCCGCAGCGTGGTGTCGTTAACCCCGGCGTGAAGCACGACCGCTCTGGGGCTCTCATCGGCCTTCAGGATCGCGGGTATCTGCGCAGAAACATCGAGAACACGAGCACCAGGCAAACAATGAGTGTGCACTTTACCTTCGGCTAACGTAGCACTTACGTGTCGGACGATGGAGTCTCCGATGATCACAGCGTCGCGTCCTGTCTCGCGGAGGGGAGCGAAGCGGTTCTGGATGGAGATCTCGAAGGCAGGAGGGGGAGAAGCCGTCGCCCGGGACCCGGCTCGTGTCCTCCGCTGTGGATGCACCCAGGGTCCGTGGTGTCCCGGCGTCGCAGTGAAGGACATCTGGGAAGATCGCGTCCTGGGTGCACCGGGCCTGCGCAGAGAAACACACGGATGCAGGTTATACATGCAGGTTTAACAAGATATCTGACAAAACCGCATTTTATAGAGTTTCACGACTGCTATGGCATCTAGATCTTAAATTAGACTTTAATTTATTTTATTTGTTTGCCACATTGTCTCAACTAATTATTTTAGAAGAGCAATAAACAAATGAGACTTATGCAAGTTATGCAAGCAGACTAATTGCTCTTTGCATGACTGTACAAGATGTTCTGTTGACAAATCAATAAACGTGGTGTTGAACGAGGTCAAATGGAGCTTGAAATAATTATGTCATGAGTCATGATCCCTTTCTTCAGATGTCCAACGATTATGTTCAAAGAATTGCTCACTTCCTGTTTGCCCAATGGAGTTATTGATTGAATTTAATTGCTCAGCGATCTCATCAGCTGCCGAGGCTAGGTGGTGACATTTAGTTGTTTATTTTTTTGATTGTTCATGATGCTTTCAAAGAGCTTACCATTTATCATAAGCCACCAATCAAGCTTGTTTTGCATTGATTTTGATTCTGATTAATTTCGCACTGCTTCTCAGTGGACACCAGACACAGATCAATACATGTGGCGTTATCTGAAACAGATGCAGCCAGAGATGATTAAACGGCATGATGTTCTAAATCTCGCTGATGGTGTTTAATATAATGGCGCGCTTCCTGTTTTTCCCTCTGCTGATATCGATTAAGTTTAATATACAGGACGCGAAGTAACAGGAAGACCTTAGGGGTCAATGGCAGGAAGTCTCCAACTTAAACACTTGAAAACCAAGCATTTACCTATGATAGCATGATAGCAAAGTAGTTATATATGATATAGTTATATTTACATTTTTAGACATAGTTTTCATCCTCATGTTGATTATTAATTTGATTCCAGGTGTGTCTTCTTAGTCCCTCATGATCCTGTGTTTAAAAGCCAGTCCTTTCAGTTAGTGTTTGTTGGTTCTAAAACGTCATTCTTCAGTTAGTTGGTATCTCTTTGTGTTAAAAGTGATTAATGCCGTATATTGTAAGTCAATTATTTTAAAGTCACACAATTTCTTTGTGTGAGAATAAGGCTTAAATTATTCACTAGTTACCATCCTTTGATAATTGACAACTCAGTTTATTTCTTTATTGCCAAAAGATTGAGTATTTTGTTTGTTGGCAGTCATCAATGTTTTGAAATACAAGTCTTCTATTCCATTTGAGTGGCCTTTTTGATAAATCATCATGTGGTGGCTTTTTTGTGTTTTTACCATTTACTATTTGGGTTTAACCTTTCCACTTACATAATTGATTTTTAAGAAGTGGATGTATACCTTTGGCCTTAAAAACACTTGATGAAATTGAATGCAATTGAATTAGGGGAAATGCAATTTTCCTAACAAAAGATCTTCAGACTGATTGGCAGGGGAAACATAAGGCCAATATGAGCTCAGATAAAGGAGTAACGTCTACAGCATCAGTAATTTAGGACTGATACTGCAAGAACTTTGTCCAAAAGAGCATGTTTTTCAAAGTGGGTTAAGTGTAAATACTCTTCTAATTTTTGGAAATGAGTAACAGCGATTTCAATGTACAGTATGACAGACTGAAAATTAAAATATGAGGATATCAGAAACTGATGCCAAAAAAAAAAAAAAAAAAAAAAGAAAAACTGTGAACTGTATCTTCAATGAACTCTGGACGGAATGTTCCTAAAACAATTATTTGCTTCCCCCATGAGGTTCAAAACAAATGCTGTAAGGAGGTTGAAGTAGACAGAAAAGAGACACATATGGATTTAGAGAGAGAAATGTTGTTGTGATTGTGGTATTGTTACACAACCGTTTTTTTTTTTTTTTTCTGACTGACTGACTGGAGAGCAAGTACATGCTAAATACATCTTGCATGGCTAATTTTCAACTATTCCTTTAAAATTTAAGCATTATATAAAACTGAGGTTTTCATTCATCATTCATTCAAGTTTTCCAGTAGTACAGTAAAAAGGATCAGGGGAGGTGTTGCCTCTCTTGACATCCTAATCATGTGCAAAGCTAAAGCTGTCACACAATTTACACCAAACACAGATAAGGCAAAAAATATTGCAGCAGTTATCTTCTGAAAGTGGCTCACATGGGCCTGCAGAAATCTATACGTACAGTCTTTTAAAATTCATTGCAACTGAAACTTTTGTGATATATCCATAAAATGGCCCTAAATCCAGTTACAGGCTACATGCGGTGGAGTCAGCTCTTCTCCCGGCATCTCCAGCACTGCAGCTCGATCTTGCAAGGGATATTAATCTAGCAACAGGGTCCTTGTGCCCAACCACTGCTGTCCCCCTGTCTACGATGACTAAATGCTCTTGTGTCGCTAACAGCGGGACCCCCGACATTAGGCCCCAGCACACACCACACACTAATGGAAACTCAAACACTCACCTTGAGAGGAGACTAAGGAGGCTTAAAGTGATAGTTCACCTAAAACTCTGTATTCTGACATAACTCATTCCAAATCTATGTTTTCTTTTCTTCCATTGAAGCACTGTCTAGAAAAAATAGCGAAATGTATTCAGCAAACAATCATGATAAGACATGATCATTGATATGTTAATGATAAGACATGTAGATTATATTCATATAAGAAAAATGCATAGAAAAATTAAAAAAGGTTAAATAAAAGTTATTATATATATATATATATATATATATATATATATATATATATATATATATATATATATATTTGAATCAGTTCAATACATTACATACACATACATTTGAATACACTGAAAAATGCAGTTAAAGAACGCACTCAAAATGCACACCGCAACTCACTAGTATGACTTCATCATGTAACTTTACATTAGCCTAGATGCAGGGCCGGCTCTAGGTTATTTGGTGCCCAAGGCGAAAGAGCACTTTTGCACTGCTACGAACTCACGAACTGATTCAAATGATTCGCGATCCCGCTCCGAACTCCCGAACTGTCTCAAATGATTCACGATCCCCAAACTGATTCAAATAATTCGCGAACCCGCTTTGAACTCCCGAAATGACTCAAATGATTCGCGAACCCGCTCCGAACCCCCGAACTGACTCAAATGATTCGCGATCCCGCTCCGAACTCCCAAACTGACTCAAATGATTCGCGATCCCCAAACTGACTCAAATGATTCGCGATCCCGCTCCGAGCTCCCGAACAGACTCAAATGATTCGCGAACCCGTTCCGAACTTCCGTACAAATTAAAATGATTCACGCTCCGAGCTCCCGAACTGACTCAAATGATTCTCAATCCCCAATCTGACTCAAATGATTCGCGAACCCCAAACTGACTGAAATGATTCGCGATCCCGCTCCGAACTCCCAAACTGACTCAAATGATTCGCGAACCCGCTCCGAAATCCCGAACTGACTCAAATGATTCGCGAACCCGCTCCGAACTCTCGAACTGATTCAAATGATCCGCTAACCCGCTCCGAACTCCCAGACTGACTCAAATGATTCGCGATCCCGCTCCGAGCTCCAGAACAGACTCAAATGATTCGCGAACCCGCTCCGAACTCAAATGATTCACACTCTGAACTTCCAAACTGACTCAAATGATTCATGCTCCAAACTCCCAAACTACAGTATATGTGGTGATTAATACATAAAATTTGCTAAAATATATCAAATAAGACAAAATTGCACAAATACATAAAATTAGATAAAAATCAAATAAGGTTAAACACAAATGTGTTCCCGAGGATTACATTGCAGTGATAAATATTTTATATATAAATATATATGGAGATTTTACCTAAAATATATTGTGCAGTTTTTATATATAACAATAAAAAAGTGCTTTACTGATGATTGCAATGCAGCGAACAATTGATTTTTGACTTATTTTCAACCTTATAAGTTAGTATGCAACAGTTTTATATTTTATACATAAAAAAGAAATTGTATATATATATATATATATATATATATATATATATATATATATATATATATATATATATATATATGTATATATGTATGTGTGTGTGTGTGTGTGTGTGTGTGTAAATGGCCGCTAGCTTTTCATGTAAATATCTGTCTTTAGGGCTCAAACAAAGCCTCTTTACCATTATTTGATTATTTCGTCTTGTAAATTAAACTGACAAATGCTTTTTCCCCCTCATCATGTCTCCATGATCATTTGTCTTCAGGCCCTAGAAGTCACAAATAGTGCAGGACATTCCTCAGAGCCATGCACAGAAGTTCTTCTTCTAATTTAATCACAACGTATAGTCGCTGATATTCAGATCATAGGCGCGCTGGCAAATGTAACTGACATTTGCACTCCACTAGAGGTCTGTTGCTATGTCAGGTTTCACCGGAGAGCAGATGGCCGCAGATGGTTTGTGGAAGCTCTCTCTTGTGCCCTTGAATTTCCTCTTGATCTGCTCGGCTCCAGGATGGAATCGAGCAGCACATAAACCAGATTAAACAAATGTGCATCTGTGTTGCAGGAAATTGTTAATCTGAAATCAAGTATCCCTTCAGAACGTGATTCTGGATGTTGTTTTTTACAGTCACAGCTTAAACATGGCATGTCGGTTTCACTACAGTCTACAGCAGAGTTATATTTCACAGATGTGTCCATAAATTTGTAAAACCTGCATTTCCCTCTTCATTTGTTGGCACAGTTTTCCCAGAAATTCACACATCTGTGCTCACAAATTGCTTTTGTTACTGCCATTATTACAAGTAGCGAATACATTGAAGCGGGATCTGAAGTGGAACCACAAATTTATGACCACGTGACATCCTCAAAGTGAACGCTTTGGGGAATGTGTCACAGTGTATGGAGGCAATAGATTATTTACTGTAGAAGTCATTAAACATGCTCAAAAGCGCTGGTTTTGCCTCATAAAAAGGACATTTATGAAAACCGCTTTGTATTTCCCAGTCGCCTACTTACTAAGTATTATTAACTGGATTCATAAGTTGACACCGAGTTGTCTGGAGAGCTTCAAAGGAGCCATAAAAAGCAGACGTCCTGCTGGTGTGTCATTAAAGAGGTTTGTCTAACAGTGGATACATTGTTCATAGTTAACCCTGTATTGCTCATTGCCTCAGAGTAACAAAGCCATTTTATTACCTTTGTAAGCATGATAAACGATGGCAATAACATTTTTTACAATTAATAAATTAATAAAAAGATATATCTTGCTCTAGATGCACTTTTGTTATTTATTTATTCATTCATTCATAAGTACATACAGTGTTGCTTACAGGTAAAATGCATTAAATGATCGCAAATATTATTATTATTATTATTATTATTATTATTATTATTATTATATTATTTCTTCTTTCCATGTTTTTTTCAAAGTAGGTAGTTCTTGGCCATAATTGAAAGTTTCAGTGTGGACCAGATTTCATTCCGATTCTTAAGTTTATGGATGCCAGACTAGAGTGAATGAAATGTTTTATAAAATTTTGAAGAAACTGAAAATTTCTTTCATGTGTGTGTGTGTGTGTGTGTGAAACTATCTGTTCTGTAGTGTGTGTTCTGGCAATTGCAGAGGCGTGGTGATGCTCTAAATCGGCCAATTGCATTCATTCATCCCTCGTTCATCACTCTGTTTGTCTGTCGAATGTTTGCTGATGGATCAGATCCATGGATCCATTCCAGCACTTTTCCACATGCACTGTAAAAAGTGAACATGGGTCTAAGTTGGATTACTAGAACTATTTGAGTCTATTTACTTCGTATTTCTGCTTTCCTAATCGTAATGGATTATTGTACACTCATTCAACTTGAGCGCATAGAAAATCACAAATACTCAAATATCTCACTTTCACCCAAAGTATAATTTCCCTTTAAAAGAATCTCCGCGTCAGACGTTTTTTTCTGACGTCATGACGCACGAGCCCGATTTCAACTTCTGTTTCTCAACTGACAGCCGCCATTTTTTTCTCTCCGGACTCGGTTGAAAAAGGTAGGTTGGAAGTTTATTTTAATTAATATACGCGACAATTAAACTTTTGGACGTGTGTTTTAGTTGTTTATGAGTTTATCGATGTTGTTTGTGAACATGAATACGAACGTACACTTAATTAACTGAATTTTTGAACATACGTTTGCGATATAGCGTTGCTGAACATGTTCTATGTATACCATATGTTGCATTTACTCGTTTGTTTTATACAAATGTGATCAGTTTGGATCCTTTGAGTGTGTGTATAAAATTATTTTTTTAATTGATGCCTCCTTAAGTTAATGTTAACCGTCTTTGCGCGCAAGATATTGGAAATGCGTTGGGCGGGAAGTGCTTGGAGAGCGGGATAAAATGCTCGAATTTGATTTCCTGCATTAAAGTATTGAGTATGATTTTAATGTAATGTTTGTCTGTTCTTTTATTTTTTCTTTAAAAACGTTAGCTCTGATTCATTCTTCTATACATTTTTTTCGCCCAGAAATATGATGATGAAAGTCATTGGGTTAGGGCGACCATACGGGACTCGTCCCAGCCATGATTTTAATAATGCCTAAAACATCCAGAGCAGTTTGACAAATAACATGCAGGTATTGTACATAATCGACCAATCGTGGTGCTGCGTGTGAGAAGGTGAGATCCAGAGGGGACGTTCAAAGCAATTAAAATATGCGTTTGTTCGTTCTATTGACTTGAAGCGTCGCTGCGAACAAATCCCCCCCCCAAAAAAAACACAGTGCTTCAAGTCAAACGAACGAATAAACACGTGAAAGCGATTAGAAACCATAAGTAGCCGTCTGCTCTGCTCGTTGAAGCTCTCATGTATGTTACACAACGATCAGTCTGCACAGTACAAATAGCCAAAACCTGGATATTTTAGGCAATATTAAAATACTGGATAAAATCCCGGGAGTTAGCCCATTTACTGATTCCCTGATCAGTGCCCTGACTGAAAAAAGGAAAAATGAAAGTGTTGTCAAGGAGAAAATGTCTCTCACGTTTGCTTACAGATGACAGGAGGTAACGTTAATGAACCAGGAGCTCAGTGTCAGGAATTTCAGGGCGAGGTGGCCTGCGCTTTTCAGACATTACGAGGTATTGAAATAAGTTAAAATTCTATAATACAATTTTGCATTTGCAGTTTGACTGTTGTTGACCTTTTTTTTTTTTTTTTTTTTTAGATCAATGCAGAGCTACATAGGCTTATGGATGTTCCACTGGAAGACATGTTCTTTGCACAGTTGGATGTATACATGAGTCAACTAATCAGAGTAATCCGTTCCAAAGGAGGAGCAACCCCTGAGAAGACTGCTGCAATTTTTCACATATTGGATCAGGTACGTCTGTGTTTTTTACATTAATATCAACTACACAATCTTATTTTAGTCACAGTATGTTTTACAGTAACATTTAGTTGTTAAATACTTGTTGCATAGCATGGAAATTTGAAATTGTCATCACCACCCCATCAAAATGGATAATTTAAAAGTGATCGTTCACTCATAAAATAAAAAATGTCTGTTAATTTACCATCCAAGATGTAGGTGACTTTTTTTTCTTCAGTAGAACAGTAAAGTTTTTATTTATTTATTTATTTTTATTTAATTAATTCAAGTAAAAAAAAAAAAAAAAGTAAAACATACAGGCAAAACAAAATTAATACCTGTGGGTCCTGACAATTTATTGAGGTTTTATGAAGTGAAACGATTCGGTCTATGCAAGAATTTTTTTTTTTTTTTTACTCTCAAAGTGACTAGCCATTGACTTGCATTATATAAATCACAGTGGACTACGGTTTCAGCAAAAAAAACTGTTATAATGAAGAAAAAGTCTACATACATCTTGGATGGCCTCTAAATTAACAGCAAATTAGAATGTTTGGGTGAATTACTGTGTCCCTTTAATCAAGAATGATTAAATATATTAGGGTGTAAATCTAATTGTTATCGATTGCTTTATCACAGACTGAAAACATTCACGTGAAAAGAGAGTGTGTCCTGAAGGCCCTCATCGTTTTCCTGGGGGGAAATCCTTAAGGAGTATCTTGTGAGTTGAAAGTACAAATTGTATTTAGATTTTTCAAAAAGTACAAAATGTGTTTTGTAGTTATGAATGAAAAATGTAGTAATAATAATGTCCACTACTTTAGGAGAACCAGCAGATGATTGCGAGGGTGAGCTGGAGCAGCTCACCATGGCGGTGTATGTTATTCGGAAGGAGGAGGGAGAACATCACGAACCACCGGCTGACATGGGTGTCGTCATCAAGGGTGTTAAAGTTCTTAATGAACTGTCTTCGTCCACATCAGCTTGTGCCTTGCTTCACCGGAATGATATACATCATCAATCTGGCTTATCAAAAACCACTTTTTACATTCGAGGTATTCCAGAAAGTTCTCTTGCAGCTCGATCAGCACAAGATGACACCAAAATTTCAAAGTCTTTTCGGGAGACTACAGTTAACTTGCAGTAATGTTTGAATGTGCATGTGTTTGAAACAATGTCTCTATTTTAGTTGAATGGCATGTATTCTTATTGTAAGACTATCTATTTGTTCATTCATATGTCTAGTGTGTAGCTGTTCAAATCTGTAGTTGATTTGTTCCTTTTACATTGGTGAAAGGCTAATTACCTATAACTCTAAGCTGTCAAAACATTTTCCATGAGCTGTTTAAGGTTTTATATATATGTATATGTATGTGTGTGTGTGTATATATATATATATATATATATATATATATATATATATATATATATATAGAAAATATTAGGGCTGCACAATATTGGGAAAAAATTACATTGCGATATTTTATTTTTCTGCGATATATATTGCGATATGAAATCTAATAAAAAATTTTCTTACAAACAAAAATGGGGTGAGCACACTTTCATTCTCATTTTAAATGATTTACACATCGACAACATCGTGTCAATTGATTAATATGCGCGAGGGAGAGAGAGCAAGACGGCGCTCGTGTTGTTTGAAGATGGTGAGCGTGCGGCCGGGGCTCTCGCGCTCTGTCTCTCTCTGTCCTGTTAAACTCACAGGACTTAACATTTTAAAACTGCTGTGAAATTAATCCGCCAATCACATTCGTCAAGGGACATAGAGTTAATGAATAACGGATCAACTACGACAGCCTACATCGCACATCCTGCAATGTGACTATTGTGAATTCGTACATTGCGATATCGATGCTTAAACGACACATCGTGCAGCCCTAATATTATATATATATATATATATATATAAACATGGCTCAGTTTAGGGCACTACCTGTAAGCTGTTCTAAAGCACTTATAAATACACTTATGTGGTTCTATTTTAAGAATATTAAAGGGATAGTTCACCCAAAAATGGTTTAAGTTTTTCCAAACCTGTATGAGTTTCTTTCTTATGCTGAACACAAAAGATGTTGGCAACCAGACAGTTGACTGTACCCATTGACTTTCAATCTTTTATTTTCCTGCTGGAAGTTGATGGGTACGGTTAACTGTCTGGTTACCAACATTTTTCAACACATCATGTTCAGCAGAAGAGAGAAACTCATACAGGTTTGGAACAACTTGAAAATTTTTTGATTGAACAATCCCTTTAATTGTTTTTAGGTGGCTCATTTAAGGGCATAACCACTTTTTATATTTATTTTTATAAAAATATGCAGTGCAAAGACAACGGTTATGGATGTAAAGTGTGGCAGTAAATGAAATGATTTCTCAAAGTTTGTAATATGGAAAACACTGTTAGCGTATAAATGAATTAATGGTAATAAATATCTCCAAAGCAATTTGAGTCTTGTGTGATTGACCTAAATTAAGTTGAGAAAATATAATTATTTAAGTTGAGGAAACATAATTTTTTTAGGTGTTACCAATTGAAGTATTTTTTTTAAGTTGATCTAACTGAAGTAAAAATTAAAATATTTAAGTTGGAATTCAGTGAAATTAAGTTAGACTAATGTAAATAATAGGATTGAATGAACTCAAATAACGTAAGTGTGATTAACCTATTGAAATTAAGTTGATAAAACATGATAATTTAAGTTGAGAAAACTTAATTTCTTTAGGTGTTACCAATTGAAGTAATTTTTTTAAGTTGATCCAACTGTTCACTTTTTACAGTGTGATTAGATGGAACTAATTATTCTCACATCTCACGCTCAGTCTGGAATAAACTAATTACCTTGTCTCTGCTAGAATTCCTGCAAACACCTTTCAAATTCGCTAACATCTACAAATAGAAGTTAATTGGAAGTCCAGAAGATTGAAAAAAACAAAACAAACCTGTAATAACCAATAAAGAAAAAAAGGCATACAAGTTAAATAAATGTGGTGTGAGACATTTGTTTTACCTTAGGGAGCAACACATTGCTGTTAATTGCTCGCTTGATTAATAGATCTGGTTAACCGAGAGCAGTGATTAACGTTTGTGACCAGGGGAGAGGAAGCTCATATTATTATTACACAAATCATTAATGTAAATATGAAAACAGGATTATGTCGGTCATCTAATGGACCAACCAACAACACATATTTAAATATTTTTAATTGTCTACAAACTGTGACCTGCCATATTAAAGCGTTCCTATATATTGTACATTTGCAAAAGCCAGCAAAAATTATAATGTGATAAATACAAAATATAATAATAATAATAATAATAATAATAATAATGTTAAGCATTTATAATTATTAAAATGTATTTTAAATTTACGCCACATATTTAATATTTATATACAAATCTAATATATATTATATAATTAAAAGATAAATGTACATAAAAATGTTTGTGCATATATAAAATATAATAATGCTAAAAAAATGAATCTAATCTATTTTATGTTATATTTTGATTGATAAATGTTACATTTAAATAAAATAAAATATTACACACACACACACACACACACACACACACACACACACACACACACACACACACACACACACACATATATATATATATATATATATATATATATATAGAATAAATATTAAATCTGAATGAAACGGTTTAATTTCTTCCATGTATTTGTATTACATATACATTCATAGTTCATACAATATAATATATATATATATATATATATATATATATATATATATATATATACACATATATATATACACATATATATATATATATATATATACAGTACAGACCAAAAGTTTGGACACACCTTCTCATTCAAAGACTTTTCTTTATTTTCATGACTATGAAAATTGTAGATTCACACTGAAGGCATCAAAACTATAAATTAACACATGTGGAATTATATATATAACAAAAAAGTGTGAAACAACTGAAAATATGTCATATTCTAGGTTCTTCAAAGTAGCCACCTTTTGATTTGATTACTGCTTTGCACACTCTTGGCATTCTCTTGATGAGCTTCAAGAGGTAGTCACCTGAAATGGTCTTCCAACAGTCTTGAAGGAGTTCCCCGAGAGATGCTTAGCACTTGTTGGCCCTCTTGCCTTCTGTCTGCGGTCCAGCTCACCCCTAAACCATCTGGATTGGGTTCAGGTCCGGTGACTGTGGAGGCCAGGTCATCTGCCACAGCTCCCCATCACTCTCCTTCTTGGTCAAATAGCCCTTGATGCCTTCAGTGTGAATCTACAATTTTCATAGTCATGAAAATAAAGAAAACTCTTTGAATGAGAAGATGTGTCCAAACTTTTGGTCTGTACTGTATGTGTGTATATATTGTCACGGGAGGAGCACAAGACAGACACAGTTGGCGTGGCGTCAGGCCTCGGAGAGGCTTTTATTAACAGAAATCATAAATAACACAGGGGATAAAAGTGGCCAAAGGGGGAAAGTGTCCAAAATAACAGGGAATCTGGTGTCCTCGTCGTGCTGCAGGGTTCGTGTGGGTTGGGCAGTGTTCATCGAGGAAGGGTCCAGGTAAGGGGCGGAGTCCGGTGGCCGCACGCGCTCCCCTCTTCGGTCAGGGGCGCGAGGGGCGGCGGCTTCCTCTAGCGGCCGCATCACTCTCATTGGCCGCGGCGCTGGCAGGGGATGGACGGCCCGGCATCCTGGCCCGTCGGCCGTGTAAACGGGTGAGGTTCTCTTCCGGATCGCGGGTCCGGCAGCTCACGTCTCTTGTGGCGCGGGAGTCCCTCAACGCACCCTTCCTGGACCCACGAGGACACCAGCGTGCATGCACGGGGAAGAGACCGGTCTCCCGAGGAGAGGCGCGTTGGGCTTTTAAACAGCGGCGGTGATGAGGCTCCATTCCCTTCAGGTGTGCCCCATCACACGCCGCCAGCCCTGACTCGTCCAGCGCCCCTCCTCTCACACACCCACTCCAGTCGGGAGCCTGGTGAAGGGCGGCGATTTAGGACGGGATGCCGGTGACAATCAGGGAGGAGGCAGCTGACTCGTCACAATATATATATATATATATATATATATATATATATATATTTTTTTTTTTTTAAATTGAACATATCAATTAAATGCAATATAAATAAGGACAATCTCAGTACTCCCTCTAGCCAGTCCACTCGCAATGGGGGCAAAACAGACCTGTCCAGCCTTCAGATCAGCCACCAAAGATCTGGGGCAGTTCTGTCAGGCTGACAAGGGCATGCTGGTAATGTGGTCATAGGCTGTAGGGGCCAAATGTTGCTCACTTTGCCTGGACATATGCGTCCTTCTTTAATCAGCACACATACATAACTGTGACCCACAGACCCAGAGTTATTATTTTTATTATTAAGTGCTACTGTAAGCTATTCACTCCCTGGAGCGTTTTTAAACCACTTTGAGCAAATACAAACAGACATTTTCCATGAGAGGTATCGTGGGACATCCGGTTTCCTTTTTTTTTTTTTTTTTAATGCAGCTATTCAGCATAAAGCTGTGTTCAGGACACAATAGGGAGATGCAGAGCTGAAGTTCACAGACAGGGCTGATAGCGAGCAAGAGAGACAGAAAACTCAAGGGAAGTGTTCAGAGAACAATAACATGCAACGTATGCAGCACTACAAAGGACGCACAGCAGATTTTAATCAAAACAAAAACGCGCGGTTAATTGCTGCCGACTGAATTGTGCAGCTCTGAGTGAATGTGCCTGTTGTCTTTGCAAACATGGCTTTGCTCTCATCAGCCGCTTGACATTGTTAATGAAATGCAAAGATTTGAATGCAAAAATGTGTCAGTCCTTTGCTAGAGTCAATAAACCTTTGAGCCGAACAACAACCCAGGGAATAACGATTAAGTAAGAAACTGCCCAAAACATCTTTCTCTCTCTCTCTCTCTTAAAGCAAAGAAATGTACTCACCCTCATGACGTTCCAAATGCGAATGACCTTTTTTCTTCTGTGGAACACAAAAGCATAACTTTAAGGATATTCAAGAATTAAACACAAACATTGGTATTCAATCTAAACAGTGATTTTGCTTACTTTTCTAAAATGCAGCATTATAAATGGTAGAAACAGACATTTTGGCCTTCTGCTCCATAATTAGGTCAGTTCAGCAGGACATGAGCAATGTGAAGCAGGAAAAAAACAACAACACGTTCCTCAAAAAGGGCTGCAAAATACAGGCCCAAAGCCATATCCAAAAATGTCCTTCCACACTTAAAAAGTCTCTGCTCTGCATTAAACTTACATCCAAGCTTTTCAAGTTTATTCCCAAAACTGGCTATTGCAACATTGCTAATGTTGTTGACTCATGTATAACAAAAACATTATCTGCTAAATGATTAAATACAAAAGTGATTTAATGCTACTTTATTTTAGTGATAAATGTTTGATAAATACTATAATAAAACACTGATAAAATAAATATGAGTAAAATATGTCTGTTTTTGATGTCGATCCAAACAGATATTCCTTCTCTGCTTTTAAATATCGCAATTATATTCATTAAAACAGTCAGGCATGACTAAAATGAGTAGAGCTTCATCTCTTAGGTATTTGTCTCTGAGCACAGCACTGGAAAACAGCACCGTGGTGCTCATCGACGAACACAATGAGGCAGTCAGTGAAATTTATTCATACTGCAACATGCACTACATCCAGCTGCTTTAGATCAGCAAGGAGGAAACATTTCATCTGTCTTTTCTCAATTCACCCATTTCTAATACTGTCTAAAACTAAAAACAACTGGTGGAGCCAGTCACACACTACATACGGCCTATCAATGAAAAACATCCATTCACTCACCGCATGATGTGGTTGTTTCGAAGCACTAAAACATTCACAAATATGTTTTTCCAAAGCTGAAATGTGGAATATAAAATACAAGACAGTGTTATTAATATTGACAGTTATCATTCTCATTTTGACACAATAAACCTTAGTGAAAGAAAACTAATGAGACGATAAAGAAAAGACAATGTTTATTTGTAACCTTATTTCGTGTATGAACTACAAACTCTGATATCTATAATCGATCTCCATCTTTTTTAAAGGTCATGAAATAATGTTTACATGAAAATCAACCCAGTTTTATTTTAAAGCATATCTCGCTCTCTCTCTCGGTCTTGTCTTTTTTTTTTTTTTTTTTTTCATTAGAACAGGTTGGCACATGTAAAATTAAAATTTAAAAAGTTTTTGTTTGTTTTTTTTTAGTTTTATTTTCAAAATTTATTTTTGTAGAAATCTACCACTAGAACAGCATTCCCTCTCAGAGACGAACAGAAAGTATTTACGTGAAACAGAGAGAAAAGCATCTCATTCACTCCTAAACTGAAACCCAAAACACAGATGCATGATGGGACTGAACAAACATACAGAAAAAATAAATAAAATCACAGTAAGTTGAAAAATAACAAAAACTATAATAAAAATTGATAATATTATAAAAAAAACGACACGGACCTTTTCCAAAAATAATGACAGTAAGAGAATGAATAAATTTCTTAAAATAAATAGAATGCAACTTAAAAAAAAAAAAAAACAATGACTTGGTTTACTTTTGTGCTAAACTCCATTTTTCGCTATATGTTGAGGTTGATATCAATTTCAGTTATAATGCAAAATAAATTCAGAAAGACAAGGAAATTAATTAAAATTCGAAAGAGCAGCATATTCAGATGAAGAACAGTCTTTTTTGCACACTTTTATAATTATCTTGATTAGAGAATGTACCAGATGGCCTTTGCTTCTAGTGGGCAGGAGGTACCCTCAAAAACTTTTTTGTAATGATCTGAAATAGCAAAGCTGACAAGCATAATTGCATCAGATCTTTAAAAAAATTAGAGTGCATCTGCTGTGTGATCAAAATATGATACGGAAAAGTTCACCAAATGCCACATGGTATCAGTCGGCATCTGTATTAAGACCAGAAATGCAAGAGAAAAATCTCCTTGACAGTCCCCTGTGTGATTTGCATGAATTATGAACGGCCAAAACAAAATGCAATGAATCTGAATAAAATGTCACAGGTTTATTGGTTTATTTCATATTACCTATAGACCTCTAGACTGCTTAATATTTAAAATGATGCACTTTAAATGAATCTACTTTGGCTCTTTCACCCAGACTCACTCTACTCATATATTTAAAGTGTCAAGCCAATGTCTGTCGTCTACCCCCTGCCCGCACCCCCCACCCTGTCCAAGGTCATTAGTTGCTATAGTGACCGTCTCCGTCCATTCTGATTTCATAAATTAATTCATAATATCAAGTCATTCCCCCTGCAGCCGAAGGCTACTGCGTGTGTAAAGCCAAAGATGGATGCATCATCCTCTGTCTGTAACGAAAATAAACTAAAGTGACTGAATATGATTTAAAAGTTTTATAAGAATTGCATAACTGCCTAAAAAGATTGACAGTGCAGAATGATGGAAGATAGAACATGAAAGAAATCCAGCAAAAAAAGAGAAATAGTGAGAGGGGAAAAACACAATCGGTTCACAATCTATAAAGACACACCTGTGGCATCTTTGGAAGCTTTAGATTTGAGCTGCACCGACTTTGCCCACTTATTTAGGGTTCAATGCCCAGCTTTTAGACCATTCCAGAATGAATTCAGTCAACTGTATCCATGGTGAGCGCCAAGACAAATGGATTGAAATGGAAATGGTGCTACGTAAGTACCAGCTCTATGCTTTTGACACATTTCCACTCTGTCAGCTTTCAAATAAATGACTACAATCTTCATCCCCCTGCCCTTATAGAATAGGATGGCATAGAATGAGTGTGCTGCATCTGCATTATGTGTGCTGCATCTGCATCTGCATCATGAGTATTGGGAAACTTTAGTACGGTATCAAGGATGAAATGCCACAGGAACACACAATGTTATGTTAAATGAGAATGAAAATGAAAATGCAGGAAAAGAAAGAAGAAAAAAACTGTTTTAAGAACAGTTTTGCAATGCCTCAACATGTATTTAAGAGCATGTGGGCCATCCCAAAATGCTAACTTTATCCATAAATCTTCTGGTCCAAGCAAATAAATTATTTGAAATTGCCCTGCATGCATCAAATAGTCAAGTGTTCTTGACATTTGGCCCGGTTTTAAATGGGGACATGTTTCCAGGGCTCCTTGTTCTAAATTTTAGGGTGGGGAAGCCAGGTATACATCTGCATCTAATTTGTAATCCCTGTTAAAAAAGTTCAGTTAAAGTACTCAAAACCACTCTAAAATCAGCCAACAGATGGACCTGACCAGGCTGGGAGGCCTACTATGACCAGAAAACTGGCCTGATATGATTTAAAATCCTCATTTTCAGCAATGATAACTAAATAATTTTATATTGCCTTATACCAGTAATTGAGGAGAGTCAAGAAATTAATTATTTTTGAATGAACATGGTCAATTTAAACAATTATTGCGTGGAAGTTTTCTAATATGACAATCTGTAACCTAAGATTTTAAAAGTATCACCGTTAAATGGGAATCTTGAGATTTCAGAAAGATTGAAAGTTTCATCTGAAAATGACTTGGGTCCTCACATACAGAGCAACAGATTTAAACAGAGTTCAAAAACATATTAGTAAACCAACAACCCTTAAAATAACATTAAAAAACATGGAGAAATAATAGCTGGAAAAAATAATAATTGCAGATTACATCTTTTCTTGATTAAACCACAATAGTTATTTTCCTTAAATAAATAACTTCTGTTATGTAAAGACACTTTTGAAACTGTTGCCGTACACTCAACTCCCAATGTCTTTTTCTACCTGTCCACATCCTTCTCATACGTCTTGCATGGGGCTACTGTGTCTTTGTTTTTGACAATCTTCAAAATCGATATGTCACTTACTGTTCCTTAAGAGTTTTAGAAGTTTTTTTTTTTTTTCTTTGTTTAATCCCCATTATGAAAAACAGTTCAGATCTGGGTTTCTTGTACATTGTCTTTTGAGCTAGCCCGAATTAGTAAAGGTTCGTGGGCAGAGCTGTGTATAGAATTGATGGTGGAGGCATGGCTGTATGCAGTCTTGTAGGCGTTGTAATGATTCAGGTGCTCATGCTCCAGTGGGGCAAGGGTGAGGTGGCCCTCCATTGTAGGTCCACCCGTTACACAATCTTCATCCACGTTGATAATCTCGATGGTTCGTGCCGGTGCATGGTGGTTCTGCTGGTGATGCTGTTTGCGCATTTTATAAAATATGATCAGCATGACAGCCGCCATCAGGGTGATTGCCACAAAGCAACCTATGATGATCTTTGTAGTCTTCATGACTTCATCCAAGGTGTTGAGTGAGCCATCAATCAGGGCTGTGACAGGGATTGTGTAGGTCTTGTCAGTAGCCTTGGTGGACAGTGGTGTCCGTGCTGTTGTGGTGGTGGTGGTGAAGGAAGGTGGTAAAGTGTCCCATATTCCAGAAGAAGGAGTAGGGCCACCCTTTGGTTGTACCGTAGGGTGGCCCTCATCATGTGCCGCTTCTGTGGTCTCCACAGTAACTGTAGTGAAGTAACTGAAGCTGCTGTTCTCTGTTGAGGACACGTTGAGTGTAGCCGAGGCTGTCGTGTTGCCTGCAGAATTGCTCACCATGCAAGTGTAGGTTCCCATGTCCTGCATTGTGACGTTGGTAAAGTTTAAAGTCCCATCATTGAGCACGGATATGCGTACCTTGTACGCCCCGTGCGTCATGATGGACCCATTGGGTGTGATCCAGCTGACTGAGGTCAAAGAATTTGCTCTACATTTGAGTTCTGCTGCCATGCCCTCAGTCACGTTCAGGTCTGCTGGTGGCTCCACGATCACCGGTGCATAACAATGGAAATAGTTCTGGTCGAGTTCGCCAATGTAGCGCCCTTTGTGGCTGGTAGGTGATGCACAGCGGGCACAGCAACTGGTATTGGCAGGTACCATTTCCTTTAGCCACCAACTGAGCCAGAGGATGTCACAGTTGCAGTTCCAGGGGTTGTGATGCAAGTGCACCCTCTCCAAGTGGTGTAGTGGTGTGAAGAGGTCATGGGGCAGAAGGGTAAGGTTATTGTGGGCCAAATTGAGCTCCACAAGGGACTGAAGATCATCAAAGGCATTTCTTTCAATCGTCTGGATCTGCGCATGCATCATCCACAGTTTTTTGTAAGTGGACGAGGCCTTTGAAAGACCCTGGCCTAACTATAGACAGCTGGTTTCCTGACATCTCCAACTCATCCAAACGAACAAGTGGAATGAGGTTGGGGATCTCCTTCAAGTTGCACATGCCCAGGTTCAGGTACCGCAGGTTGCTGAGGCCTTCAAAGGCACCTTCTGAGATATACGTGAGCCTTTTCAGCTCACCCAAGTCCAGCCTTCGCAGAGATGGTACGCGGTTGAAGGCATAAGAGGGTATACTCTCAATAGGGTTATTCCTCAACCAAAGTTCTTTAAGTTTGGACAGGTACTCGAAAGCCCCATTGGGGATTGTGGTTAGACGATTTTCGAAGAGTTCTAGAGTGTTGAGGTTGGCCAGCCCATTGAAAGCGCCGATTTCAATGTTGCGGATGTGGTTCTTGCTGAGCTGCAGGATCTCCAAGTGCCTTAGATGTTTGAAGCTGTCAACCTTGATCACCTGGATGAGGTTCTCCTGAAGGTTCAGGTACCTTGTGTTGGTGGAAATACCATCGGGTACATCTCGAAGGCCACGTCGCGTACAAATTACCTTGCTGAACTGGTTGCTACAAGAGCAGACAGAGGGGCATGTCTGCGCTCGCACCAGGCCAGCCACCACCAGAAGCTGCAGGGCCAGCGACAGCACAAACAATGGGTCGGACAGGGCCCGATTCCACCTAGGACCTCTCATCGTCTGCTGCATCAGGGAGGAGGTCATCTTGTTTATCATTCATAATTCGCTGAGAGGTTCTCCACTCTTTGAGAAGGGTTTTAATAGGCCAAACTGCACAAACAAAAAGAAAGAGAGAGAGAGAGAACCATGTAAGGTTTGGAGTAATACTGTAGACGATACTTTGACTAACACAAATCAATGCTGAAACGTATAGATACAATAGATAATACACACTAAAATGTCATATATATTAAATAGTACTGATTTTCTATTGCTTATTTGCAGATGCTCTTCAGTGCCTGATTCACTAAACAAATTATTCAAATTAGGTAATGCAACAAACACTGCAATAACAGCTGCACTGCAATCGATTTACATGGTGACCTTGGAAGAATTTTTCATATCCATTTATGTATTCATTTATTTATTTTTTGAGTGTGTTAGTCGTCTGTGTGTTCATGTCTTTGCAAGCACAGCAATCTCAATCTAAGTCACATAAAGCTGCACCTCAATACTGGGTTTGGTTTCTCGGTTTCTTCCTCTCCTCAGTCAGGGAGATAAGAACTGCCTTGTCTGTCTGTGTCGGTTTATTTATTCTTGCAGAGGAGGCATGAATAAAAGCACAGCTTCCCACCCACCGATTCTTCAATAAACCCCACATATCAAGTGCGTTCGGCTCTTAAAGGCATGTGTGTGACCAGATTGAGAAAGAAACCTGGGACAGGAAGAGTGTGGACAGACACGTTAGTTTTAGCTTTAGCAGGTCTAATATGAATTTACATATGCATTTATGCATATGACACACGTTTTTATTTAAGAAAATACATTTTACCTAAAACGCAATGTCTATGTAGATTCTTTCAGTTCTTCAATTTCCAAATAATTAGAGCAAGGTCCTTAGCATTTATAGCAGCATGCTAGTATAAAAACACTTCTTTTTTTTCTGAGAGTTTTAGCATGCTGCCAGTTTGTTTTATAAATTTGTATTGAGACCTTTTTGCACTCTGTCCTAACATTTTAAATACAAGAACGAGTCTTTTCTAAACCGCCCCCTACAGAAATCTAGTGTAGTAAACATGAATCAAAATCTCAATTATATAATGCTTCCTCAAGAACGACAAGTCATTTAGACAACTCACTGACAAATTGATTATGAAAATGTGCTGCAAATAAACAGTTCACTTTCTCCTTAGACACTCTGAGCACTAGAAACTTGCAGGATGTGTAGGTGAGATGTGGGCATTAAAACACCACGTTGAAAGCACTGCTAAACTGCTTGCACAACTTTTTCCTCTCTGGTTTGCCTCTCCTCTTCCTCTCGGCAGGGTGCCGGTCTTAATCTAATAGTGACTGCCTTAACAATCAATTCTTTTATAGCAAATCTACTTGAATTGCTGCCCTGAAGTCTTCTTGACTGCTGGTGAGAATCACACAGGAAACATATCAACCGTGTTATCACTAAATGTTTTGAAGGAGAACGAATCAAGGTAGTTAAACGATATGCCCATTTTTACTTCATTTAATTGAATTTCAAGCAGAGATAATTACAATATATATCTTGAGTGTAAATGATCAATTACAAGGAAAGATAAAGCTTTAACAAAAACGGACAATCCCTAATGGTTTCAAGTGAGGGGTCTGGTTTATCTTCTCTGATTTGATTTTACACTAATAAATTTGCATAACACAATCTAGGTTGCTCCAAGACGAGAGAGAGAAAAAGAGGGGAGCAAACAAAAAAGCACTCCACAGAAATCCTGCTGCCTCTCAAACAATGAGCCTGGCAAAATTGGATTTTGTGTGGGAAGGGAATTAGATGAAAAAATGATAAACAAAATATAAGATTATGAAATGAATAGATTTTTAAACTTCTCCCCAGTAAGAGATGATGAAGCAGGCGGTAAACGCTTCAGCAGGGAGGGAGCTAAAGAAGAGGATCAAGCGACGGAGGCCTTGAGATGCGTAAGGTGTAACGAGGTGAAATAATTTTTTCAGATAAGATGAAAGGGAATGCCATTGCTGCTGACAACAAAGTGGTTGTGTGCTTCCCAGTACAGTGCGAGCTCGAAACGCTTCTGTACTTTCTGTCACACGGCGAGGAGAGCAGGGTGAGGTGATTTATATAATAATAATATAAATAATAATTCATTACATTTATATACCGCTTTTCTAAGCACTCAAAGCGCTCTACATTGTGAGGGGGTATCTCCTCTTCCACCACCAGTTCGCAGCATCCACATGGATGATGTGACGGCAGCTATAGTGTGCCAGAACGTTAGGAGGCCATTATGGCCAGAGGCTAATAGTCAAATTTGGCCAGGATGCCGAGGTTGCACCTCTACTCTTTTTGAAAGACATCCTGGGATTTTTAATGACCACAGAGAGTCAGGACCTCAGTTTAACATCTCAGCCAAAGGACGGTGCTTTTTGACAGTATAGTGTCTACAGCATTAGGACCCACACAGACCACAGGGTGAACAACGGAACAGAAGATGAAATGGCAGGGAAAAGGAAGTAGTAGTAAACAGGAAGGGTGAGAAGTGAAGTGGAAGAAGAGAGAAAGAGGAAAGAAAAGGGAAGGGAGTCAGGAAGATAAGGTAGAAAGAAGATTAAGGAAAGAATGAGGGAAGGAGAAAGAAAACAGAATGGGAAGTGAAGAGGAGGAAGAGGAAGTAGAAGGGAAAAGAGCAAATTAAAGAGGAAAGAACTGAAAAGGAAGGAAAGGACAAGACCCAAGAGATAAAAAGGGAATAAGGAAGAAGAGAAGAAGATGGAGTATGAAGATGGAGATGGAGATGAACAAGAGGAAAGGAAGTAGGAGGGAAGAGGAAGGAAAAGAGAAAAGGAGGAAGCAAAGGAGTAGAAAGGAAGTGGGAGAAAATTAAAAGGGAAGAGAAGTAGAAGGGAAGAGGAAGAGGAAAAGAAAGCAAAATTAAAAGAAATTGGAGAGGAAGTCAAAAGGATGCAGAAAATAAGGCAGAAGAGAAGCAGAGTAAGGAAAGTAGGAAGGAAGAGGATAAAAGGATTATCAGTATTTTGCCAAAAAAAAAAAAAAAAAAAAAACTTGCTCAAAGTTAATTCTCCTGTTTTTTTTTCTTTGCTTCTTCAAGCTCCATGTTGCACTTAATCTACTGAATAGTAGGCTACAGCGTGCACAGCAGGTGTGATGCGTCAAAAAAAACTAAGATATAGGGGTATATACTATTTCGTATAATAAATCAATATCACACAAAGAGTGCAGTTTTTTCCTTCAAAAATCAGCATGATTACATACAGTAAAAAGCAAAAAAAAAAAAATAATTAAGTAACTTGTGTTTTAGACACCAGATTGCCGGTTTCGACAACAGAAATAATTCCAAACACAGCCACCACAGCACAGTTTTGTATCTCTGCAGGGTTCCTACAGGTTTCCTCAAGTAAAATTCAAGTCTTTTTAAGACCTTTTTAAGACCATTTATATAAAAAAAATTAATACCTATTTCACGTCCCCACCAGAAAAGAAAAACAAAATCATTGAACATGTTTTCATTTATTTTTCAAATGTGGAATCGGTTAAAGATAAGCCAAGCAGGTGTGAAAAATGAAAACATTTCAGTAGGCCACAAAACAGTTTGCCGAACAATGTTACGTTTTTTTTAACATTAGCTAGCTACTTATTCCATGCTGGGAATATGGGGAACTGAGAGACCCCTGAACAATAAACATTGAAAATGAGAACTCAACAACACATTAAATTAAGAAACAGAGTCAACTCCTTAGCTCTTCACTCAGGACAGCAATCTCTTTATCAATGACAGCCAGTTCCGTCAACTTCTCCTTTATCGTGACCGCAAGTAAATATTTAGCGATGTCGGAGTCAGGGAACATGCATTTGAAAAGCTCTGAGATACCCTCATTTCCATTGTAGGACTGGTGTTTAGCGATTGTGTTAAGAGTCCACAACACCTTGGCTTTCATTGTTGGCGAGGACCCAAAAGCTGTGTGCAGATCCAGAAATAACGAACTTGAGTGCGCAAAAGACGCGATATGTGAACGGCCCTTAACACTAGTTGGTTGAAACACGCAAGCGATGGAAGGAGTTTGTTTTTGTCCATTGCTTGGACAAAATTGCATTGTGCTTGGATGACTTGGCATTAGACTCTGTAATGCCTTCATTCCCCTTTGTACCTAGCTGAATCCTTTTTTTGCATAAGGTGCAAAAATCCTCAAAAACATTGCTGTCCAATGACGAAAATAGTTTTTATCCAGCCACGCTTCATTAAATTTAGATTTCCCCATAACCTCAGAATGAAATTGGTAACGTTATCTAGTTAACGTAAAAACAAACTTTAAAAATATAACGGCGTCAGTCAACCTTTTCCTGTGGAATGCTGAGATTTTCTTTGATTTTTCTCGCTTTTCCTTTGCTTGTTGCAGTCTATGGTTGTGGTGCTGTAGCACATGATCTCCATTTATTGAATGCATCACATGTTCGCAGTATTTTGTACTGTGACCCGTGGCTGCGTTGCGTTCTGAATTATTGATTCCGCCACTCTTTATTTATGCTACGTCATTTAATCAAAATAATCGTGGTTGACAAATGAAACTTTTGAGGAAAATTACAATACATAGAAGTTACATACAGCACAATTTTTAAGACCCAGGCATCAAAATTCAAGACTTTTTAAAGTCTTTTTAAGGTATTATTTCCAAATTAACAAATTCAATGCTTTTAAGGCTTTTTAATGCCCCAGCAGGAACCCTGTCTCTGAGCAATGAGGATGTTTCATTCCTGAAAGAGTTCAACTGTTTGAATGATTCAATCACAATGACTCACTTATTAACAGTGACTTGCTGACACCTACTGGCAGTTTTAATTTCACAGTATCTTTTTTTTTTCAAATTGGTATTCAACACTTTATGTCTTATATATCAAAACATTGTTTCTGCATTTGTCACTGCAAGTTAAATGCATTCATTTCCTGCATTAGCCAGTGTGTAAATGCATCTTAATGCCACTTCAGTTGAAGCCTCTGAGTTTCCTCTGCTTTGCAAAGATGAGTTTGACTTTTTTTCAGGCAGCGTTTTTACATGAAGGCAACTCATGAAAAGATTTCTGAGGCAGCGTAACGTTTCAATGATCTACAACAAAATAGAAAGAGTTTTGGTGATGACTAAACAAACATTTAATTACAGATTTCTCACTAGAATTAACATCAAGAGTGCAAAAGGTTAGTCAGAAAGATATTCTTAAGCACAAACTGACCACCAAACGCAACTTTCAGACGCCATCTTTTTTTTTTTTTTAGCTCAACCATCACGGAATGGAACGCACAGGATTGTGGGATATCAAAGGCAGCGAAGGATACATCTTCACATGCCTTCAAAATACGATCAGAAGAAGGTACCTCCAGAGACAGTAAGTAAAGCAGAATTGGAATTTGAATGTGCCTTGATGCCTTCCTGCCTTGGAATGTTGCCTCCGAAGTCAGCAATTTAGAGTTTTCAGATGCAGCTGCAGTTTTCAAATAAGCCTAAATGATTAGATTAGCTGTGTTTAATTAGGGTTATCTCTAAACTGTGCAGGGCTGTGGCCCTTCAGGAACTGAGTTTGACACTCTTGGCCTATCTTATTTTTGCCTCCCTCCAAATGTAACTTAGCAATTTTTACTCTGAGCTAATTTTAAACGAGCTAATTTTTACTTTAACGAGTTAATTTTTAGACTTTTACTTGTACTTAAATAAAATGTCATTAATGTAATGGTACTTTTACTTGAGAAGAATATTTATGTACTCTTTCCACCTCTGCATGCAGATGACACACATGCTACAGATGCCAGTGATGCTGACAGAAATGGATAATGAGTTGTGAGTAATGCTGTCATTTTACAAACATGGCATAACATAAACTGCTCTATTCAAAAACTTAAGCTATTGAGAAAAATAGATGTTTTCAACACCGTCAGAGACGGAGCGAGGCCCTGAGCCAGGTTTCATTTATCTGCAGGCCTGCAACAGCACAATTCATAGGTATGCTGGAAAGCATCAATAAACTATGATAGTTTAGCCACTGGTTTACAAGACTGGGGATTGCTATATATAAAAGAAAGCAGGATTGGAAGTTCTCAACAGTGTCATCCATCTACAGCCAAATGAACAGCTTATGGGCTGTAGAATCACCAAGTTACCTGCAACAGCTGTGGTAACCTTCAGATATTACGATATAACGTAATATACAAGCCAGAGTACTCTTCCTAATATTTAGTAACTTACATTTTTGTCACAACATCACTAGTTACTTTGTCTATATTTTGCTTCACCTGAGAAAAAACACTGCGGAACCAACCAAATTAATCACATTTTTTTTTTTCACAGTGCTTCAATGACTCACTCTTAGTGTCATTTGCTTCATCCTTCAATCAATGTTTTGAACAAATTGGATGAGTGAATGCATCAGTGACACACTCACAGCCATTTACTTCATTCATTCAGTCATTGACTGAGAATGATTCAATAACTTATAAAGTTGTCCCTTCATTTATTCCTAAATTAATCAGTGTTTTTGAATTAATAATGTGATTGAACGTTTCAGTGGCTCATTTATAAAGAGTCATTTGCTTCATTCCATCAATGTTTTGAACAAACTGGCTGAGAATGATTCAAAGACTCTTAATTTCTGAATGGATCAGAGTTATGATGCAATGACTCACCCAATAAGAGTCATTTACATGCTTTTTGAATGAATTAGTGTTTCGAACATAATTCGGGTGATAATTACTCATTCACAAAAGTCACTTGTTTCATTCCTGAATGAATCAGTGTTTTGGGTGAATTCGTTAATTTCTAAAGCCTTTTTACCACCTAATGGTGTAACAATGCAATTTCAATCACAGACCGATATCAGTGATTTTGAAACAAGGACCAGATTCCAGAACCGTGTTAATGTACACAATAAGCATTTTTTACAAGGTAGTTTATTTCCCATTCTTAGAAAGAAAGCTCTAAATAAGCATCCACCAAGTAAAGAGAGCTTCTCCCGAGGACTCTCAGTAATACTGTGAGTTTTGCAGAGAGAAAGATCTTGGTTCCACTTAAAAACAAAAACAAAAAAAAAACATGAAAAGGAAAAGTCATGCCATGTCAGTAAAAGGCAACTGTTTTATTTGTAGGGCACTACGAAACCGCAGCTCTTTCGAAAATCATGGTGGAAAGGCAGAAAAATGGGGGGAAGGGGTAACTGCATCCATCACTGTACATCATACTTGGGAATGATACAGAATAAAGTATGTTGGCTCTGTCAGACGGTTGCAACTGGAGGTTATGGCAAGGAAATGGGTTTTGGCAACGGCAAAAACAAAAGCAGGCTAGCACCACGCAAGTCCAGACCCCTGCGGCGGTGGCAGGTGGAGATGCACTGGCAGAGAGAGTGGTGGAAAGGCCCCCACAGAGAAAGACGAGGCAAGCACTGTCAGAAAAGCTCGCCTGATGAGTCTGCGACAGAGGAAATGGAAAGAGGTGTCTGGATGGACACAATGACAACAAGGAAATACGTGAAGGCTTTAAAGATAAGGGTGATATAAATACTGGAGCGGGACACAAGCAGGTCAGCTGCATTTTTTTACAGCATGGAAATGAAGGGGAGAACAGTGTGCAATTAAATGGTCGAGATGCCATTAAGCTGGATTCTCTCTCTTCAACATCATTCCCAAGCTGAGCATATCCAGTGCCACAGCGGGATAAAGTACAGCACAGGAAAGCAGATGGATTCTTCTAGGGCTAACGAATGAATATTCATTCAATAACAGCCATGTTTAAGCACAGGTGAATGATGTTAGATTAAGACCAACAGCAAAAAAAAAAAAAAAAGAATACAATTATTTTCAATAAATGTTTCTGGGGTGTCATAAATGAACGTACAAGCAATTTCTTTTTACAATTTAATATTTACAATAACAATTAATATAATTAAAATGTGATTTTCTTTAAAAATAATAAAAAAAAGCTTAACAAAATTTGATAGAGGGAACAGAACAGCTTGAAATTGAAAAATCATCAAGAGAAAAAGAAAGAAGGAAAGAAAAGCTTAGTAAGACTTTAAATGTTTTTAAAGAAGACTCTTATGATCATCAAGGTTGCATTTAGTTGACAAAAAAAAAAAAAAAAATATCAGTAAACTTGCAAATTGTTATTACAATAAAAATACTGGTTTCTATTTTAATATCCTTTAAAATATTATAAATTTCTGTGATGCAAAGCTGAATTTCCATCAGCCATTACTCCAGTATAAAGTGACACATGAACCGTATGAAATTATTCTATTATGCTGATTTATTATTAGAATTATCAATGTTGGCAACAGTTGTGCAGCCAATTTTTATTATTATTATTTTTTTTTTTTTAAACTGTGATACTTTTTACTTTGCTATCACTTCTTGTCGATTTAACACATAGTTGCTGAATAAAAGTTTTTTAAAAAAAAGAATGAATTGAATTGCAAACTTTTGAATTGTAGTGTATATTGTCTGAAAATATTTCCATTTTAAATAAATGCTAATTTGTAACTTTTTATTCATCAAATAATCCTGAAAAAAAAACTATCACAGTTTCCAAAAAGAAAAAAAAAAATATATATATTAAGCAGCACAATCATTCAGCACTGATGATAAATCCTAATATTAGACTGATTTCTGAAGGATCATGTGACACTGAAGACTGGAGGAATGATGCTGAAAATTCAGCTTTGGATTAACAGGGATAAATTAGATTTTAATGTATATTAAAATAGAAAAATGTTATTTTACATCATAATATTTGACAATATAACTTTTCCTGTATTTATGATCAAATAAATGCAGCCTCGATAAACAAAAGAAACTCCTGTAAAAAAAAAAAAAAAAAACAGGTAAAAAAAAAAAAAAAAAAAAAAAAAACTACAAAATTGTTCTGATCCAAATTTTTGACCGGTAGTGTATATAATATGAATAATAATATAATAAATAAATAAATTATATATATATATATATATATATATATATATATATATATATATATATATATATATATATATATATATATATATATATATATATATATATAATTAATTTTATATGGTTTAATTTATTTCATTTTCATTTCATTACAATTTCTGTATTTTTGTTCTTAGGAACAGAATAGCTTTGGGATTTTTGGAAACTCTTTTTGTGTCCCAAGTGAATACTCTGTAAGCAAAAATCTGCAAGTTGTAAGCAACATCACTTTATAAACTTTATAAAAATATATGTTGATGGTGCAAACACAACTAGACTTATCAATTAATGCCCCGTAAAACGTAATTATCAAAGAAGCAAATACATGCTCAAGTAGGGCATTTCTTCTATCAATAGCTTTGTTGGTTCTGGAACAACATCCTTACCAAGATTTTAATAAATTGTGCGCTTGGATTTGAGGCTATGTTGTTGCAGGACCAACACAAGATGCTGACCTAAGATCATGTCAAATTTGAGTAAATCATGTTACGAGATGACTGTTTAAAACTGCAGATTATGTAAACGAAACCGTCAACCTCTATTCCCACTGGCCTTGAAGACACACAACCTCACTAGATGTCTAACAACTTTTGCCTTCATGTTTCCAGCTCAAAACTTGCTAATTGAATTAAGTTCCTATTTTCCAATCGGCACGACTTAGACTGAAGCATCGTAATTCTGCAACAGAACAAGCACTTCAAAAGTAACAAGTGGCCATCTGGCATATTCTGTATTCCAGAACTCCTTTTAGAAACCACACTTTATGCAAATTAGTTATTTAGTCTAATAAGCATCTCTGCAATACATCACTTCCCTGAACACGCCCCCTTATTGCTAGCCCCTCCCCTTTCCCAGGTGCCAGATATCCTTCCCACTTTTTTTAAAAGTTTCAGCTCAATGTCTCCTTGGTGACCACTTTTTCAGCTGGCACTGATTTACTTCCTGTCCTTGGTTGCCATGCAAACTATTGCCGGAGGCGCCTTCACTACAGATGCATGATGGAGACAAACTGTGATCAGAATCATCTCAATAAATAGCAAAATACATCATGACATGAAACAGTGACTAGACATGAATCTAAAATATTTAATGTAGAATAAAAAGACATTGAGCTTAACACATTTCAGATCTATGAATAGAAACTCTTCACATATATTTCTTGCTAGACTCAGATGAAAATACACTTAGGATGGATTTGCATTTTCCTCTCCAAACTTACTCTATTCCTGACACCGAATGGAACGATTCACACCACTAAAGCCCCTTTCACACTGCCATTAAGGCAAATACACGGGTAAAGTTTTCTGGCAATTGTTCCCAGGTCGCTAGATTTTGCACTTTCACACTGCAAGTGATTACCAGGGATATGTGCGTGCTTTCACACACAACCCGTAAAGATCCCGTAACGACACGTGACATCAGGGTGTGAGTGTAAAGTACGAGTCGAAAACGTATACGTTATACTTTCACTGAAGCAAGCGAACGATCTTGGCGTCAGCACGAAAAGTGAGGAACTAACTGATCTCTGCTTCATTAGAGTTTGCACAGATTTTTTCGTCACGAACGTTGATCTTTCTTCAAAACAGCTGTTAAAAGAGTCGTGCAATAACGCGCGTCATCACTTCAACACGGCATTAGATCTGGCTTTTGTTCACACACCGCTCGTCCCGGGTTGAATCTGGCAATGTTACTAGGTCCCCGACCCCGTTCAATGCCGGAATCAATCCCGGGAAATGGTTGCTTTCACACAGAAGGTGACCCGGCAATGTCCCGGCAATATGCCGGGTCCGACGTGCAGTGTGAAAGGGGCTTAAGAGTTTTGCATTGTTAATGTCTTCACAATAAGACACACTGAATGCGTCTCTTCATTGGGCTTTATTAAAATGTCAATAAGAGTACCAATCTTCTCTCTGCCAATCCAACAAACAGACAAAACTCATTGTCTGCTGTGAGACTCCGAGTAAACAACAACTGTTGTGATTGGCTGACATCTTTGCATTTGAAATGCGTATTACATGTGGAACCCCTATCAAATATATATATTTTACTATTACAGCTGTCGAGATTAACGAATCGTGGAAGTGTTGATTATATAATAATTTTTTCGATCTTTTCCCATCACATGAAAGGCTGCAGTGATGAGCATTGAGTAGACAGAGTCTGTTAATCGCGTGAATGCATTGATCTCGTCATTATTGCAACACGTTTTCTCTAACAAAATGCTTTCACCACAACTAACAGCAAAATCATGAATACACCACATGAATAAAGTAAGAGCTCTGTTGTGCAGCATAACAGCGTCATTCATTGTAACGGCAGTTTGGGCAAGTGTGCAGATATACTTGCGATGTGTAACAGCTCCGAAAAAAAGAGAGCGTTCTTTGATCGCTCTCTGTAGTTAAATCACAATTTAAATAACAGATTTGTTTCATGCTACTAAGAGAAACAACGTGAAGTTGATCGTTTAGTCACTGGCTTGATTCACTGATGCATAAACAGTATTAAACGATTTAGAAAGAAAGTCTGTGTGAACTTGAATGATTAGCTACCCATCAGAAATCACGGATCACAGATCAGGCATTAATGAACACTGTTACTCACTGTTTGTGCCGGTGCTGTCGAATCCATATCATAAAAGTCTGTTTGTAACGCCTGTGCTGACATTGCAACTGAATTATATGTAAATATTTGGGCGGGCAAAGCAGAGAAAGGTAACATTTCTCCTTATAACGTCACAACGAGGAGATTCAAGATCAGCCCGTTTGAGCTTCCATTTTCTCTAAGGCAGAGAAAGAGAGGAAAATCTCAATTTACACCGATTAAAAATTCTAGAAACTTGGGGACCATATACAGGCCAGGGGAACTCATTATAATGTTAAAAAACCCCAGAAAGTGAAATTTTCATGTCATAGGACCTTTAAATAAACAGATTCACCACAAATGCCACATGGCCTTTGTTGTTAGCGGAAGAGGGATTTTTTAAGAGACATTAATGTCAGCATTTTGCGCTGCTGAAATGGCTGAGGGATATTTTGGGGATGAATTTCTGTGCTTGTTGGAGCAATAAAGTAGAAGAGAAAGAAAGAGTGTTAAAGAGAACCGGCGCACACACAGCGGGATTGTATGATGTAAGCTGTTCTTATGTAAAAATGCTCCCTAAAAGTTAATTCATGTAAATTGGATAGTAGAGAGCGGCACGTCGTTCATCCATTTGCAGGAATTATCGTGATTATACAAATGGCAGGTCTGTGGGGAGACATTGCTCTGGGACTAAGTATGATATGATTATGCTTTCAAAGAATATTATTATTATTAATAATATTTTATATATAATATATAAAACCCACTGGATGAAGTTGTTTAATAAATAAAGCTTAAAACAGATAATTAAAAAAAACATTGAAAATGGGGTGAAAAATATGTAAAATAATTATCAATTAATTATTAATCACACACACACATATATATATATATATATATATATATATATATATATATATATATATATATATATAGCCAAAGGATATCAATTCAAGATATATTTACACCAAATATATAACTCATTTTAAGGTTTTCCCAACTGAAGTATATTTGAATTGCTTTAAAATTAAGTTCACATATTTTAATTAGAATATAAATTATTCATGTTACTTAGGGTGACCATAAGTCCTCTATTTATGACCTTAAAATGCATCTGGCCAAAAATGTCTGCAATTTAAAAATTTACATTTATTATTTATTTATAATTTAAATAGAATAAAAATAAATATAAACGTGGCACGTTTAAATTACAGCGATTCTTAAGTTTACAGTTTATTCATGTTACTTATTAATTACAAAAATAATTAAGAATTATAATTTGGAATAATATATATAATATTTATATAAATAATCTTTTTTTTTTTGCATATGAACAAATCCGATTCTATACACAGAAAAAAGAAAATTGAATAAACAGCACTGACTAACTCCAGCATTGTTTCCAATTGACTACAACATTATTAAAGTGCTGTATTCTTCAAAAGGTCACATGTTTACATGATACGGTGTAAATCAATCCTGACCCTTTGACCTGCTTATGAACAGCAAGCTGTGAGTAGATGTGTGCATTTAACCATGAGTGGCTGACCAATGCATCCGCAGGCCATCACATTCACAAAATAGTCCAGTCTAAATTATTTCCATGGACTGCTCGGAAGATGGAGAGGGGCATGGGTGGGGGTGCGAGGCCAGGCCTAAGGCAACTCATTCTCCAGACAAATGAGCCGTGCAAATTCTGACTCGCCTCTTCAGACTGCGCTGTTGCACCCCGAACACGTTTTGGACCAGTGGTCCTTCAACTGCAAGCTCGCACATACTTATATATCCAAACAGAGGCTTGGCTAGTGGAGTTGCATATGACACAATATCGTTATTTCACATTTTGATTCAATTGTCTAAGGTTAAGTAACCATTTTAAACAATAAGTCATGAAGAGATGCTTAAACATGTAGATGAAAAAACCCCATTTCACTTTCATAAGGTGTCATATTTCTAATTGAAACGAATACAAGAGTTGATTCACTTGATTAATTTTAATTATTTAAAAGATTTTATGTGGTTCATGTTTGAAGCAAGGTAAAACAGAACTTGGGATAAATATTAAAAATAAAACTATGACATACTGCCTGAAAACAAAAATTTCTTAAGTTTGTCCAACATTTTGAATATTATATGTTTATGTTAGGCTACTCAGTCAGGCGTTCGCTCACTCAGTATGCGCTGAAGGCTCGTTGCAAAATGGCCAATGCGTTTAACAGACCAGAAATAGAAAATCCTCCAATAATCAACATTGGGTTCACTTTGGATACACTGTAAGCTATCCATATAAAAGTTACATCTTTGTATTTGCTCATAACTACTACAACAATATAACATTTTCATTTTTTTTTTTAATAAGGAGCTGTTTTTGTTTTATACAGTATGCTGCTAACAAAACCACATAGAAGATGGATAAAGAATAGCTCCATCAGTTAAATGTAAAAAAAAAAAAAAAAAAAAAAAAAAAAAAAAACCTTTTTAGTTTTAATAAATAAAACATTTTTTAAAAATAAAGGAAATTTATCTGCCAATTTTTTCTTTTTGCTGTATCTAAAACGTACCGAACTGTACCGAACCGAACCGTGACACCAGTGTATCATATTGAACCGAACCGTGAATTTTGTGAATATATATATATATTAGGGCTGTCAAATGATAAAAATTTTAATCAAATTAATCAGAATTTTCAGTGGATTAATCAGGATTAATCACTATTTGCAATTACACCTGAATCCTAACCATTTTTTTTTTCTGAAATGCATACCAAAAGATAAATAACAGGGCACAGATACATAATTTTCATGTATTGATTCATCAATATGTGGTTGTTATTTTTTTCTGAATTTCAAAAGTTTAACATTTACTTAGATCAAATTTACCTAAGCACTATATCAAACCATGCCATTTAACTACAGATAGTGTAAGAGTTTTGGGTGAACCAGTGGTTAAATATAGCCACATATCTATGAAATTATGCATAGAGAAAGTCGAAAGAATGAACTCAGAAACAAACATGCGCCACCATCACATAAGCAGCACTCTGGGCACTCTTGTTTTTGGGAGGTGTTCATTTGCTCTGCCACAATACTTTAGGATCTATATTTTCACGTTCTGAAGGCTTCAAGTGCCAGTAAAGCCAATTAAAAATGAATATGCTTTTCCAAACAGCTGTAATTTTCGCTGCATTGCATGTAGGCGTTCTGCGCATGCGCAGTGTGAAACACAGGACGCTATAACATGAAGAAGCACCAGCGTATCAACTACCAAAGTCGTCTCTGTTTATCGAGCTTGGCATGAATGTATTTGAGAGTAACTGGGGTAAAACCTTAAGCTTCTTTTGTGTTTTTGTCGCGGCGCTCGCCGCTGTTTTTTACTATCTTGAGAATTCAGAGATCGACGAGACTTTCCTGACCTGAATAATTTGTCACACTGCGCAATGCGCATGCGTGAAATGCGTTAAAAAAATTTACATAATTAACAACAAACAACTAATTAACACGCTATTTTTGACAGCCCTAAAATATATATATATATATATATATATATATATATATATATATATATATATATATATATATAATTAAACTATTAATTATTAACATTAAATATTTAAATGTATTAATAATATATCTGTGGTGAGTTGAAAATACATATTTTTTTAAGTTTCTTACAACAGTAGCCTAAAATATTTAAATTATTAATACTTCATACACACACCCACACACACACACATATATATATATATATATATATATATATATATATATATATATATATCCCACTTTGACATCCCTCTCTCTCTATTTCTAAAACAATTACACATTCGGATCCACATATCCCATGAAAACTTGACTAGAAATCGTTAACGCAGATAATCTCCTCACAAATACATACAGACATGATGTTATCTCCTACATTGCTGCCACCTGCTTTGATGTATATCTGTAATTAGGCAGAACTGTGTCTGACACACAGATGCCGTATCGATCGGATCGGGAACGGACGCCGCTGATCTACAGAGCATTATTCGTGCTACTGTACGTATACTTCTTTGCAAGAAATCACATGATGTGCCATCTGTGTGCATGTAACTACGCTTGATTTCTCCAGCCTTGGGTGGTAGGTTGTCTTATTGAGGAAGTATTGATGTATGATGAAGTTTAACCTCTGGTGAAGGCATCTGTGCGTTCGCGACCGATGTTCCTTTCACAGCTGCGTCTGTTCGGCATCAAGGATGGCGGCCGACTGCCAACACATGGCTCGGAGGTACAGGCCACGTCTGGTGGCACATCGTGAGGCACAGCTGTACACCGTCAGAGCTCATCAGGAAGAAAGTTGCCTGGGCAGCACTTAAGGAAATCCACGAAAAAAAAAAAGCTATTGGTTCCTGTCTTCATTTCGAAGATGCCTACAACAAAGCTATATCACCCAAGGTTCTACGTCATCCTGACAACCTGTTCGCACCCTTCAATAATAATAATGGCCTCCCCGGAGTGTCTCTGCTAATGATACCACATTTGTCTTTGTTCCCTGTCATGTTACAAGGTTGTCAAGTGAATGTAGAAGGAGGAATATCTCTTTCAGGATCATAAAGTCAAACGGCAATTCTGAGCCTCTTCAGTCAGTTCATATATATTATTTCTCAACAATTTTATCTTAGATTTTTTTTTGTGCATGTTAAACAAAACTGATGTCCCAATAATGATATCACAAATTACAAATATTTTTTTTAATTTATTTACAATAACTACGTTTACTGAGTGATACTAGCCCACCACTTATTATTATTATTATTATTATTATTATTATTGTTGTTGTTGTTATTATTATCATCACTTGTCTCCCTCTGTCTCTATTAAATAATAAAAAGAAAACAAAATAACCAATACAATATCATATTTTTACATTAATATATGATATGTACTCAGCATAAACTTATTATTCTTAAATTTAGTTTTCGCTTTAAAGGATAATATAATATAATATAATATAATATAATATAATATAATATAATATAATATAATATAATATAATATAAAATAAAGTTAAAAGAAGTGTCTGAATAAGTGTGTTTTTTGTACAACGTTCAGCAAGAATAACAGTGAAAAAGAATAATAAATTAAGGAAGGGATTAAAGATTGGATGTCTGATCTTAAAGCCAGTCTGTCTACCGCATCAAAAGCACGAACTGTAAATGTAGCACTAAAACCCCGTGGTAGCAGGAGATGCAGATCGCACTCGAAATCCCTGCAGGCGTTTCGAGACAAGATATTCTCCTGTTACACTACATTTGTTGAATTACTAACAGATCATTTAGCTGCAGGTGCAGGCACACACTGTGCTCCCCGTGTTAAACCCAGCATCCGGGGTCTCCTCTCAGCAGATCTGTCACTGAACGGACTCCTCGATCAGAATAATAAAGCTGCTACTACACAATCTGTTACTGAGCTTCCCCACTGAAAACAGCACATCTGGGTGTCCTCGACAGGCGTCCGTACTTGGGGTCCCTAGGCGAGTAGGTCTTATTTACTGAGAGCTTTGTACTTTGCCCTACATAGCGTCCGGACAACAACAAAATATGATATGAGACCCAAAAATTATATTATCATTTGCTCTTCATGCCTTTCAAAATCCCCATATGACTTTCTTTTTTTGCGGAACACTGAAGGAGATATGTTGCAGAATGTGCTGGCAGTAAAAGCAGGGGCTGTCTAGAATTTCCGATAAATGAATAAATATATAAAAAAAAATTGTGTTACTTGTTGTTCCTTGGTAATTATTTGTGAAATCAACTAGCAATTTCTGAGTTAAATTTTCTGTACAGAATTATTTCCGTCTACTAGGGATGCGCGGGTCCGCTTTTTTTCCAACCCATGGGTCCCACTTTTCTGAAATTACCTGTAAATTTTATTAGTAAAATTTCTTGAGCCGCCTCGACTCGCCCTGCGCATCGGAGGACATCTCGGAAGTTACGTTGTTGCTTAGAGCTTCGTATTGTGACCTTATCAAAGAACCTAATAAAATATTAAAATAAATATTCCAAATAGTTAATATAGACTATAGGGAATTACACCAGTGATGGTTTGTACATGAACTAATATTTTAGGTGAATGAATCGTTCTCGTTCACCGAATCCATTGACACAGATTTCTCGTTCACTGAAGTTCCTTCCTCCACAGCAGCGTGCGAGCAGCTCGTGAACAGCTCTGTGAACAGTTTCATCCTGTCAAAGAGTTACTCAAGCTGTGACGGAGCATGTGATTTGTTGAATTTAGTGAACGAATACGATCTTCTCGTAGGTGAACGAGTTGAATAAACTGATACATCTCATTCGAGAACAAAATGAATGAGAGTATAGAGGGTCAGTCGGCCAAGCATGTAAATCTCAATCAGCAATCAGCAGATACAAAGCACAGTTATAGGTGCACATACGCTCATTTTCGTATTTAGCATACAGAACATAACTCCAACTTTAATCACCGATTTATTAATGTGAATATATAATATATGAACTGTCTGAAAATGTTTAATTATGCAAGAAAACCTTGTGCTTTGTTCATCGGAACAACTTATTTAGACTATTTATTTAATGCGATCATTCACGCACTTTAATCAAGCCAAATCAGTTTTTGTCACAAGTAAATACGTTCGTTGACTTAAGACATGACACAAGACACTCTTTTTCACGACCTGCTGTGTCGTATTTGTGTAATATGAAGAAATGGTCGCTGAACAAATCAGTGAACAAATCTGAACAAATCATTTTGGTGAACGAACTGAAAATAAACAAATCTCTTGAAAGAATCTAAATTTCCAACACTAAATTCCATGCAACATAAATTGCCCCGCAAATAAAGTGGCAATTTCTTAACCCGCCCTGACCCGCGGGTTATGAGACGACCCGCGCATCACTACCGTCTACAACTACAAAAAAAAGGACCAAAAAGACATATGAGTAAATTAATTTAAGATTTTCATGAAAAATTTAAAAATTAAGAAAACTTATTTTACTTGACATTTATTTGTAATTATTTGTGAAATTCACCAGCAATTTCTGAGTGAAAACTGCTTTAAAATAGAATATTTTCAGTATATTAGAATCCCAAAACAATGACTTGTAATTAAAAATGTAAAATTACATTGTAAGTAAAAATGTAATTAATTGCAAAAAATTTACCAAGAGCACAATGAAGTTTGAGAAAACAAGATGTGGTATCTGAATGAACACAAACCTTTTCAGTACTATCCTTTTAAGAAAGGGTCCATTTTCATTTCCTCTTGTTTTTAAACCACTTCAAAACTTATCAGCCCAGTTCAACTATCGTTCAGGACAATCCAACCAAAGCTTCTGCCACGTGTCGTGTACAAACAAACGCACTCACACAGTCATCCCTTCAATAAAATTTCTCCTGATCAAATGTCGATTTGCATGAGTCAGGACGGCCTTTCTGAAGGAGGCAGGCTCGTGCTTGATGCTTCGGACGCCGTGGGCCTAATAAGTGGTGTTTAATTTAACAAAGCAACAGAAAAGGCTGAGACAACTAAGGCTAGGGAGCAGTTGCCTTCCAATGACACCATCTGTTATTTATACAGTTACCCCCTCCTTCGGGAGACAGCAAAAGGCCACATATTGCAGAAAAAAAACATAAATCTATCACTTCAACTCATTATCTTTTTAATCAGCTGACCCAGGCTCCCTTCTCAGGGGAACGACACAGTCGGGGTATGTTTAGGACAGACCCATAACTCACCAAACACTCCCCTATCCAAAGTAAAAAATAAAAAAAATAAAAGTGTTACAGTGAATGTGAGTGTGAATAATATGAAGTGCACTGGAGAAATGGTATAGAAAAACAATTTGCAAGTCTGGACTGTTAATGCAGGTTTTGATAGCACATACTATATCCATCTTTGTCTGAAAAGGTTATAGATTTATTTATTTATTTTTTTCTCTATTTAGTTCCATTCATACTACTTACAATTTGATTTACATAATGGTCAAGATTTTTAATCTTTTAATCTTTATTAATAGAGTTATTTCAGAACTCTGCGTCGACTTAAATGCTGCATTTATTTAATTCAACATATAATCAAAAACAGTAATACTGTGAAATATTATTCCAGCTTAAAATAACTTTCTACTGTTCATGTGATACTTTTTTTTTCAAGATTCTTTGATGAATAGATTTTATTGTAATATATTGAAAAATTAATTAATGTGGTGGCAAATCTGATGTTTCAGCAACCATAGAACATAATTTCATATTTTATTTTATTAAAATATTATTTAATATTTTTGTGGAAACCATGATAATGGTGACTCCCCCTCAACCTAAATTATTGCTGAGCAGTAAGGTCATAAAACAGAATTTATAATAAAAAAAAATAAAAAAAATAAAAAAAACATTTTATCACATTAAATATATTTACCGTACTGTCATTTTTTTTATGCATTATTTAATGCATCCTTGATTAATAAAAGTGTTATTTATATAAAAATATTATTTCTGACCACAAACTGTTGAATGGCAGTGTCATCAAAATATGTTTTTACGAAATCTAAAACGTTTGAAAAGATCTAATATTATTTTCAAAGAAAATATTTAACATGAGTAAAACATTTCATGCACACAGTTACCATCAAAGGAGATCTCAACTGTTTTGAAAAATATTTTACTCACTCACCAAACTTTTTGTTTTTTTTTCATGTGTTGTTGATCTGCTCTGTTTTGCAAGCCCTACAAACCACTGCATCAGAAAATCTGCATAAATATTTCATGAAAACAATTCCACATGATACGCGCAATTTCACTGCTGATTGGAATCTGAAATTACACTGGTGAAAACGGTGGAGCTTCGCAAACTAAAGTCATAACTAGTCTATTTTTGGTGATTTCAGCACACGACTGGTAAAACAAAAGCAGAATTGAGTACAAAAAGTGTATCTTAACTCAAAATATGCTTAAGGAAATGTTTGAGATGGTTAATATATAAAGATTAGCTTGATAATTAAACTGTTAATTATTTTCCAGACAAAGAAATTAATAAACGCTGGACACATGGAGTAATTGTAAATCAGTCCTGTTTGATCTCATCCATCTTCCTCTCCAATGAGACGGTTCCTACATCAGCTTGTGTATGTCACATAAGATCCCATCTTCAGACAGGGCTCAGTGCCTGATCTCCAATCAGCCAAAGTGTGTAACTCACAACCTGTTCCTGTACACTCACCTGCCAAGTCTTCCACAGTGCCAGCAGCTTCTGGACATCTTCATGCTCGGTCTCGCTAGCTGGCTTCGCCCTGCGCACAAAAATAAATAAATAAATAAATAAAGAGAGAAGAACAGCCAAATTACAATTACAAACCACTTGGATCCTGTTGCTTTCTCCGGCTCCAAATGTTAAAAAATGGAACCTCAGGAAGACAAAGTTTTGTTTGCAAATGCATTAAACTAGAGGCCAAACTGTTCTCTACCTGGTTCTGAATAATAGATGTGATGTGCTTAATAAAAACGCTAATATAAGAAATCCCCACTTGGACTTGGAGTGTTTCCAGAGTAGAGGAGATGACTCAGACGCACAGAACTGCTGCTAAACAAGCAGAGGCATTTCTGTTTGATGCTAACATTTCTGATGTCTAATTGGTTTTGGTACTGTAAGTGTATAGTGTTTTTATTTATTTATTTATTTTTTATTTTTTCTGTATAGTTTGCAAAGAGATATTTTGAGAAACAGAATAAGCTGACCTGATGGTTAAGTTGTATTAACAAAGCTTAAAAAAATGCGGGAAAGACCATTTTAAAAAGCAGTTTTGCTATAGTAAATTAAAGGGACAGTTAAAAAAAAAAAATCTATCTATCTATCTTTGACTAGGACTTTGATGCAATTGTTGCCAAATGCTGATGCTTCTCACATCTCTCATAACCGAACATGTACCAGTTTAAAAATTCAGATTTTTTTTTTTTTTGTCCAGATAATGACATAATCTTATTTTTAGGTGAACTATGGCTTCTATTCAAGTTGGTAGTTCGCTTTAAATTGCCAGAAATCATAATCTTCATCAAATGTAACCACTCACGGTGTGCAGTTTTAGACCCAACAGTAGTGCATGTTCTGCACTCAACTCAAACTGGCTTCACATCAATATGATCAATATGATTATTTTATTGAACATTCTTAGATCAATATAAATTACAGGCAGTTGATCATGAGCACGAATCTGATTCCAGACACATTTGCAACCGCTATGACTATTATTATGCAAACAAATTTAAAGGAAACTAAATATAATGCATAATGCTCTCCTCTTCAAATATAGGTGGGCTTTTTTCTGTCTAAAGTGCAGTAGAATATGTGCTCATCTCCACTAATGTTCCGCTCCTCCTGTCCCGGAAAATGAGGAGGCGTGTCACGAGCTACACTAGATGCTTTTCAGGAAGTCTTATATAATACAGAGAGACTGAGACTAATAATATGGAGAGAAAGAGACGTGATATACACAAATGCACACATAAGCATTACAGGGCATTGTGTTACACTGAATCTCCCATGAGTGCTGCATCTCTCTGCAGTCTTCAGAGAGCGCGGTTCCTCATATTAATGCAACCAAAAGACAACCTACAATCCATTCATTGACCATCGAATGCATATTTAACATAAAACCAGCTGGGACTTTCACAAATCAGCAAGCTCTAATCCGATTGGATGGCATGAAACCACTTATGTGATCTACAGTGGATCGGATTTTAGTGGTCTGATGGGAAATAAAGTTCTTTTTACAAGGTACCCACAGCTAAAATGAGATCTGAGATACCATTTCAGACTCTAACCTCTAAATGTGCCAATCAAAATATCTCTTTCTCTCTAAATAGGCGAGAGCTGCAAAACGGATCAGATTTTAGTCAGTTAGAGACTTTGATGTCATGCATTCTTCCAATAACTCTCCAGATCCTCTCAGCAAATTAATGTGATACCATAAGCATGCATATATACAGTACAAAGCAGCTTGAGTCTTTTTTATGTGCAGCTCTTGCTGAATGCTTTTGTTTCACTGACCCCAGACTGCACTTCCCATGTTCCTGCAGCACTGATGCTAAAAAGAAAAGTGATCCGTATTCCAGCTCCTGCTAATGCTTAGACTCATCATAGCCATCGTGAGCGCCACAGTCCATTCACAGATTCCGCTTTCCCTTGACAGTGCACTATATCGGCTTTTTACTTTTTCCCACCTCATTTGAAAAAGCCACATCTTCCAGGCAGGAAAGTGGCTGACAAATAGGAACAGCCATATTATCATCATAAAGGGCAATCTGAGAAATTGTATTATCACAAATAGTGCTGTGCAAATCGATTCATCGCATTCAAATAATAGTTTGTGTTTATGTATTATATGTGATATATACACACACACACACACACACACATTCTCTGATAGTAATATATAATTTTTAGGTTTTATTTTAAATTATGGGAAATTTATCATAGATTTATAATATTCATATATCTGTATAACCTTCATATGTGGATTTCTGGAGAAAAGGATAAATATACCATGCATATTTTGAATTGGGATAGAGCTTTGAGTTCTCAAAACTACATCAGCCTATTTTTCAAGTACACAATATTTTTTATTTATTTTTTTTTATCTCAAAAGATCTGATGAAATGACCCCTTTAACACCAACTCTGAATAAAAGACACATATCTGATCGATGTTAGCAGAGTCAAACAAATATACAGTTGAGTTGTGATGCACAATGTGTCGGTCTACATCCCACAATCCACCTTCCCTGCCCACACATCCTCTGCCTGCTACCGGCAGCATCAACCCTGACCCGACAATCTATAAATATGTTTCCCATCACGCTCCCGAGGCTGGTTTTTGACGCACTCCACTTTGGAGCCCTTTTATCTTTAAACTGCCGCTATGCGTAGATCAAAACACCAACCGTGCTTGTGAGAATGCAAATGCAGCAGCGTATTTCTGTTGCACCATGGTCAACTTGTTTGATCACCTCTGTTGTCTTGCCCCCCCCCCACCTTTTTTTTTTGTTTGCTCTTTGTTGTTCAGTGTAACCTAGACCCATCCTTTTTTCCCTGAAGCGTAAATCAGCTTTGATTCAAACCCAAGGGTTAGGATGTATCATCCTCGATGAGAAAAAAAAAACAACACATAAATGCATAAGGCCCTCTTCTAGAAACGAATGCCGAGAGAAGCTTGCACTCATACAGGATTGCTGAAACCAGCAAGGTTGTCTGGTCCATTTGTCTTCTTTGAATGGTAAATCTATCTGTGTCTGAACAGGGTCCCACAACGCATGGGAAAAATAATGATGACCCTACGGGAGACATAATGAGGCATCACGTAAAGGTAGAGAAGAGACAGCGTGAGATTGAGAGAGAAGTAAGGCCAACCATAAATCATACCTCAGATCATAGGCTACCTTGACTTCAATATAAATGTACTCTGTAATGCATACTTTTTATAACATTTGCGAATTTTACTGAAACGGGATATTCAACAATGAAAAAGTAGTACACGTTTAGTCAATGCATTATATTTTGCTTACAGTAAGTTGATCAAAAGTGAGAGTAAAACCATTTATATTGTTGCAAAAAAATATATATATATTAAGCAGAAAAGTGTTTTCAGCACTGACAATAATAAGAAATGTTTCTTCTGATGGCTGCTGAAAATTCTTCTCTGCCTCACAGAAATAAACTACAAATATATAATTTTATTCACAATATCAATGTTTTTACTGTATTTTTGATTAATGTATAACAAACCCTGGCCGCAACATTTTACTTCCTTCATCTGACGTATCATTCTGAGTGAAACTGGGCATTCAATGAGAAAAAAAAAAAAAGTTGAAAAAAAAAAAACAAAAGTCTTTTTCATCCATCACTATTGACTGGATCATAAAACGTGGGTGTTACATTCCAGAATCGAGACAGATGGTTGAAGGCTGAAAAAAGAAAAAAAAAAAAAAAAAAAAAACACAAGGAGGGCTTGGTAATGTCAGCCAAAAAGGAAAGTCGTTTCAGAGAAGGAGCAAGTTGTTACATTTTGATAAAATATTGATTCATGCAATCAGTACACTGATAAGTCTTCCTATAAGACTTATCAGTGTCTTATTCCTATAAATCAGTATGAAGTCATTTTTTCTACTTTGTTGTACCAAAAAAAGTATAGCTACATCAGAAACATCAGAAGTTAAATTTAGGGCAGTTTTCCACCCTGTCTTTCGGCTTTCCTGAGCTAAATTGATTTCATTCTTTTTTTCTTTTTCTTTTTTTTCTTTTTTTATTTGGGCTGTTAATGTACTGATACAGCATGCTGATCATTAAAGAATATTAAAAGGGAATTACTGGAAAGCACCCCAGCCATTTTCAATTTGGTCCAACCACATTCATGCTGTGAGGATTTGAGATTCTAATTAATCTATATTCAAATTTATTTTATTAAGGGTGCAGTAATTGTAATTAATGTAATATCACACATGCTGTCCTAACCTGTTACTAGAAGTGCTCTGGATTGCTAATTCCATGTCAGTTTGTACATCGGCAAGAGTGTGTGGCAAAACAACAGTTCAGGCTGTTATAATATGTAATATAAGGGTCTCTCTCTCTCTCTCTCTCTCTCTCTCTCTCTCTCTCTCTATATATATATATATATATATATATATATATATATGCTTTTCAGGAAAATATATTATTTTAACCTTCATATATTTGAAATTTTAAAATATTCTATCGATTCAAAACTATTATTAAATAAAATGACAAAAAAAGATTGAAACCACATTCTAATATTAAAATCATTAAAACAATAATTATCTGAATAAAAATTTAATATTTAATATTTAAAAGAATAATAATACCAATAGTATTATTAATAACACTCACTTAGTTAATATCAAGAAAAAGCAAGGTAAATAAAATGTTTTTTTTTTTTGTTGTTGTTTTTTTGTATAGGTAATTTACAAATCAAACTGCAATTTGGAATTAATTATGCATAAAGAGTAAAAAATGTAGTCTTTTCTGCAAGAGAGTACATAATTTAACTTGTGGGGAAATTACATTTATAAATATATAGAATTAAAAAGTGAAATAGTTATAATGTATGTACTGCATACTGTATATTACATATCATTTTGAATGAAATCAATACTTTATACAGAAAGGACTAATTAAATTGATCAAAAGTTAAAGTGAATACTTAACAGAATATTTATATTTGTAAATGTGTATATATATATATATATATATATATATATATATATATATATATATATATATATATATATATATATATATATATATATATATTAGGGGTGTAAAGGTACGCAAAAATCACGGTTCGGTACATACCTCTGTTTTAAAGTCACGGTTTGGTTCATTTTCGGTACAGTAAGGGAAAGAAATGCAAACATTAAACTGCAGGTTGTTTATTACTATAAACTTTTTCAACAATTTGTTTACACTTTTTAAAAATATTTTTTCATAATATATATATAAAATAAAAAAAAAGGAATAAGAAATAAAATACTGCTGTTCTCCACTAAATAAAATACTCTCAGTCTCAAACCAATATCATATAATAAAATATAATGAAAAATATAAATAAATAACTATGATTACAGTGCAGCATTACCAATACCAGCTTGTAGGCCTGCTCATATTTTAATATATATATATATATAACTTTTCCAAAGTGTGAAGTGCAGCATCAGCAGTTTCAGTTTTGAGACCTGCTCAGATTTCGTTATTGCGTTGGACCGATCAGAATTAAGAGCAAAGGTCTGTTTAAATGCTGACGGGAGCTGCGTTTGAATAACAATCGTTTTTTCCTAGTTGTAGTGATGTTCACACTCGCGTGATGCCTTTTGAAAACCTTAGGCCGGTGACACACTGGCATATTGCACTTGTCAAACATAGTCTATTTTGCCGTCAATACTGTTGACGGTGTCCTTTATCAGTAGGCTTTATATTTATGCTCAACAAGAAGTATAGATATTGTTGTCATGAAAACAAGATCCTGGTCTGTTGGTGGTCTCCCTCTATGTCACCTACAGCAACAGCAGTGTGCCGTCGCCACGTCAGACACGATTCTGGTGTGTTAAGACACAGAAAACGCAAGGCAGCCGACACGCAGAAGAAACGCCACGCTGAAAGCCCTGTACCGAAACGGTCTGGTACGAATACACGTACCGTTACACCCCTAATATATATATTATATATTATATTATATATATATATCAGTTGTGGGCCGTTATCGGCGTTAACGTGCTGCGTTAACGTGAGACTCTTATCGGCCGATAAAAAATATCGCCGTTAATCTATTCTCAAAGTTGGGTTGGGAGCTGGGTCTATACTACGTGAGCTATGATGACTTTCACCTTGATATTTTAGCTCGGATGTATACCTAGCCCTATCTGTAGAGGATAGAACGAGTCTTTAAACCTGTGTGTATGCCTAATGTGAAATCACCACATCAAACGTGACATGCTAACATGGATGCAACTAAGATGCTGCCAGGTTTGCTTCAGGGAATTTTTTTTTTTTTTAAAGAAGCTTCCCAATGGAAACCTCGACAAGACGCACGCCTGTTTCACACATAATCTGTTTGCAGTGTGTATGCAGTCCGTGTGCTTTACGTATGTGGTGCAGAAGCAGCACGGACTCGATGTGCTTTCACAGAGGACACGTTTTGCAGTCTGCACTGCTGCAGTCGCACCGCTCCTGGAACGCACTGACGGACCGCAACCGCGTGAACGCTGGAATCCGTTAACATGGGTGCGTAAAATAATACGCAACGCATACGCACTGCAGACAGATTATGTGTGAAACAGGCGTAAGGTTGTTTGCACCTTGTGCAATGTGGAATTAGTTTATGGCTTTCTCAAGCAGTTTGTGATGCATTTTGGAAACAGGAGATGAGCCCCTGGTCTAATGCACCACCTAGCTTGAGAAACCCATTCTAAAAGACTTACTTTTAGTCATTATTTTATTTGGGAAGCACACATATTCTGAATGCCTTCGGCAGAATTCAAATGAGCCATTTTAATCTAGACTAATCTAGATTAATTCCAAGATTACAGTGAGATTAATCTAGATTTAAAAAATATATCTATGCCCACCACTATTATATATATATATATATATATATATATGTATATGTATATATGTGTGTGTGTGTGTGTGTGTTTACTGTATGATCAGCTAATAAACAGTCTTGAAAGCATTTTTATTTTTATTTTTTTCTGAAAAGCATCTATACTCATTAATGTATGCATAAATTATCATCTCAAAATAGCACCAATTAGATACCACCACTGCTGGATGCAAAGTGAAGGTTAAAGGCAAAGCAACAGCAACCAAAAACTAAAACAAACAAAAAAACAAAGCAATATCTGGTTCTTTATAGTGAAATACACCTTCCTTTAGTACCTCCCTATGAAAGATCACAAAACGGTTTCCAAAATCAGCAAAAAAAAAAAAAGAAGTGTCTTTCCAATGACATGGCATCACAGTAATGGCCTTGACAGATGGTGTGTGAATACCCTGATCAATACCATTCCAGACCTCTTAACCTTCAGTAGCGCAAAGCAAGACTTGAAGAAAATGAGGCTATTGATCAGGGCAATAGAGTGGAAGGATGCGTGCAGCATGCTAGCAACACGCTAACTGCTGCATTTGTACTTCCACTGATATACTAAATCACAACCAATGTGTATCGAAGCAAACTCTGTAATGGAATTAAAAGTGTATGTTTTATATCCACACCACCTACAGGAAAATAACAACTCATGCAATTATATCAGTAGAGCTAGTGTTAACCCCACCAACAAGTTATTTTAATTTTATTTTATTTTTTATTTTTTCTTCTGGCTGTTTAGTCTTGATGCTTGTTCACCAGTTCACCTAAAAATTACAATTTGTCCATTCAATATGTAGATGAGTTTGTTTCTTAATCAGATATAAATATATATATATATATCAGGTGTTGCTCAGATTTTGGGATTCTGGTTTACTTAAGGCTGTATTACTTATTACTATAGCTACAGAGGAAGGAGATACATAATGCCAATGAATACGGTTTGAATTTGGATCTGTACCTCACACCAAGCATCACGTGGATACAGGATTTAAATAAAGATTAAATACTTTCATGATCATTTTATTTAATGCTTGTGCATGACAGCATGCTAATAAAAATGATGCGTCCCCACTCTCTATTATAGATCAGTGTGTGCCCCATGGTAAACCAATAAATATTACATGATAATGGTTAAATGATCTCTCTCTCTCTCACTCTCTCTCTCTCTCTCTCTCTCTCTCTCTCTCTCTTCATGTAAGGATTCTAAGATTATTTGTACCAAGAATAATAATAGGTAATGTTATAAAATTATAATTAAGTGCAGTTTAATGCACTTGACTGATTAGATTAATTTTGAAATGATAATGTTTCATTCTGTTTTGACTTGCGATTTCAAAGACTACATTTTAACAATACTACACTTCATTAAAATGTATGTGATCATTTAACTATTATCATGCACAAAGAAATGTGCACAAAGCATTGTTTACAATTGAAAACAGTCCAAAACAGTTCTTAACAAATATATGAGTGGATTTTTATGTGAGAGAACATCAGGGGATGGACTTTTTCACTGGATGGAGAGTTTTTACTGTATGGGTTATGGACAATTTAAAGTTAAAACATATTAATGTTGGATTTGTTTCTAACAAACGCGCAGCTTGCCACTTCACAAAATGTTAATTGATGGAGTGGAGTGTTGTGGATAACTTGAGGGTTATTGTGATGTTTTTATCAGCTGTTTGGATTCTCTTTCTGACAGCACTTATTCACTGCAGAGGATCCATGTGCGCAAGATATGTAATGGCAAATCTGTTCAATGAACAAACAAGCTTGGATGCCCTGAGGGTGAATACATTTTCAAAAAAGATATATTTTTGGGCATAACCATGTTTGTGTTTACTCTACCTCTAAGATCTGTCCTTGATCTACTAGCAAAAAGTCTCTGGATCCAGACTTCCCACTGCGGTGGGAGCTGATCAGTGCCGTAGTCCGAGAGATTAGCGGCTCCTAGAGCATGTAAGCTTCTATAACCACACAACTGACACAGAACAACAAACACTGAAGTGACTCACTCCACATGCTCAACCAAGGTATTGCACAAAATCAGAAAGCTGGCTCCTCCGAATAAGAGAGAATTCTGTGTATGTGCAAAACCGTCGCTACAACTCGATTTTCTTAAGAGGATTTGGGATATCAGCTAAAAGCAGCGCGCTTATACAGGTATCTGTAGAGTTGATGGCTGGGTTAAGTCGAGTCGTGCTGATGTTGTGCCAAGAAGCAAAATCTACACACTACAATATATCACGAGTAATGCGGTTTGGCTGAATCAAATGTGTTAAGTGTCAGATAAATGTTTGCGCTTGCAAATCTTACATAAATGCAACGCTAGATTGATTGTAGATCATTGCAAGCATTTTAGTAGGTGTTGCTGTTACATTCTGATTTGAAACCAATTTAGATGCTTTCAGTATTGGAAACTGAGATGAGAAAGAACGGAATTGAGAATGTAAAGGTATAGTTCGACCAAAATTGAAAACTCTGTCATCGTTTACTCATTCTCATGTCGTTTTAAGCCTTTATAACTTTCTATCTTCTGTGGAAAAATAACAAAGCTTTATAAAAATAGCATCGGTCTCATACACCGTTTAGTTATTGTTAACTAAAAAAAAGAGTCAGATGAACTGGTGATTTGCAATGACCCAATGAGAGTAGCATTTAGCATAAGCACAGCTGCAACAACTGCGAATACGCCTTAAAGGAAACTAAAGACTAAATAAAAAAAAATTATAAAATATATGAAAACCCATTATCCATTTAACTTAATTATCGCAGTGTAGACTACAACTATCATATATATATATTTTTTTAAATACAATAATGTAGTTACTTTAACAATGACTATAAACTACTAGACAAACTGACACTTGCGTTCTGCCTCGACAATCATGGCCACTTTCCGACCGAAGATTTCAGAGTCAGTCAAGCTAAGCTTCTAGCATTAGCCTGACTCCCACAGCGAGAGCTTCCACATCGGCCAATCACAAAGCCATCAGAGCAGTAAAGCTTCATGACAACACTGATACCATGACAACCCAGAGACCATCCCCTCCATCTGTAAACATAGTCCAAGTCCACTATCACCTGCGCATGAGTTCACAAACAAGCCGCCGGCCGCACTTCGGGCGATAAAAGAGCAGCGGGAAGATGCAGCAATTCCGTTATGGTTCCTGATGGAGACAAAACAAAAGGTGCAGTCTATTCAAGTTAAATTTGCTGGGTTCTTCTGTGTTTGCCCGAGAGTTAATCTGATATATGGCCATAGGCTGAATCTATTTGCGTAAGGTCCTCTGCCCTTGGCTCATAGATCAGTCAAGCAGCCCTTGCTTGCTCTGTACCTTCTGTAATGAATGACTGCAGAAAGAAGCAATGCAGGTGCACCTTAAGAAACCCTAAGCTGGGGAACAAGCCACGGCAGGGAAGTTAGGCCATCAGGCAGGTTATAAATATTTGCTCAGGCCATTCTTCTTTTTCTAGTATCAAAGAGCACCTCCAGCCGGGTTGAGGAAAAATTAGATGCATTCAAATATGAAACATGAGGAAGTGTATTCTTAAAGGGATAGTGTCCTTATATAGCTCTATATCAGATGATGTTTTGTTTTTTTATGCAATTTTATTTTGCAATTCTTGTAAAAATGTGAAAATATGTCATACTTTTTTTAGTTTTAATAATATTACATAGTTCTAAAAGAAACCCAAGAATCTTTTGAGTGTCTTTAATCAGCTCTGACTCTAGCACTCACGTACTCTGGTCTGAACCAGCACAAACACACAGCGGCGAACTCACTACACCTGACAGTTTACAGCCTGTGCTGGAACACATGACAAAACTAGCCTTCCCAATCTTGACGTCCAGCATGTGTCTGGAAAAGAAAGATGGGTTGTGTGTGAGCGACTCTAGATGAGAGCGAGAGCAGGGCTGATACAGATGGAGAGTGATAGTGGTGTACAGGCAAGCAAGGTGGCGGACACCTAGTGAAAGAGAGCAGGTCTTTTTTGTGGCAGCTTTCAGTGCGAGAAGAGGCCTGTCTGAAGAGGTTATTTATTTCCCATCTAGAAATGGAAGGTTGCTGGAATTACACTGGAGACTATAAAGGCGCTGGAGTCTCGCGCTCTCGGCCGTCTTGAGCTTGAGGAGGGAACCGTTGCTCGATGTCTCTCTCAGAGGCTCCTCAATAGGTGTCCTCCTTCTCATTTCCAACTCCATTATAGCAGCAGTGAAAGCATAGTGCTCCATAATCAATCCACAGTCCCATCAGGACTCAGGAACGTGCACTCCGTGGGATGGCTCATTAAGGGCCCACTAGTACACTTTGCCTTATTATGGAAAACCTAGTTTACGTTGCATCCTGCATGGCTCGGTCTCACAGAGCAAAATCTAGCACTTTTCCTGCTTAGTCTCAGTAGTTACTGCTACTTCTGTTTTGAATTAGTAAGGTAAAACAGTGAGGACTTCTGTTGCTCCAAAGTAGACTGAATTCTGCATATTCTACTACGACACATTTCTTCCCTTTTTTGTTACATGAAGATCAAGTCTTTATCTTTTTTTATTTGTTATGTCTTTCAGGTACATATTTGTATTTATTTATTTGTTTGTTTGTTGTGTGCTCTAATCTCAAAATACGATACTGCTCACCAAACATATTTATTAATTATTAAAAGGATTAAAACTATATTCTGCTATAATTTAATTTTTTTTTACAAATTGAAAATCATAATCATTTGAATAAAGAGTGAATTGTACTCAGTTCAGTAAATAAAATATAAATAAAATTAAGTATGAAAATATAGATTAAAATGACTGTCCCTCAGTTGTAAAAAATAAGGAAAATCCAAGGCAAATTTAATTTAAACTCACTTATTTCACAAAAAAAAAAAAAAAAAAAAAAAAAAAAAACAATACATGGTGTGGTGTGAAAAAATTATTATTATTATTATTATTATTATTAATAATAATAATAATAATAATAATAATAATAATAATAATAATAATAATAATAATAATATTGTTGGTGTTTAGGATAATAAAAAGCTAGCAATTAAAAAAATTAGCCTAGCAACATAATACATAAATTGACTTCAGGTTAAAATTACATATATTCAGAACAAAAGTGAAATAATTACCATGTGATGTACATATATAGACTGGCAATCAATAGTTTTACTAAGCTCATTAAGTTTATACATATATATATATTCTTGACTGACGACATCAGCATATTACAATACTTTCTGAAGGATCACGTGACACTGAAAACTGGAAAACAGTTACTTTAAAATGTAATTTTATGTTCTACAAGTCCACAGGATCAAAACTAGAAGAGTAGAAGAAACTCTCCAAAACAAATGGGAAGTCCACTGAATGACACCAGTGGGCTTAACTAGCTTGGTGTCTTTACTCACTACTTTTAATGAGCAAAAATGTCAAATTCTTTTGCAGCAAAGATCTCATCGGGGAGGTTCTGGAGAGTGTCGTAAAAAGTAATATGCTAAAAATAAGCGCCGCTGCACTACCCAGCACAGAGGAACTTTCCCTGTAGTAATCAAGCAAGTTCCGAGCTTAAGTTTACCGAGGGAGAATAATTAAGGTGACACCAGTGCTGCTTTGGTGCATCCTCTTACAAACTCTCACCTGATGATGGTGTTGGGTCCTTTGCTTTCTGAAGGCGATCGTGCCGAATGTACGTCAACACTCAGTTCCCTGTGCACGTAGCCGCCGGAGCCGAGGGGACTCGATATGTAACATGGCCTATTTTTTCTCGTTCGGCAGAGGCTGTGTGGTGCTACACCATGAGGAGCACAGAGCGGGCGGCCTTGATTATTTCCTCAAATAGAAACACGTCCACTGGCCGCGAATCTCCTCGACAGAGCCAGAGCTGGTGTAGGCATTCAGCCCGTGACAATGGAAGTGGGCAAAATCACATTTTCACACCTCTTTTATTCCCTCCTTTCTCTTCCCCACACACTCCTTTTCAAGGAATATTCTGGCTGTAGTACAACTTAAGCTTAATTGACCACTTGTACTGTACCTTCTTTTCTTCAAAAATAAATAAGTACATGTACAATGGAAATCAATGGGGGAAATTTGTCAAGTCAAGAATTATTAATATGCAGTTATTGCATTTATTAATATTTTGAATGATATTTTATTTTTTATGTTTTTGTATATTTCATTTTATATAATTTAGTTTACATTTGTTATTTAATTTTAGTACATTGTTTTTTTTTCATTTTTCATATTTATTTACTTTTAGTTCATTTTAAATGTAAAATTATATGACTTAAGTTAAAAATATTATGTATTTATTTATGTATTCATTTATTTGTTTTAGTTCAGTTAGTAGAGGCATTATTTCAAATTATTTTTTTTTCTTTTAAAATGTATATTTAATTAAAGCCTTACTTCCATTTCATGGAAATCAGTTAAAACATTTTAAAACAGTGTTGCAATTGGTTAAATACTCAGTTTCAATTGTATAGCCATCATATTGAAACAATATGCATGGCAACATGATTTTAGTGCTGAGTTTTATAAAAAAATAAACAACTTCATTACCATGACACCATAGGGCCATAATCATGAAACAAATTAATGAATGAATGAATGCAAGATTTAAACAACTTTACAGCTCATATATATATATATATATATATATATATATATATATATATATATATATATATATATATATATATATATATATATATATATATACTGTAAATATGGTTTTTAGAATAACCCCACCTCACCCTAACTTCTATTTCAACACAAGAGACACATTTATGTATTTATTTACTTTTGTGGTAAGCAATATTATGACACAAATGCTGATGACTGAGCTTGATTTGTACTGAACCTAGAATATAACTTTAATCATCTCTCCACCTGCCGCCACCATCCTCTGTCCAGTGGGCTGAGAAAGGGAACTGCTGAAGAAGCAGTCCATGGCAATTAAGCCTTTGAGTGCACATTACTTTGGTCCTTACTGCCAAATTAGGTTATATAATAAATGAGAAAGAAAGAGTGAGAGAGAGAGAAACAGAAAAATGCCCGATAGAGAACAGATGAAGTCTAAATTTAAACCCCACTCAACGTGAGTCACTGCCCCCAATGCTTTGGGCTAGCCGGGTCTCGCTGCTGTCTTAAAGTTGTTGCAGTGAATGCACTCTCGCCGACACTCACCATAAGTCACACCATACACCATCTCACCTCAGACCACATCTCTGAAAAAATGGGAATTCAGCATTGAGAACGGCTAGATTTAATGTTTTTTTTTGTTTTGTTTTTTTTTTTCTGCCAACAGATGCACAAATGGATCTCAGCTCTACACAACACTTCTAAAAAGGTGTAGAAAAGCCTTCACTAAATAACCACAACATTAACTGAAACCTTTAAAGGTGTGAGCGAAAGGCCACAGGCAGAAAAGAGTTTGATGCAAGCAAGAAAGACTTGATTATATACAAAGCTGTATTCTGATGCACAGTGTATAATACCATGCTTAACACTGCTCTGAATATGTTTCACCCAGCCCATATTTATTTAAATGGAAATTTAATTTTACCATTAACAATTATGCAATGTAAGTAACTTTTGAAGTAAGTTCATAACTTCTTAATAACTTATTGTTGAATTTGATTATTGCATTTACATACTTTAAGAAAGGCTTATCATCAAGTAGGAAGTTCTACCTGAAGAACAAATGATGCAACCAAATAAAGTACAGAATAACTAGCAGCTAAGCCCCTGAACACATCAAAGTTTCATTTTTATGTTAGAGGCTTGTTTAAATCCCAACACTATGTTTGAGCAATAGTAGAAGTGACGCTTGCCTTAGCAAACACCACTAATAAATAAATATTGCAAAGTAAAAGTCATGATGGTTGATTCTAATGAAACTAGAATGTTAACTGAAATGATATGCATCTGGTTCTGGCAGAAAATGAGTTAAACATGGAAATGCATGAAGATAAAATTCAGCTTTACTTTCAAATCAGAGACCTGGCCATGGTGCATTCTGAACTCGGCAGAACCAAATCTTGAATTGGATTTTAATAGATTTTGTGTTTGTTTCCCAGCACTGCAGCATTTTCAATCTCTCCCGTATTTCCCTTCAACCCCTCTATCTCAGTATCGCACAGGTTTGGCCTCTCTATGATGCTTTGGACATTTTATTTAAGACAATAGCAGTCACCCCAACACACTTCCCCCTCATATATAAGCACTCACTTTTACATAACTGTTTTAATAATGGAGCAGATAATCTTGTGCTATGCTTCTCCAATCACCCTGTCAGTCCTGCGTGTGACATCGAAACAATAATAAGCAGGTTTGTGGGGTTATTTTTAGAAATCAGGGGAAGTGGGAGAGGGGATATAAACGAGTCAGAGATGCACACTGCCTCTCCACATGGCTGTATCCAAGAATGGCACGGCCTAAATCCTTGTTATAGTCTTATCGAAAGTTTGCATTTGAATCTCGCACAGGCTAATGAAATGGAAAAGCAGAGCGAATAAACCATCAAATCAGAATATTACTCTTTAAAGTTTGTCCTTTAAACATACGTAATCCTCAGCATCAGAGAAGATAATCCGAGTACGTTTTGTCAGCTAATTAGACAGACCGAGTTAGGCACTACTATTGCAAGAATAAAATAGCTAGACAAGCTGTACATGTTTGGAATCTGTTAGTCTCTACCCTGATCAACAGCCTGAAACCTTAGCAGAAACATATGCTACACAAGAAAGCATGTACAAATACTAACAACACAACAACAAAAAGTTACAGGAACACTTCCTATTATGTGGAATTGCATTGTTATCCACAGTGCAGTTATTCATGCATCATAAACCGAACTATAATAGTGATTTACCCCTAAATTATACATATTAGTACATTAAAAGTTAAAGAAGGTACATATTAGTACTTAAGAACTGAATACTGGCATCTAAAGGTACATATTACTTACAGATATATATATTTCTAATTGTATATATATATATTGTATATAATTCAAATTGTGCCTAGGATAGCAAACGTCAACATCAAAAATTAACATCCAAGCTAATGATATAGCATTTTGGGACTTTAGAAGCTAGTGTAAAAACAACTTTCTACAACATTTTAAAAGTTGGCATAATAACAACATAAGGTATGGTCACTAATGTTTATGTTCAAAATCCAGTCATTTTAATAGGGATCCACACGATTGGGAATTTTGCATGAGGGCGAAACCTTGTGCAAGTTGAAGTTTTCATCACAGAAAAAAAAAAAATAATAATAATAATTTAAAAAAAGAATAATAAATAAATAAAAATTAACAGAACCTATAATTTAACACTTGGTTTATTTCTAGCAAAAATAAACAGGATTTGTTTCCTACAAATAGATTTTTATATTCAATCATTTAGTATAATAAAATATAATAATAATACATTACAAAAAATGTTTTAATATATACTATTGTTAAAATATTTAACTATTTATTATATTAATATAATTAAAAATTTTTTTAATATCAAAATAGTTATTAATTTTAATTGATTGCAATTCATTAATATGATTACATTTTATATGTTTCTTTTTAAAGAGGGATATGTTACCATTTGATTACCAATGAAAAATCTGAGACTTGAAGCAAAACAAGTTGAGATCCTCTGAACTTTTGAAAGTTTTGTAGACTTTTGGTTTGTCTGCACTTGATTTTAAAAGAAAGGAATAAGTAAGTGAGGGATTAACCTGACTATGTATTAGTGTCATTTTCAAGTTGGCACTGCCACTCACAAACAGTTTTTAGCATGATGCCATCATCCGCCTGAGAGGTTGCACTGATCCATGACACCTCTCCCTCATCAAGCAGCCTGTTTGAAAACTAAAAGCGCAGCGCCTCCATTTCACAAATAAAACCTCAGCATCTGCCTCTCAAGTGTTCCAAAAAATCCCTACCCACCTTTCATGCTTATGTTACTCATAAGCGTTCGTTTGCTGGTGTCTCCATCTGTTGAAGCTGCAGTCCTCTGAGACAAGCGCCACCTTTTGCACAACACAAGAGATGCCTGCAGAAGCTGCGGCCAGTGAGCGAGACATCCGTCAATGCTGGGCCAATTCCCCATATGCATGCATATAAATTACAGGAGGCATGAGGATGGAGGAGAGAGATAGAGAGTGCTTATCTTAATGAAAATGGTTGAAAACTGCCCTGACTATTGCTGCACCGAGTGGCCTGAGAAAGGCAGAGGGAAGAGGAAGCAGACAGGATGATTGCACAGGAGGTTCTCGGCCATCCTGTCAGTGGTTTTGTCAAGGGGGTACTTAAGAGTGAGGAATGAATCGTTGTTTTGAGTTGAATCTTTTTAATGAATCAGTTTAAGGAATTCAGAACAGTCTGAAGTAATAGTAGTAGTTAGTAACTCCAGGGCTCACCAACAATAATTGCAGGGACAGTTAATGGAATAGTTTATAGAACAAGAAATCGTACTCGGTTACGAACGTAACCTCGGTTCCCTGAGATACGGAACGAGTACTGCGTATGGGGACCAGAGGATAAGTGAGAGGGCCGGAGCCATCGAACCCTTGACGCTACACAGCTGAGAGGGAGCTAGCTGTCTGAGGTCTAAGATGGGTCTGAGACCGCCATCTTTCTTGGGGACAAGGAAATAACGGCTGTAGAACCCCGACCCGCTGTCTGAGGGAGGAACTATCTCTATGGCTCCCTTCCTTAACAGCGTCATCACTTCGGTGCGGAGGACCTGAGCATCGTCCGGCTCTACCGAGGTGGGAATCACTCCGCGAAAACGCGGGGGTCTTCGGGCGAACTGCAGTGAGTATCCGTGTTTTATTATCCCCAACACCCACTTGGACACTCCGGGGATGGCCTGCCAGGCCTCGGCCCGCGTGACAAGGGGCTGGATAGTGTCGGATGGCAGACCGCTGATCAGGGGCCTGAACACTGACGAGTGTGGAAGAGGAAAATTGCTCTCTTTTTGAAAATGTGAAATATTTATTGTGTTCGCCATAACAACGGCGCTTTGCGTGGACGCAACAACAGTGGGCCCAGTGGAGCGCTTGGGCAGGAAGTGTCGCATGGCTTGGGACGACTTCTGTGCTGCAGTGAAGCGTTCTGTAAACCCTTCTACCGCTGGTCCGAAGAGGCCGCATGGAGAGACTGGGGCATCGAGAAAGGCCACTTTGTCGCTCTCCTTAATCTCTGTTAGGTTGAGCCAGAGGTGGCGCTCCAGCACAACCAGGTTGGCCATGGATCGTCCGATGGCCTGGGCCGTGGCTTTCGTGGCGCGCAGAGCCAAATCAGTGGCGCTGCGGAGGTCACGGAAAGCAGGTTCACTAGAGCTAGACTCATCCAGGGAACGGAGAAGCTTTGCCTGGAACACCTGCAATATGGCCATGGTGTGCAGAGATGAAGCGGCTTGGCCCGCAGAAGTGTAGGCCCTGCCAGCCATGGCAGAGGTCGTCCTGCAGGGCTTGGAAGGAAGGGCTCTCTTATTTTTCCACCCCACAGCCGCGGGGGGACAGAGGTGAGCAGCCACGGCCTCATCCAGGGGCGGCAATTGCTCATAGCCCTTCTCCTGAGAGCCATCTACTGAGCTGAGAGCTGCAGAGGAAGTGCGTAGGCGGGCCGAGTAGGGGGCGCGCCACGACTTTGTCAGCTCGTCATGAACCTCAGGGAAGAATGGGGCAGGTCGCTGGCGGGGGGCCTGGCGGCGTCCTGGCAGGTACCACTCGTCCAGCCTGCTGCGTGTCGGCTCTTCAGGGGGGGCCCACTCCAAATGGAGTTCCTCAACGGCCTTGGAGAGGATGCGGAGAAGCTCGGCATCCATCCCAGCTCTGGCGTCGATGGGCTCCAGTGACGGCAGGTGGGCGGGATCAGAATCGCCGGCCCAGTCCTCCGTTTCAGAAGCCGCGAGTGACATGGAGTCGTCAAGCAGCTCGTCCTCCGATCCGCCAAAAGAGACGAGGTCGCTCGCTTCAGCCGAGGGACGCTGCTCTGGGCGTGAGAAGAGGACAGGGGACGGCTCTCTCATTGGAGAGGGTGAGGCACGCGGGCGCTGAGCCGGCGTGAGCTCACCCAAAACCGGGCGCTGGGCCGCTCTTCCCCGCTGTCTTTTCCTGGCCGGCTCGCGGGAGGAAAAAGACGGGAGGGCGCGAGGGGCGGGATTACTTTCATTAAAGAAAGCAATCCGCGAGCGCAGAGAGGCGAGACTCATGCTTTCACAAAAGCAGCATGAAGTCTCAGTGAGTGCAGCCTCAGCATGGGGTTTACCCAGGCAGAAAACACACTCACCATGGCCGTCGTCCTCATGCAGAGGGGCTCTGCATGTGCCACAGCTGTGGCGCGGCATGGCCGTCGCCGTTAAAACGGCGTTAGAAACGCTCTTTTAGAGCGGTGAAAACCGCTGGAAAAAGCTCTTTTAGGATCGCCGGATGGCGGCAGGAGATCGCTGAGAAGCGGCCGGAAGCGGGCGGCCCGAGATCGGCGCTGAGAGCGGCTGTCTGCGAGTATGCCGGCGCTGCAGGCGGTCGGCGGTCTCAGCTGGTCCGCTGCGGTGCCTCTTCGACGGCGAGAGCTCGTTCCAGGCGAAGGCGTTCAGCAGAGATCCAACGAAGTGAAGTCGTCGCTGAAGGAGTAAGATCTGATTGCCTCTGGCGATTGCCTGCTTATATAGCCATTCGCCCCGCCCCGCTACGCAGCGCTGTCATTGGTTTAAAAAAGTTTACAGATTAAACCAATGGCAGTGCAGTTGCACTGCGTTATTGAAAAAAGGCTTCAGTATCGAGGAAAAAAGGAGCTTTTCCCCATACGCAGTATGAGTGAAGTATCGAAAGGGAACTTATACATACATTATATTACATACAATATTTTGATGATAAATCAGCATAATTTGCTGATGTCAAAATGTATATTTGTTTTATATAAGGCTTTATATATGTATGAATATAATGTATACATAATATAAATACAATGCTGTTGAAAAGTTTGTGGTCAGTAAGATTTATTTATTGACTGATTAATTGATTGACTGAAAAATAATGTATCTTTTATTCAGAAAGGAGGAATTAAACTGATCAAAAGTGACATTAAAGACATTTATGTTACAGGATTTTTTTTTTTTTTTTTTTTTGTAATTGAAAAATTTATCACAGGTTTCACAAAAATATATAGCATACAATTTTAACATTGATAACAATAGGAAGAACCAAGCCAGATAAGCATATTAGAATGATTTCTGAAGGATCATGTGAGACTGAAGATTGAAGACTGTTAATTGGTTTCCAGGTGTGCCTAGTTTCTTCCCCATGTGTTCCATGTCCTCGTCAATTTAGTCATTCCATACACCTGTGTTTCCCCAATTATCCAAAATTTTAAATCCCCAGTCTATTTGTCTACATGTTTTGTAAGTGTGCGTGTGTGTGTGTGTGTGTGCTCTTGTTTTTGTGACATCAGGACACAACTCTGTATAACGACATGGGTATGGCACAGGTATTACAAGGAGAGGGTGACTTATGAGGACATAACCTATGTACACATTTTTCAAAACGCTTATAAATCATACAAAATGAGTTTTTTTGAGAAAGTAAAAATGCACAAAGTTTAATGTGAGGGTTAGGTTTAGGGGTAGGGTTGGTGAAGGGCCATATAATATACAGTTTTTACATTATAAAAACCATTACGCCTATGGGATGTCCCCACTTTTCACAAAAACAAACGTATGTGTGTGTGTGTGTGTCCGTGTCCTGGGCCCGTTTACCCCTTTGGATTACTGAAATTAAAAGAAGGGTTTTGTGCATTCCGTGTTTCTTTGTTTCTCAGAACAACCATATTGTGACTAAATGTGTTTTTTTTTGTTTTTTTTTACGTTAAACACTTAAAAAAATCGTACTGTATGTATATATATATATATATATATATATATAAATATATATATTAGGGGTGTAACGATACACGTATTCGTATTGAACCGTTCGGTACGAGGCTTTCGGTTCGGTACGCGGTACGCATTATGTATACCGAACGGTTCGTTGGACTAATTAATTCTATTTGAAAAAAAAAAAAGTGAAATATAATGATATGCGTTCAACAAGGTAGCCCAATAACCCAAACGACGTAACAGGCAACGCCCCTGACACCCCTGAAGAAGAAAAAAACACCAACTTATATGTTTATGTTAGGCTACTCAGTCAGGCGCTCGCTCACTCAGTACGCGCTAAATGTTAAATGCATTAGACATTTTGCAACGAGCCTTCAGCGCGTGCTGAATGAGCGAGCGCCTTGGGGGCCGTTCACATATCCTGCCTAAAAACGCGTGGAGAACGCTAGTCGGGCCGCTTTCTCCTCCTTTCCAAAACGCTCGGGCTGAAGCGCTCATGAGTCTGTTTTGGCGAAGCAACAATGACGTGCTCTCTCCATGAGACGCGGAAATTTCAGCAAAGGATAAATGGATTTGCAGCTCTAAAAATCGCTTGCAGTAGCTCTGCTACTAAATTTATTTCAAAATTGCAATCCATATTCAACTATGATCAGCTGTTCCTTCATCTTGGCTGAGCTTTCAACATTGTTACGGGAAAGGATGAAGCTGATTGGTTAGTTCTTGTCACATGACCCGCGGTGCGCTTGCGGCTTTCTGAAAAGTTGAGATGTTTTTACATTTTGCTGTATCTAAAACGTACCGTACCGAACCGAACCGAACCGTGACATCAGTGTATCGTATCGAACCGAACCGTGAATTTTGTGAACCGTTACACCCCTAATATATATATATATATATATATATATATATATATATATAATACAATACATTGTGACATTTAAAAAAAAAATCAACCATAAAAAGATATTAAAAAGTTTATCAAACTTATGAACCTAAAATAAACAAGTAAATACTGGACTCGCGTGGAGTACTTTTATTATACTTTTGCATTATTTTTGAAGCTTTACAGCTCTAGCTCTCTTCTATTGTAAAGAGCGGCCAGCACAGTCTTCAAAATGTTCTATAGAAGAAAGTTTAGAAAGACATGAATGTGAGTAAACAATGACCAAATCTCCATTTTTATGTAAACTAATTCTTAACCCCCCTGCCATTTTGATTCTAACAGTGCAATTTTGTGTTGTTGTTGTTTTTTTTTTTCCTCCATAAAGGGTAATGTTGCCATATGGCAAAACTGCACAAACAGGGTTAAAAAGACGGCGGTCTGTTGTGCTCTGACAGTGCACAGCTGCGATGAGATTCTTCGTTGTTGGGCTGAAGTCCTGGCAGACTGATTAGCCCAAAAGATCTTTATATAGACAGCAAAGTAGGGTGGTACAGGGAGAGATAGAGAGAGAGATGGAGGGGGCAAGGAGGGGTCTTAATTTCGGTCCACAGAGACACTTTACCTCACCGCATCCGAGGAGTGAGCGAGCATTTAGCAATCTGTCTCATAATTAATCATGCACCCTAATCAGTCATGGCTGCCGGATCTGCACGTCATAGATTTTATACCCGAGTCCCTCATCAGTGTCTCTGGAAGAAGAAAAAAAATGCTCAAACTCTGCCATGCTGCTATCCTCGCTCACTCGTCCTCTCCTTTTCCATGTCATTATGTCTAACAGTTTGGAATCTGATTCTGGTTACTATCTTTGTGGATGCTGATCTAATCTGATTAAAAGTAGGGAGATTAAAAGCCGCAATACTTTTGCCGCTGTTTTAAAGATGTCCATGACGTTGCAGTGTAAAAATGTATTACTTATCTACCCTGGGGAATGAGATGATATATACAAGATCTAGTCTTTGGGGTCTGTTTTGGGAGTCTGGTGTGATTTAGTCCTGTTGAGATTATATAGGTACTTATCAGATCCTACAATGTCAAGTATAAAAGTACATGAATCCGATTAGCTATCCTGAATAGGGATAAGCATGAGGACGGAACTTGAAAGTAACAACATGACTAACAGTTCACCCCTAAAAAAGAAATTTCTGTCATTTTTTACTCACCCTCATGATGTTCAAAGCTTGAGACTTTCTATTTACTGCAGAGAACAACAACAAAACATATTTAGACAAATGTACTAGCTGTTTTTTTCCACTGAATAAAAATCAGTTGGACCCAAATATTTAAGGCTACAGAAAAGACATGTAATTACTTGGAATCACTTCAAATCAAAACATACCATCTGAACGAACCAATTCACTGAAATGAATCATATCTGTAATAAATGTATGAGAAAAAAAGAAATCATGCAAGAGCATGTGAAACATCTGCACTGTTCACGCTACACAGCTTCTTCTTGGAAGTGTTACACAATTAACAGAAAAAACAAAACAAAAAAACATCATGAATAGCATCACGCAGTTGCTGCAGATTTGTCGGCTACACATCCATGATGCGAATCTCCCGTTCAACCACATCCCAAATCTGCACTATTGGATTGAGATCTGGTGTCTGTGGAGGCCATTTGGGTAAAGTGAACTCATTGTCATGTTCAAGTAACCAGTCTGAGAAGATTTGAGCTTTGTGACATTGTGTATTATCCTGCTGGAAGTATCCATCCGTAGATGGGTACACTGTAGTAATAAAGGGATGGACATGGTCAGCAACAATACTCAGGTAGGCTATGGAATTTAAACGATGTTCAGTTGGTACTAACGGACCCAAAGTGTGCCAAGAAAATAATCCCTACACCATTACACCACCACCACCAGCCTGAACCGTTGAGACAAGGCAGGATAGATCCATGCTTTCATGTTCTTTACACTAAATTCTGACCCTACTGTCTGAATGTTGCAGCAGAAATTGAGACTCATCAGACCAGGCAACATTTTTTTTTTATCTTCAATTGTCCAATTTTGGTGAGCCTGTGTGAATTGTAGCCTCTGTTTCCTGTTCTTATCTGACAGGAGCGGCACCCGTTGTGGTCTTCAGCTGCTGTAGCCCACCTGCTTCAGGGTTCGATGTGTTGTACTTTCAGAGATGGTATTCTGCATACCTTGGTTATATCGAGTGGTTATTTGAGTTACTGTTGCCTTTCTATAATCTCTAACCAGTCTGCCAATTCTCCTCTGACCTCTAACATCAACAAGCCATTTTCGTCCACACAACTGCCGCTAATAATGCATTCAAAAGTAATGTATGGTGCACTTTTTTCATTTAAAAGTAGGCCAACTGCTATATGAACAAAAGTGTAATAACATTTGGTTTGCAAACACTTTAAACAAATAAGGTGCTTTTTTACAGCAGTGTTCCTTTTACATAGTAGCAGTTAAGATATTTATTATCTTATTATAAGATATTTATTATTAACTTGCCCACCCCTAATATAAATATATACATACAGTATATGATATAGGCTACTTATTTTTCTACACTGGCCAAAGTCCAAATGTGAGGGGAAACAGAGATACACAAGTCAAAAATAAAGCCAAAAATGTCATATGAGAGGAAGAAGTAGCGTCACTGTGACTGGCTGATTAACCCGTCAAAGCAATAATTAGCTGCCTCCCTGTTTTCCATATGTAAAACATAGTGCACATGTCACAATATGCAAAAAAGCAGCCGAAGATGTTGATGTATATCTGTGTAGCATCCGATCAATTGAAACAGCATCCCTAATCTTAAATATCAGCATTAGTAACCTTACCACTGAAGCAAACCAAGTTTATCTGGCACAAAACAAGGAGGATCTCAATTAGTACAACATTAAGCTTGAACAGACGATATAGAATCAAGAAAAAACATAATTTCTATAAAACATCAGGAGAGGCAAACATCAACAACAAACGTCAAAAAAACATCAAGAGAGGCACTGAATAATATTTCACTGCCAAATATCTTCTGCACAGGGATGAATCAAATGATTTTGGGAATCACTTCAAATGATCTTATCCGAACGAACAAACACACCAAAATGAAGCAGATTCCCAACACTAAACATATGACGAAAATGAAGACAGTTTAAAAGAGCATATACAGCATCGTTCTTCACATTACAGCTTCTTGTCAAAATGTTGTGCTCGTTACTGGAAAAGCTACACTTCTATGAAACTAACAAGCTGAATCTAACAAACTAACAAGCTAACACTACAAAAAATCTAGATAAGTTCACTACTTCTAGTTACTCAATCACTTTTTTGAGCGTATGTCTACCTATCAGTGCACATGCGTCTAAATATGTGTATATGAATGTTTTTGTCAGTCTATAATTCTGCTTTCCTCTCATCTCACGCTGCATGAGGGACAGAGTAGAGGAACCGAGCGAAACGGGACTTTAATAGAACAGGAACTGTGCTGAGGAGCAAAAAGACCGCCTCACAGGGGGAAGAGTGATGTGCAGACAGAAAAAAAATACAGCTTTGTACAGCCAATTACATGACATCCAACACAAGACACACAGATTACAGACCAGAATATAGCACTGAAGGGGGTAAAAACTGAATACAATTAGACAATGTGAAAAGGAGAAAGAAAGAAAGAAAGAAAGAAAGATTTTCGGAATGGCATATTAATGACATGCTGTTTTTATATGAAAGTAGTATGAAGTATGCATATTTTCGGGAAGCATAGAATACCAAGTGACCTACTACATTTGACACACTGTGTAGATACTATATTCCACAATGCAAAGCACACAACTTCCATAATGTACAAACTGGAAGCCAAATCATTGCTGTGGCACACTGACAGATAGATAGATAGATAGATAGATAGATAGATAGATAGATAGATAGATAGATAGATAGATAGATAGATAGATAGATAGATAGATAGATAGATAGATAGATAGATAGATAGACAGACAGACAGACAGACAGACAGATAGTGTAAATATACATACTACTAATAAAGAAACATATAATTTATAATTATATATAAATATAACTTATATATTTTATTATTAGAAAATATTTATAAAAATAAACCAAATAAAAACAAATAAACAAAAACAAATATTTATAAACATTAAATCTAAAATAAATATTTAAATAAATACTTATAATATTCTAATTATTAAATAATTCTGAATATAAAGAAATACTTATAAATACAATTTATACAATTAGTATTTCAGTAATATAAAAGTTAATAACAAATACAGAAAAAAATCAGTATTTCCAAATTAATTATATTACATACCTGAATACACACAAAATAAATAAATAAAAATGTATTGTACATATAAAAACACATATACTTAATAAACAAATTATAATATTTATAAAAAATACAAATAAAATAGCAAAATAAATATTTATATATCAATAAATATTAAATAATACAGTGAATAAATACATAAATGGGGGGTGGTGCGCAGTGGATAAGACACATGCCTTTGGTGTGAGAGACTCAGGTTCGAATCCACTGTGAAACACCAATGTGTCCCTGACACTTAACCCCTATTTTCTCCAGAGGCGTGCAACCTCTGACATATATAGCAATTGTGAGTCACTTTGGATAAAAGTGTCAGCTAAATAAATAAATGTAAATGTAAATAAATATTTTTTGTTTCCCCCAAGATAACTGGAATTCGCGCAAATATATGAGTACGTGTTACAACAGTGTAGCCTACTACTAATATATAAAACATGAACTGTAACTGTGTACAGGGTACGATTTCACATATAACAACTCACATAATATACATATTTAGCTTTCCATTCCATTGTCAGAAACTGAGAACAAAAAGCAACTGAAAGAGAAAAAGCACAAAGCTGCCACGTCTTTAAGGTCTGGCACTGAGGAAAGAACAGGGATCCTTCCCTTGGCCTGGTCTGAGGTGGCCCAGCATGAAGGCGTGTGTTTGCCTGAGTCTAGCAGAGACCCTGAGGTGAGCGTTACCCTGCACTGGCCTCTCAGACTCGCAGTGGTCCTCTACAGGGAGGTCTTTGAATAGAGAGCCTGCCATTTCCCTCAGTACAAGGGGGTCTTTGATAATGGCACTACGGAAGCCTATAGGGGCCCAAAGGACAAACAGAAACACATGCCAATTATACTCGTTCATTGACTACAAATGAGACCGGTCAGACTACACTCTGTGCTCGTGTATTCAGACTCGCAAAAAAAGAAAATAGAAAAAAAAACGGACTCCCCAAAGGTGGAAAGCCATGCATGAGAGAAGCTAAACATGCTGTTTTTGTAATAGTGTTTCCTGAAAAACGTAATGTGCCTTTTGAGAACGACTGATGAAGCAGCAACAAAGAGCCTTAGGGACGTACAACTTTGTAGCGTTATTGATGCGAAGAAAGACTGCGCGCCTTAGCATCAGATAAAGAACGCTGCTGCATGCCGTACTGAGCGAGGTTCACTATGTGGCCTTACTATGAGAATACAATTGTTTCTGAATGTTTGCCAGAGAAAGACCCACCATAGTTCTGTCGACTCATCGTCTCTGAAGGCAAAGGGCTGTATGGTTTTGGCTTTAACCTCAACCTCCAGAAAAACAACACAACTTTTCCAGCTGACGTAGCAGGATGCGGCCATGCTATAATGCCACTGTAAATCGATATTCAATAGAGCTGCATGATTACTATATGCATCACAATTTGAATGATGAATATTTATCAAATTTTGACAAGCAAGGTTCACCCACCTCAACCTTCATCTTCAATAAGTTGCTTATAGGTGCATTTGTTTCCCAGCATGCATTATAGCTACTGGTTTTGTAATTAGTTTTCTTTTAATGAATAGTGAATATTATATATTAGGGCTGGGCAAGTTAATGCGCTATTATCGCGCCAATGCATTAACTGATTAATGCAGACAATTATTTTATCAGGCATTAATGCAGTTTTTTATTATTATGAAAGTCTGTCGTTTACTGGCTCTGAATATACATACATGCAAACCATGGGTCAGAGGAGGGGTGGAATATTGATCAGTACTGACTTGGGATGGGTGTCATCACACGTCCTCAACTAATGAGAGCATTTGAGGTGTGCCTAAGACAGCAGCGCTCAAATGAAAATTATTTAGGCTAAGCATCAACATTCACAAACCACTGGTATTTTTAACAGAACATAATGCAATGAGCTCATAATCATGGCTTCATAAGTGGAAAATTGGAAGTTTCCGATAGTGCATGAAGACAGCAGAGAAGCGCTATCACTCAGCATAGTGTAGTTCATCGTTTTGTTAACTTTGTGATTTATTATTTTGAGTGGTTTGGGACGCAGTAAGACACGGCCCTCTGACAATAAATTCCTTTACAGATCTATCACTTTTTGACACTCAGAAATGTTAACGCAATCATGCTGCATGTATCAGAAGTTCCACGCTCCAGCGCAGTTAGCGCTCACACTCTCTGATCTATATATAACTGAACTACGATCTGAATCACCTCTTCCAACCAATCCAGGGACAGCTAAATGAACCGGGCTCAAAACGCCTAGTGGGAGCACACCATTATTCTCCCGCATCCCGCACACACACTAGTCTCTACCCGCCAGCACCTGCACTCATCTATCATGTGTTGTTCCACGCCGCACTCAGCCGGTCTCTACTCGGAAGGTGCCTGTTATAATTATATGTTATGATAATGTTATGATCGAGGCTCTGGACTCTGAGCATAACTTGTACAAACTATTAAATATTTTCTATAAAAACGTTATTGCACTGGCAGTGGCAGGGGCAGATAGCTTTGGATTTATATTTAATTTGATTACATTAATGTTAAAGTTGAGATTTACAATACATATTTTGACTGCTACTCTGTAAAGGGAATACCGCTGTAAAAAGCACCTTATTTGTTTAAAGTGTTTGCAAACCAAATGTTATTACACTTTTGTTCATATAGCAGTACTTGAAAAAAGTGAATGAAAAAAGTGCACAATAAACTCCTTTTGAATTTTTTGATGAATTTTGTGCATACCAGTGTGATTAATTGTGATTAATTGCAGAAACTCTCAAAAATTTGAATCATTGCCCAGAACTTTATCACTGCATACTGTATATGTTTCTCACCAAATTAAGTTTAAAAAATTTACACAACCTTGTACTCACAATAGGCTGTGACTACCTTAAAAACTTTGTCCCTACAGTCAAATTCAACACACTTTCTCATGTGATTCTGCTTTAGAATCTTTGACCATTCTGGTATGTCGAATACAGTGTAAGTGAATCCAAAACCACTGGCCCATTTTCCGTCTTCATCAAGTCTTCATCTGCTAACCAATCACAGCCCCCAGACAGCTTCTCCTGCCTGCTTAAATGCATCATTTGCTTCTCTTGGAGATAAAACCGTTTGGGTTAGTCACCAAATTGAGAAAGCGGAAGCAAGTGAGCAAACCGAGATTACAGAACAACAGGGGCGAAGTGGGTTGGCTTGTGTGTTAAAAACAGTTCTGGTATCAGTGAGCCAGATGTTAGCACTCTGTTTGAATAGGTTTTCTTTAATGGTTTGTGTGGTAATTTGTGCAGAGGACCATTCATTTTGCACATAGCCTAGCTTCAGACAGGTGCTTCAGACAGTCCTTTTTTTTCCATTTTCAATATGCAGCCATTATGAATAATTGATCCGTAGTTTAACTGCTTTTGCTTAAGGACCCATATTTAACATTAGGCATCAAGTGCCCTTATAAAAGGGGATAGTTCATTCAAAAATGTATTCAAAAATGTATAATGTGTCATGTTGTTCCAAACCTGTAATTTTTTCTTCTCTGGAGCACAACGGAAGATATTTCGCAGAAAGTTTCAATTATCCAAATAATGAAAGTCATTGAGGTCTAAAACAACACACATTGGACCCCATTGACTTTCATTGTATGGAAGATAATGTGTTAAGTGTTTTACATTTACATTTATGTATTTAGCAGACACTTTTATCCAAAGCGACTTACAGTGAAGTCAGGGTATAATTTTCCCTTGGAATTGAACCCATGACCTTTTGCATTGCTAACACAATGTTACAGGATATATTACAGAGTGTTTTACAGGTTAAATAAAGCCATATAGGTTTGGAATGATAAGTAGGTGATAATGAACTATCCCCTTAAAATTCATTAATCATATTTTTTTGGAGGGTTGCACACCTCAGTAAAATATTTATTTTATTTGTGTACCATCACTTTCAAATGAAGTATTAATTCTAAGAATGCTCTGTTCGTCCTGTCTCTCCTGACCCAGGAAAAATCCAGCCATAAATAGATACCTCTATTCTTATTAATATTTCATCTCAAAATAACTGTCACTCATAGCTCATTATAGTCTATGGGTATGGCCTACATTCAGGATGAGTACAAGATCTCACACTGATCATAGACTGCGCTCGCATCAGAATCAAAATTGGGGTCATTTGCATATAAGGAACATGAATCTAGGAATCGCTCTTTATGCATAAATGTCTCCTTAGCCTCTGTCTTCCCACCTGCAAATTAATTTTATCAAACTGTACAGTCTCAGAGACTGATACACTCAGAATCAGTGAGATGTAAGCCGAGTGCACGTTGCAAGACAAGCTACAGTATTCGCTCTTTCATGTTTTAATTCTGAGGACCAAAAAACCAGACACGGATGCTCTTGTATCGCAGATGCTATGACATATTCCAAACTATGAAGTAAGGTTAACCAGCGTGTGATACGTGCGCTATCATGGAAAAGAGCAGTAGTGAGCAAGAACCGATGAAATCGTGAGAATAATGAAAATGAAGGGCAAGGTAACCAAAATGTTTCCTAGCCCACATCCCACATTCATAATTTTAGGCTGTTTTTCCTGCTCTGTCTATCTTCAATTAGTGAAGCTGACTAGTTTATCAAGATGCTTTCTTATTTAAATTTTGTAAACTGATATTTTTTTTTGCAGAGGTACTTCAGTTACCATGCTAACTCTGTGTAGCACTTCAGTAGTTTGCACAATAAAATATTTTCAGAAGAATAGTACACGCAATCTTTATCTTCCATACTGCAATTGGTCAACTGGTTGTTCAGGCAATCCACTAACTATTCATTGTGTACGCTGTGCTTCATGACATTGATAACATGGCAAGAAAATTTTACTAAACACATCTACGCTGACCAACAAGCTTATTCTAGTCTGCACTTAAAAGTCCTTTTAGGACAAGATGGTTCACTCCAACGCTATCTCACGACCAATTCGTACGTATTTTACGAGGTGGCTTATTCGTACGAATTTGTATTTTATACGATTTGTCTAAACCCCAGTGACGGTTAGGTTTAGGGGCGGGGTTAGGTGTAGGTCATTCGTACAAATTCATACGAATTGTGCAACTCGTAAAATATGTACGATTTGGCAACAATCGTATTAATTTGTACGAGTGTGGTTGTACGAATTCGTACAAATAAGCCACCTTGTGAAAAATGTATGAATTGCAGTGAGATCGGGTTGTTCACTCAGTGGTTTCACCTTCAGGAACCCTTATGAAAAGTAGCCATTGTTTTCCAACAAAAAAACAAAAACAAACAAACAACAACAACAACAAAACATGGTTAAAATAGTTAAACCATGGTAACCACAGGGGTATCTATTTTCTACATAGGTAATACAATTACTTCAGTAGTTAAGTTGGTAAGTCTTTGAAATAAAATAGTCATCCTTTGAGTTTGAGATTTTAAATTAATCTGTGAATAATTTATTGACACATTCACACGTTCACATTTCTCTAGTAATGTTGATGTTTTAAACTGTTTAAACCCTCAAGCTTTTATTTTGTGAGAACTCTGTGTTTAGTTGACAATAAACAAGTAAAATGCTAAAAAAAAATGTATATCAACATAAAATGTTGAAAAGTAAGTAAATGACATTAACCAAGCTTCTTGAGTCACTAAAAACATTTTAAACTACACGTGCAATTGACAGCATTGCCATTACACTGGACTAAATTCCAGCCTTTCCCATTTAAGTATTAATTGTATCAAATTTAACTTCTATAGCTGAAATACTTCTAAAATGTCCACAAGTGCACATTCATAATGTTTCTGGTGCACTAGGCTTTAGTCTAATTTTAATCTACCAACCAAAACATTAATTTTCATATCACTAATATCCCTCACATCATGTAAAACAATTGTGTCCCCCTGAGCTGAAAGGTCTGGCGTGCATCGCAGGGTACACTCCAACATATGCTAACACCTTGGCATCATCCACCCAGACTTTCACCCCCTTCAAACAACTTCATACATCCCAGCCCAGATAGTAGGTATGATGGTGGACAGTGGTAGAAAATGGAACAGAACCTCGAGAGATGTGCCAACAAGGAATCATGGGACAGTCGAAAACAAAGACTGCAGGGTAACGATAAAGAGGGAAACGTGATGAGCAATGACAGGCCAAACCAGGTGAGAGGGAGGAGAAGTGAGGGAGGAAATGTGAAAGACAGAAAGGGAGAGAGAGTGTCAAGGTGAGAACGAAAGAGAATTGGACACAGCGGAGTGTGTCCATAGTTGTAACACATCATATCTCACTCTACATCTCAACAGTTTTTCTCAGACCCAGGGGTACTGAGCCAAAGAGGTGTGTGGTGGGCTTTATTACAGAAAGAGAGAGAGAGCGGGACAGATACTGGACCCTCATACAATGGAGTGGCCAGCTGTTCCTGTAGGAGTGAATGGGTGGTTAAAGGCTGTGCAGATTAGTGAAGGAGAGGATTCTGGATAACAAAATTAGAAGGGTAAAGGAATATCTTACCCAAACATGAAAAATTGCTAAATATGTAATCACTTTCAGGCCATCCAAGATGCAGATGAGTTTGTTGCTTTATCAAAACAGATTTAGACAAATTAGAATTGCATCACTTGCTCACCATTGGATCCTCTGCAGTGAATGGGTGCCGTCAAAATGAGAGTTCAAAAAGCTGATAAAAACATCACAATAATCCACAAGTAACAGACATGTGTTTGGTCCATCAATCTTGAAAAGTGAAAAGCTACATGTTTTTATTAAAACAAATCCATCATTAAAGCATTTTAACTTTTTAATATGTTGCTTCCGGCAATCCATAATAGCGCTTCCTTTCAGCAAAATGTTCATCTATTCTTGTCCTTTTATATCAAAATCCACCAACATATTTGCTTGTTTAACTGATTTGGACTGTTTTCACTTATAAATGGTGCTTGATCAATGCATATTTCTCTCCTGATAAAGACAAGATTGCTTTTTTTTTTTATTTATTTTTTTACTGAATAATGCTATAAAGGTCTTATTTTTAAGACATATTTTAATTTATTTTTTATTTATTACAAACATGCAGCTTTTTGCTTCACAAATAATTACTTGATAGACTGGACTGGTGTTGATAACTTGTGGATTATTGTGATGTTTTTTATCAGCTGTTTGGACTCTCATTCTGACGGCACCCATTCAGTGCAGAGGACCCATTTGTGAACAAGTTATGTGATGCTACATTTCTCCAAATCTGTTCTGATAAAGAGATAAACTTATCTACATTACATCTTGGATGGCCTGAGGGTGAGTAAATGTTTTGAGTGATATTGGAAAAATGAATAATAACAGTAAAAAAAAAAAAAAAAAAAAAAAAAAAAAAAAAATATGATATATATATATAATAGCTTGTTGGCTAATAGTTACAATTTCCTCCCGAGGTGGAACACGCCTGGTCTTTTTCTTCTTTTTAAATAAACTACACTGATGAATTGTGCAAAATGACAGTGTTTCTATTCAAGTCTCTAAGTCTCTAATGACATTCAGAAATAAACTAGATCATGTGACAAAAAAAAAAAAAAAAAGATTAATGACTGGTCTTTACATGTACATGCACAGACTCACGCTTCAGCACAAAACCATTGCACATGCTCGTCTCTCTTACTCCACGACCACCAGGAGAACAAGACTCCAGAGAAGAAGAAATTAGATTAGATTAAATTAGATAGCTATCTATTAAACTGGGACAAATACAGTGCTATTATAAAAGACCTGTTTTATGTATGCTAACCCACTAGAGCTATCATTACATCATAATCTAGCATATACACAACTGACTGGGTCTTTTTAGATCAATTTTATGCTTTGCTTACGAGTTTATCTGATGCATACCAATCAGTCAGAAGAGCAGATTTTGGCAACAGACTGTTTTCCCTTTCAAATTTCTACTTGGGAACTTTTGCCAATTAGCATTCATACGTGAGTACCTAATGCAGCATGCAGCAGATGATGTATGCTAGGCTAATGTTAACATCTGAATATTGAAACGAGCTTTGCTGTGCTTCCGAGTGATGAAGCACTGTGGCTAAAGGGGCTCGCTGTTGTTCTAACTCTATAAAATGTGAAGGGAATCGTCCTTTCCCAGTCTAAACGACTCCAGCTGTGCTTTAATGGACCCGAATGGACACATCTCAGGTGTGGTGGGATACTGTTATTGCCTGGAGCTATGTTTCTCGCTGGATGGATGCCTTTATCTTTAAGCCCATATAAAAACATCGGGGGGAGAAAGTAATCGTATTGTGGCATCAGGAGGATAGCCTGAAAGTTTAAGTCAATGTAATTCAATCAAAATGTCATGAACCTTCCATACTGTATATTGTATCTCTGAGCGGTGAGGAAATGGAATCACCCTTTTCTCAAAAGACTAGTGGTTGACAGATATGGTTTTTGCCAGTAGACGTAAGGTATTTTCTGTGAATGTCTGACTTCTGAATAATAAGCCTCTATAGATAAATAACCAGAAGTAAAAAATATTACATTACAAACCGTTTTGCAGTATCTAGAAGCATAATTGACCAATTTTGTACAGATAAAATGACTAGAAGGTAATAACAATAAAAGCCTTATTAAATATAAAATTACAAATTTAATTCAGCAATGAAATCTTATCCATTTGCAAAATCATTTTTGAATATGAGTCTTTTGTTTATCAATTAACCAAAGAGAAATGGTAATCAGTCAAGGCAAAAAATTCATAAATACTGCTCAATGCTACAAACGTAAACTGTGTATGTTTACAAAAGCAAACTTTTGCTCAAAGTCTCATGATTTGTAGAGACCTGATGTGCACTCACTTGACTCAGCACCCAATTGTTAGAAAATAACTGTGTTCATCAGAGCAGGAGTCCCGAGTTGCCTTCTTGCTGCTTACGATTCGGTTTACAACAGAAACTATTCTCTGAACTCAACCAAACAAACTGTGCACAGAAACATACTGCAGTTTATCTATCTATCTATCTAGTTAAAAAGGTCAAATAACTTATACTTCCTTAAATTCCCATTTGCAACGATTGCTTCAACTCAGATTCAGGAACTCTATTGGAAATCAGAAGCCATTCTCACTTCAGTGCTGAATGGTTTTAGGTCACTTTGTCATTTGACATCTCTCTGACTGTGTGAACGTCCTTTAACACTGGTAGCTGTTCGGGAAGAGACACTTACTCCACTCTATTAAGAATCCCCTTTCGATCGATTGCACAGCCAAACCTTGAAGTGCGACAACCAGGGCGTTTACAACTCTCAGGCGGAATGATGTACTCACAATTAAAGTGTATCAAAACCAAGACAGGCTAGGCGGTGTCCGTAAGAGCCTCTCTATATGTAAATAACTGAAGCCGGCATCGGAGAACGGCAGCAAAAAACCCTTGTCTTCTTCAGCGGTGTAAGGCTGCACAGGCTGATCCAGTCATTATTTGAGCCAAAGAGCTTTTCTGCGCAAGCCTTTTGTGGGAGGAAATTGCGTTAATGAACTCTGATAAGAACAATCAACTCCAGCGGCTCTTATTTTATTCTACTCTCTCAAATAACCTATTAAATGTAGATTCTCCCAAGCTTCACCATTAAAAATGCTCTCTCTCTCTCTCTTTCTTTCTCCTATGACAGGAGGACAACTGAACCTCACCTCAGTTAAACAGGTGCTTTAGTACCAGAGGAACCAGGTGAGCGGCAGTCCGTCACCTCCTCGGCTGCTAGCTTTAACCTTTCAATTTAGCAGCAAAATTAATATGGCCAGTTCCGCACTGCCTTGAACAGATGTCTCACAGGTGCAACCCAGAAAGGGAGAACGTCTCGGGCACAGTTTTCACACACATACACAGACACACCTGTAGGTCACGTTATTGGTAACATGCACGGCTTGTCTCTGCCCAGCTGCAGGCCTCCACAGAGGTCGACTGACGTCAGCCCAGCCGTGACTCGAGTTGCAGGCTGATTCAGGTCATTTTCTTTTAGCTGAGCTTGAATCTGGGTTGGGTGGGGGAGTTTACCCCTCATTAAGTCATTAAGTCATTGGCCAATTTTGCTTAATTATATGAAAAATGATTGTTATTGTTAAAATTAATATCTCTGTGTATACATTTTTGTCTGGCATATTTACATTATTTCAGATGTATAAACCTGAAGAGAAATCGAAAACTAGTTAACAGTAAAATCTAATAATTGTGATTAATTTAAGTATATTTCTTTTTTCTTTTTTTTTTTTTTTAAGGCAAACCGACTATGAACATGAAATTGGCCAGTCATGACTTACATGTAGAATATATAATAAATAAATAAATAAATAAAGAAGAAAGATCTAATTTGGAGATATGTGGTATAAAAAGTATGAAAAATCTATGTTTAGTTATTATATATTATAATTTTGCCCATTTTACCCATGCAGCTAAGGGTGGGGGTAACGGTGTTTATCCAGCACGTCAAGATGGCCATTTTATGATGTTGGCTAGATTATTTCCGGAAGACTGATGTGGCGAGGCAAAGCGTTGATTGATTAAGGCATCGACTGGAGAAATGTGCTGCACTCATCCCATGGGTCTGTGGATGAGGGACCACATGAGAAAAACACACACTCACACTTCGAGACACTCAGGTCAAAGAGAGGGAGATTTATGAAAGGTCAGTGTGAGTGTGTGTGAAAGGGGCTGGGGTGAAACGTGAAACACACCTGAACTATAGAACAGTTTCAAATGAACACTTAACCAAAAAATGTAAAACAAAATAAAAATAAAACAGTCATCATTAACTCACCCTTGTTCAAAACTCTGTGGAACACAATATATATATATATATATATATATATATATATATATATATATATATATATATATATATTGTAAACAAATTATAAAAGTTGTCCATATTAATCCCTCTTCTAAAGCCATATGATTGCTTAGTGGATACTCACTGAATATCTTAGTTTACTTAGAATTGGAGCAGGGAAGGCTATGTTGTAATGTCTAATTGGTGAACAAATCATTACTGTCAGATATTGAACCAATCAATAAATTTGAATGACTAGGCTATTGTCTAACTTCAGAAGACTTTAAATCTAGTTATATTGACAACATTTGTGGTGTTTTAGCGTGTATTTTTAAGCTTGAAAGTTTTAGTACACATACAGTCTTGTTCAAAATAATAGCAGTACAATGTGACTAACCAGAATAATCAAGGTTTTTAGTATATTTTTTATTGCTACGTGGCAAACAAGTTACCAGTAGGTTCAGTAGATTGTCAGAAAACAAACAAGACCCAGCATTCATGATATGCACGCTCTTAAGGCTGTGCAATTGGGCAATTAGTTGAAAGGGGTGTGTTCAAAAAAATAGCAGTGTCTACCTTTGACTGTACAAACTCAAAACTATTTTGTACAAACATTTTTTTTTCTGGGATTTAGCAATCCTGTGAATCACTAAACTAATATTTAGTTGTATGACCACAGTTTTTTAAAACTGCTTGACATCTGTGTGGCATGGAGTCAACCAACTTGTGGCACCTCTCAGCTGTTATTCCACTCCATGATTCTTTAACAACATTCCACAATTCATTCACATTTCTTGGTTTTGCTTCAGAAACAGCATTTTTGATATCACCCCACAAGTTCTCAATTGGATTAAGGTCTGGAGATTGGGCTGGCCACTCCATAACATTAATTTTGTTGGTTTGGAACCAAGACTTTGCCCGTTTACTAGTGTGTTTTGGGTCATTGTCTTGTTGAAACAACCATTTCAAGGGCATGTCCTCTTCAGCATAGGGCAACATGACCTCTTCAAGTATTTTAACATATGCAAACTGATCCATGATCCCTGGTATGCGATAAATAGGCCCAACACCATAGTAGGAGAAACATGCCCATATCATGATGCTTGCACCTCCATGCTTCACTGTCTTCACTGTGTACTGTGGCTTGAATTCAGAGTTTGGGGGTCGTCTCACAAACTGCCTGTGGCCCTTGGACCCAAAAAGAACAATTTTACTCTCATCAGTCCACAAAATGTTCCTCCATTTCTCTTTAGGCCAGTTGATGTGTTCTTTGGCAAATTGTAACCTCTTCTGCACATGCCTTTTTTTTAACAGAGGGACTTTGCGGGGGATTCTTGAAAATAGATTAGCTTCACACAGACGTCTTCTAACTGTCACAGTACTTACAGGTAACTCCAGACTGTCTTTGATCATCCTGGAGGTGATCATTGGCTGAGCCTTTGCCATTCTGGTTATTCTTCTATCCATTTTGATGGTTGTCTTCCGTTTTCTTCCACGTCTCTCTGGTTTTGCTCTCCATTTTAAGGCATTGGAGATCATTTTAGCTGAACAGCCTATCATTTTTTGCACCTCTTTATAGGTTTTCCCCTCTCTAATCAACTTTTTAATCAAAGTACGCTGTTTTTCTGAACAATGTCTTGAACGACCCATTTTCCTCAGCTTTCAAATGCATGTTCAACAAGTGTTGGCTTCATCCTTAAATAGGGGCCACCTGATTCACACCCGTTTCTTCACAAAATTGATGAACTCAGTGATTGAATGCCACACTGCTATTTTTTTGAACACACCCCTTTCAACTAATTCAACTAATTGCCCAATTGCACAGCCTTAAGAGCGTGCATATCATGAATGCTGGGTCTCATTTGTTTTCTGAGAATCTACTGAACCTACTGGTAACTTGTTTGCCACGTAGCAATAAAAAAAATATACGGAAAACCTTGATTATTCTGGTTAGTCACATTGTACTGCTATTATTTTGAACAAGACTGTACATACATGTAATGGTGTCTTATTGGTGAATGAATCATTCTTTTGAGTGAATTCTTCGACTGATCCATTTAAATGACTTAAATCACACTGATCTGGACTCAGAGATCTGGTTCAGTTTTGGTTTGTTCCTCACACAAAGTTTTTTGCCTAACTCCAGAGAACATGGAATATAGTCAGCTATTATTTTATCTAGCATTTATTTTGAAGCTTGAAAGTTTTAGTCCCTGTTCAGTGTAAATACTTGGAAAGGATCTACGAGCCTCACATTCAAAATCTCTCCATTTACGTTCCACGGAAGCTAAAAAGTAATACAATGAAGGATGAAGTCTTTTTTGGATGAACCATCTTTTTAACAATGACCGCATCATAGATATTAACATCTGGTTCATGTCTAAAATGCAGCTAAAGATCTTGAATAGAGTGTTTCACAAGACATCAAATGATTGTTTAAAAGCTCTGAGATGTATTATCGTGTTATATATCGTCATACACTCTCTCTGAAGAAAGGTCGACCGGCCCATTTCCTCACACCAGTGCAGTGAATACAAAATACACAGCATTTGCTGACGGCTGAATTCTGACATAGAAAAAATACACTTGCTTTAAGACAGAAAAAAAAAAGAGACAAAAACTTAAATTCAATGTCATCCTCACCACAACTCCAGCCCATTAATCAATACACACTACCTACATAACCTCCCGGACGTGGCCTTGTAGTTTGACTCCAGGGAGAGAAATCTCTATGCTGTGACATGGAAGATTTAGACAATAGAGTGAGGTTGCTTGACAAGCCGGGTTCTCTCACTTTTTAATCTGCCGTTCACTCTGAACCAAATCCCCCTGAGTGAAACTGTACCTCGGGACAAAAAAAAAAAAAACATTGACACACAGGTTGCGTTTTTGATAACAGTCTCCAGCAGTTTAAGAAATGAATACTAACTCACGCCCAAGCTGGGTTTTACACAAGCTAATCTGCCTGATTTGAAAGTGTTTATTATGTATAGAATGGGGTGTAAATTGCAGAACTGACAGATTTAGCTTGGGAATCACATGGTGGAGAAATACTGTACATACTGCAGATGGGCAAATTCAAAATTAATAACTGGCTTCCTTTTAAGTTCAAGAGTTTGCAAAAAAAACTAAGGAAAATTATTTGGATGGATTAAGTGTTCTTCCACCCTGGAAAATAAAAGTTTCAGCAGTGACACATTTAATTGATCAAAAGTAACGTTTAATTAAATAAGTTCAATTCATAATCTTGAAAATTCCACTTTGCCATCACAGGGACAAATTCAAATTTGAAATATAGAAAGTTCTACAGTTCTATGATTTTTTAAAAAATCCACTTACACTGTTATATTCAAATTCACATAATGTGCACATAATGTATGTTACATCTCTAGAGCTTTATTTATTAATTTTATTTATTGCTGGAGTTATGTTCATCTTCCCACGAAGGTGATTCTCAATGGAAAAGGACAAAAGAAGACTTGATTTACACCTTAAAGAAGTGGCTTTATTTTAACTGTGATTAATTGCTGTTCATGCCCACATAAGCTCACTTTGTAGAAGCCACTCGAGAGGCTCATGGGACTGTCACACTCGAACAGTAAAATAAACCAGCCCTAAGTTGCTTGTGTTTCCAGAAATCCATCAGTATGCCCCATAAATACTACGAATATGAAACCCAGATTTTGCTTTGTGCTTGAAAAACAATGTCGTTCATCAATTATGAGGCATTGAAGACAACATAACCATTTCAGTAAATCTCAAAAATCTCACCAGAGGCAATTCCACAAATCATTTACGATGTGAACCTCAATCCTAATGCTGGACAATAAATGTATTGACATTTATATTTTATGACCGAATTGGACGTTCTGCCTTTCCCAGTTGTTTGTGCCGGGCTGAACATGTAGAAAATTTTGGAATATGCACAGAGTGAGATATGGAGCATCTTCGCAGAAACATGAATCACGCTGCATCATTCACCAACAAACAAATGTCATCCCTCTACCCAACCCGGCATCTTCATCATGCTAAAGCTCCTGACAGCAAAGGAACATAAAATGAGCGGCCCAATTCATCTCCCCAAGGCTACATCACTCCATCATTCCTCTGCTTCTTTTCCTCCCTTCATCGAGTGCCTGGAAGAGAGCGAAGATTAAAAAAAAATCCTTCGTTCACCTCGGGGAATAGGGGCCGGTGCTTTAAGGTATGAATGTGATGAAGGCTTTGTTTCTATTCGGTTGTTAACAAGACAAACGTCAGTACTGTTTATGGCAACTTACTCTTCTTATTTCCTGTATCAATATTTGGTTTGACGCTCAAGATCCGGAATAATCTAAATATAGTTCTGCATGTATTCATTTGCAATTTCCTTGCACTTGTACTAATCTGAACAAAGTCTGAAACTTTGTATTACCAGCACTTACTGTGATGCATTGCTTGTTGTAGTCTTCAATTCTAGTTCGCTTTGGATAAAAAAACTTCTGCCAAATGAATAAGTGTAAATGGAAATTATGACAAAATGTTTTTTTTTTTTTTTTGGTGAACTATCCTTTTAATGTCTAACATCCTGTAAACATATAACATCTCTCTAAAGGGGTCTTGTGGTATCGTAGGCCTCTAAGCTTCAGATCGGGCGTCAGGCCAACAGGAAGCTCTCCCAAAGGGTGACGGAGAGTGGGCGGCCATGCACTGGCTGCTTCGAAGGAACAAAATGGAGTTCGTCAGACAGATGGACATTACTCAGTCATTACACACACTCAGACACTGCCTCTGATTCATCCACTCGGCTTTCAGAACAATAACATTACTATGCTGTACTTCACCTTGTGACCTCAAAACGTCAAGCAGAGCAAGAGCTTCACGTTCTTGATCTTAAAAAGGAAAGGAAAGATGAAAGGAAAGTCTAGATTGTTTATTCTGAATAAAACACACTTTCAGAGGAGATTTTCTTTAGAAGAAAAACTGAGGTTTGAAAATGCTCTATGCACTATGAGCCAGTGTCTTCAGAACAAGTAAGCACAAAGACTGTCTGACTTCTGCTTTAAAGGTCAATCTGGTCAACTTCTTCAGATCACACATTAACAAGGCATACGCTGTTGGCTGCAGCCTCATTTATCACTTCCTTTTCAAACCAATACACATCAACCGGGATCCTGTGAATGCAAAACATCCAGAACTGATCTGAATAAAAAAGGTTTACCAGATCGCATTAGCCATCAGAAATTAAAAAGTAAAAGGCCAACTTCTCTGCCAATGTTTTATTGACTTCTGACACACGGCAATGAAGTCAAAAAGAAAACCGCTGGTACCAGTGATACAAAGCCACAGATAATCGCTTTCCTCGAGTAGAGAGAACAGTTAATTATGACTGACAGCTATGACCTCAGAATATGCGGCATGGTTAATCTAGGCATGTTTGTTCAAGTCTATCCTCTTATTATCCTGATGTAGATCCTCCTTTCCTGTGAGAATGTAATCCAGTCTTTAATATTGTTGGCTTGGATTGTACGGTTAGCTATAAAAAAATTATACTTTGCCACCTCATACGCTGGATGTTCACAAGGCAGAGCAGCATAAGGCAGTGGGAAGTAAAGAAACACAAACAGCAGTGCAGTTCTGCTGTTTTCAGGCAGGGATTTCAGGACCACGGACAGCTACCGGAGCAAGTCCAAACTCTGCCAGCCTTAAAGCATATCGTGTCTATACTATGGCCTGCTTATTAAACACCACAAATTCTGCTGCAAATTCATTATAAAAGTTGAAAAGTGAACATTATTTATTGGAATTTAGTTACTTTTATATTAATATCAGGCTTAGTAGCAATAGTAACATTAGCAATTTGTCGATTATATATTGTCTGCATATTTAATATGTTTATATCCAAGAACTATGTGTGTGTCTGTGTGTGTGTGTGTGTGTGTGTGTGTATTAGGTCATGTGATTTTTTTATGCATATAAAATCATAAATATAGGGGTCTGACCAATCAAACAAGCAACAGCCTGCATCTCTGCCTCCAGCAGTACAACCCGCATTCTAACCAAATCTAAACTGATAACATCTGAATAACTGCTCATTTTTATTCTTACATAATAAATTGTGTAAAAATATGACGAACCGAATCATGCCATATCACACTGAGACTGAATGAATGAAAGAATGAATGGAAGAAAGATTCCACCGCAAAGATTGAACACTGTGCAGTTGTCAATAGCGCACACATTTATCAAACACGCGCGCGCACACACACACACACGCGCGCGCGCTCGAGAAAGAGACAGATAAAGACTGTGACAAAAAAAAAATATTAAAAAGGCTCACAGACGGTTAGAGAACGCTTCAGTTGATATGTGTACGAATATATAGCCTACTGTACGACATTTCAAATTACACAAGTGATTGTGCTGTGACCTTTTTAATAACTACTGTTGTAAGTGCCATTAGACGTTAAGGGCGCAATATCTAGTAAGCTTTTACCACAAAAGACATCTTTGGTAAACAGATGCATTAGGTGTCAGAAAGATGTCAACGTGTCCAGTGATGCCAATATCAAACCATGAATTACTTACTTTCTCAATCTGTGAGGTTCAAATTGGAGGCAAAATAACCGTTCCGTTCGCTTCCAAAGCACGAAAATCCATCTGCAATTCTCAAGCAGTGAAGCGCGATGCCAATAAAATGTTCTTCAGCGTTTACTTTGGGCTATCGAAGCTATCCAAGAGCAGTTTTGCATTCACAAGCTTCTATGAGAAGAAATTTGCTCCTGTATATCCATTCGGTCTTCCTGTCAGTGCCATCATATGGACGAGTGCCCCTAGAGCAGATATCTCGATGCTTTCTTGCCCCGCATCATCAAAACCCGGTGTACCAAGTCTTGTTCCTGCTGATAAATCAATTAATTCGACGTCTTCCTGGTTTTGCCATTTATTATTGGCGTTTAACAACAGAGAATTGGGGTTTCACATTCAGCCAATACGCATCTAGATGGGTTTTATTCCTGAGATGGATCCTTCGCTGCATCTTCTTCTACATCCCAATCTTCAGCAGACCATAAACGCAGACCGGTGATGTCCTTATTCCTCAGGCATGGTTTAAAACGGAACTTTTCTTCCTCCTTTACCCACCCGATCTGATTAGATTTCTACTCACAGCCCAGTGCGGATTTCAAGATGCTTATTTCCTTGAAATGTGATTATGTCCGACGGAATGCCTTGAGAGGTGAGCCTCTTGCGTTGGCATATCACATCCTATCCAAGACCACCAGAATCATTTGGAAAGGGGAAAAAAGGACAAAATCCTCCAGGGTTCTTTTTTTTTCTGTTTTCAGGAATGTGGATGGAAATGCGCCAAATGTGAGACAAAATCTTAATTCTTTTATTTTCTTTTTTCTTTCTTTTTTTTTTAAATGGCAGATAAATATACTAACCACAGTCGTAGTTCCTTTTCAAATGCGTATAAACGTGTTATAAAAGAGATATTCTTCAAAAGCTACATCCCAGCAGATACTCAATACAGTTCAACTCAACTCCGACAAAAAGCAATCCAGTGACGCGACGAAAATCCACGAGAATGATGCTGCGCTCCGCGCCAAGCCGTGGAATTGCGCAGCGCGCGACAGCCGAACAGAGAACAGCCACAAGTGAGTCACTCCGCGAGCAGGAACATCTAAAGAGATGAGACCCGTCGAATTCGTCGAGATCTTGTCGTGAATGAAGTTCTAGTGTGAAGTATCTAGCGTGGTAACCAATGACGCGCGGCTCTCCGAGGGTATCGGCTCAGTGCGCTCCTCTGGTGACACCAAAAATCTTATAAAACGTATTGATGTTGCCCTCAGCCCAAAGTCTCACTCTTCTCACTGTCCTCACTTGGCGTCTTCTCGGATGCGTAAAAGTCAATGGTCCAATAATCTTTTTAATTCTTACCCATGATTGGTCGAGTGCAATAACCCTAAAAGCTATAGATTATATGACGAGGTATGTAGCGCCTGTTTGACGCACACATGTGCGTGTGTGATTGTGTATAGCCTGTGTACTGAGTATGAGTGTCTGATGCGCTGATTCTTCCTGTTTAGTGCAGAAGGGTTACGACTGCCATCTACCGGCGCTCCGTCCCCTGTCTAGACGCTCAACTCAGCCATACGACCACCCGAGCCTTTCGAAGAAAAAAACAAACAAAAAAAAACTCTTTTTTGTATTATAATTTTGTGCCCTATTAAGAGTGGGGAAAATATTCCCCATGCATTTTATTAGACCAAAATTAGGATTTGGATACCCCTGTTGAGTGCAAGATTAGCCTTGAATATTTTGGTCTGTTTCCCCAAAAGAGAAAGAATGACCATTTTAAATGCACATATCCTCTTTTAGAAGCAGCTGGTCTCAAAGTGAAAATACTACAACTAAAACTCATATTTTTGAAGGAATAGTTCATCCAGAAATGACATTTATTCACCCGCAGGTCATCATCAGAACAGATTTGGAGAAATTTAGCATCACATCACTTGCTCACCTAAGGATTCTTTGCAGTGAAGGGGTGCCGTCAGAATGAGAGTCCAAACAGCTGATAAAAACATCCCAATAAACCACAAGTAGTCCACAAAACCCAGTCCATCAACTACCATCTTGTGAAAATAAAAGCTGTTTATAAGAATAAATCCATCATTAAAGGGGGGGTGAAATGCTATTACATGCATACTGAGTTTTTTACACTGTTAAAAGAGTTGGATTCCCATGCTAAACATGGACAAAGTTTCAAAAATTAAGTTGTACGTTTGAAAGAGTATTTTTGTTCCAAAAAAACCTCTTCCGGTTTGTCACAAGTTTCGGAAAGTTTTTTTCGAGTATGGCTCTGTATGACGTTAGATGGAGCGGAATTTCCTTATATGGGTCCTAAGGGCACTTCTGCCGGAAGAGCGCGCGCTCCCGTATAGCGAGGCTGAGCACAAACATTTCACTGATCAGAGCGATTCACTGATCAGAGCGAGAGCGTCGCGAAAAGTCACAAAAGAAGTGTGTTTTTGGTTGCCAGGGCAAGACAACCCTGCACAGATTACCAAAAGAGAAACAGCATTAAGGGACCAGTGGATGGAGTTTATTTTTACAGAGCATCAACGGAGTTGTGCAAGTGTTTTTGTTTGTTCCCTGCATTTCGAAGATGCTTGTTTTACAAACAAGGCCCAGTTTGACGCCGGATTTGCACATCGTTTATTTCTTAAGGATAATGCAGTCCCAACGAAAAAGGGTCACGATCGTGTGTTGGAACCACAGGCGGTGAGTAAAACAGCTTCAAATATCTCTGTGTTGTTCACTTAGCTATCGGCGTGTAAGCACATCAAGTAAACAACATGCAATGTTGTCATCAAACTGCACTTTCCACATGTACAGCTTAAAAAAAAAGACGACATAAAGTGGAACTTAGTCATTTTCCAAAACCGCTAAGCAAATATATACAGTTTCAGTACATACCACATAGAGACGTCGTTGCTGATGCTGCTCTTGTTAAATTTCAGCCTCTGGATCTGTGTCACAGCTTCCAAACGCTCTCAACGCAAACTCAACGCTCTCTACTGGCGCTCGGGATTCTTTAGCTCCGCCCACACGTCACGCCTCCAGTCGGTCGTGTTTTTCCGGGAAAAATTGGTACAGACTATCTTTCTCTTATAAATATAATAAAAATAAAGACTTTTTGGAGTTATGAAGGATGCAGTACTACTCTATAGGTACTCAAGATTAACAGGATATTGAGTGAAAACGAGCATTTCACCCCCCCTTTAAAATATTTTTACTTTAAACTGTTTAATCTAAACAACATTTGAGTCCATAATCCATAATAATGCTTCCTCCCATCAAAAAGTACATTCCCAGCTGTCCTCTCACATATGCAAAACATAATTATAACCGAAAGTAACAGTTTGAAGTTATAATGTCTTAATGATGGATCTGTTTCTTACAAACACGCAGCGTTTCACTACATAAAACATTAATCAATAGACTGGATTCATGTGGATAATTGTAATGTTTTATCAGCTGTTTGGACTCTCATTCTGATGGCACCCATTCACTGCAAAGGATCCAGTGGTGAGCAAGTGGAACGCTACATTTCTCCAAATCTGATCTGATGAAATAAACTCATCTACATGTTGGATGACCTGAGGTACAGTACATTTTCAGTACAGTACATTGAATGAACTATTCCTTCATGCATTTATTTCAAAAAGGTTCTTCTTTTTGACTCAGTAAATCCTGATTTACATGCCAAAAAACACTTCCAAATTTTTGAGTGAAATTTCACAAAAGCGTTTTCTCATTGCTTCAGCGGAGTATGCTTGTCAGCATCTCGTCACATCCTCACGCTTCATGGGCATCTTGTCATTTTTCTGTCCGCGCCTGTCCATCCGCCCATCAAGTGTAGCCAAATCAGCTGAATATGGGCGAAGATCAGCTCCTCCTCTCCTGCTGTCTGATTGAGTCATTCTAATTGTTTAACACACAGGTGTGCTTCTTTGACTGACAGTCCAGTCTTAATTACAGTCTACTCACACACAAGCTCCAGACATGCAAATGCATTTGCCCCTTAAACACAGGGCCCACTTAACAATAGCTTTAACAAATAAATACATTATTTGAAAGCTCCAGGTTAACTTATATGCCTACAGCATCGTGAATTCTTGATGGCAAGGTAGCCTTGTTATGACAGCCTTATCTAATGGTCCAAATTTAAAGCTTTCATTTTACAGCCCTCCGATGATTCTCCTGCAACCACTACATTTCACTTAGAATGTTATTTGCTCTGTGGGAACCATCTGAATGACCATAACATCTATCTTAATGCAACCATTCATTTCTCTACAGGGACGCCAGAGGAAGAGGTGATTGACGGAACATTTCTATAGCAAAATGCTTTCATTTTACATCCAAGCAGGTTGAGCTCAAAAGCGAAGACACTGAATTAAATTAAAGCATGCATTTACCTCACACTGGCTATAATGTGAACGTAGACAGACTGTCAATGGTCTACTGTATTTGAACATACTTTAACAACTTTAAACTGTCTTGGCAGCATAAATTCAATAGAATAATTAATTAAAACAATGAAACATTAAATAATAGATACTAAACAACTTAAAATGTGGCAAGGTATTAAATTAATTGGACAGTTGCAAAAATACTACAAAATTCGCAATGTGAATTTTTATCTATACATTGTTAGATGAACAACTGAGTCCACAACTATAGCCTAGACTGATTCACTTAACTTGTGTTCGATTCACTAAAATGAGCAGGCTCATAAGAATCACTCGCTCTGGAATTGATCTGATTACTGGTCATGCCAACGCTATCTCACGGCCAATTCGTACGTATTTTACGAGGTGGCTTATTCGTACGAATTTGTACGACCTCACTCGTACAATTTTATACAATTTGTCTAAACCCCCGTGACGGTTAGGTTTAGGGGCGGGGTTAGGAGTAGGTAATTTGTACAAATTCATACGAATTGTGCAACTCGTAAAATACGTACGATTTGGCAACAATCTTATGAATTTGTACGAGTGTGGTCGTACGAATTCGTACGAATAAGCCACCTTGTGAAAAATGTAAGAAATTGCCGTGAGTTCGGGTTGGTCAATGCTCTATGTCTGACTAACAAGTAACAATTGCTTTTAAACAAATAAAAATGCGGTGAGGTAGTATTAAATTTGTCAATTTAACACTTAAATTAAATGCTACAAAATTCACTATATTGTTAACTACGCATTATCAGATGACTAGAATAACTAGTCCACAGCTACACTGATTTAATTGGCTCATTTTGATTCACTAAAAAGAACAGGCTCATAAGAATCATGCAAGTGGGAATCGATCGGACTAAACTGGTCTGTATGTGTTTGAGTCACAATAATTTTCAGAACAAGAGTCATTCGTTCAGGAATCAGACTACACTGGTCATGCAGTTTTTGTTTGATTCACTAAAAATAAATAAATCAAAAAATAAATCAAAACCTTTATACTATATAAAAATGAAATAAACATGCATTATTTATTTTTCTCTTCTTACTGCTGTCTTTGTATTTTTTGTTTCTTCTTCGGAAATGTCACAGAAATACACCAGTGCATTTTCTTTTTGCAGCTGAAAGAAATGGGAATTAAATAATAAAATAAATCTACAGTCTCCCTTGTATCTCTAAAGAAGTCCGTGTTCCCCTGCTATAGTTTACTACAATTTTACCTGTTCTCAGTTTTCACCCCTAAGTAAGGGTTTATTCAAATCCCTAAGTCTAAGTAATATACTAGTAATACTGATACATGCTTCAGCAAACACATCTAATGATCTAGTAGACCATAACAGGCGACAATGACCTTAAAAACAACTCTTCGGTGGGAATATGCAAAGAGGAAACCTCAAAATTAAACACATCCCAAGACCTCCAGCAATGCTGCCTCTAAAAACCTTTCTATTTGTGCTGGCTAATGTTGCTGTGTCCTTCAGAAAAAGACCAAAGAGTACCTTCAACTCTCCATGTGAGAGAATAAATCTTTGTCGCCCTTCAGTCCTTACGTCCTTTCTATCTTCTGGGAGTTTCCAACTAAGAGGTGGGGGAGGGGGTCAAACATCACACCAAAACAATCGCTATACAGCATAACATATTGAGCACAGGGTAGGAGTTCAACATTACAGAGCCTGCAGGACACCTCATTGTTATTGCCTGACCGAGGAAACATCTGGTTGCATTTTACATGCAGCAGACTAATCTCTGCACTTAGACCAAAACAGAAAATACAGATACGAGGATGAGAGCAGCTGTGGTTTTTCTGTCCTGGGGTGAAAATGCTGCTAGCAGCTGAATTAAACATGTGAGGGAAGTGGGATAATGCAATATCCATGCAGCATGCTTCAAGACGGACATATTTCCTTTATACAGCAAACACCACTGATACCAGGTCTCTGTCATTGCCTTTCTCGAGGTTGTAAGAACACATCACCATTACTTGCTGAAGCAGACAGCTTACTTGAAAAAAAAGAAAAAAAAGAAGCAGGATCATATTGAATCAGCATGGAGAAAATCGCATAAAACATGAACGCATATCATTCACACATGCTTTGCCCCTTGTGTGTTTATTAAATATTTATCTAAATATAGTAGCTTGCCAACAGTATCTATTAAATGATAGGGGTATACAAAAATGGCAACAACCTCTAAAAGATCTGTACATGAGTGCAGGACTAAGCCACATTCATCCATATTTCCATATATATATATATTCATCACGTCATGGCTCGATTACTGCAATTCTCTCTTTGTTGGTTTACCAGCAAGTTCCGTTAAAAGACTACAATATATTCAAAACTTATACATACATCCTCACGTCATCACATTACCCCAGTGCTCCAGGAACTTCACTGGCTCCCGGTTTAATCACGTATTGATTTTAAAACTCTGATTTTAACACATAAAGGAGTACATGGGCTGGCTCCAGATTACATTTGTGACTTGGTAACTCTTCCCACACCTTCTTGTTCTTCTCGTTCTTGTTTTTCCTTGTATCAGCCTTGTTGTAAATTAAAAACCATGGGGGGAGGGCATTTTCCTATAATGCGCCTAAGTTATGGAATACATTACCTATGTTTATTAGAAATGCTGCTTCACTAGATTGTTTAAAAAAAAAAAAAAAAAAAAAAAAAACTTCTAGAGCAAACTTTTTTTTACTGAAGCTTTTAATTTATGACTGGTACTATGGTTTTATCTTTGATATTTTAATTGTGGTTGACTTGTTATTTTGTTTGTACATTATTTATGTATATTAAGAGAGGCGCATTACAAATAAAATGTATTATTATTTTATAATTTATGAATAAATATACTGTAGTCTTTGGAAAATGTAACTAGATAGATAGATAGATAGATAGATAGAATCATTTTTGCTGAAAAATCTGTGCTGAAAAAAAAAAAAAAAGTGTTTGTGCCGGTTCATTAGTACCATTTTTTTTTTTTAATCATATTATTCAAGATTCATTGTCATCACAGCTGTGAAACGGCACATTACTGATCACGGTTACTAATCTCTCCAAAAAACCCTGACTCACAAAAGCATGTGTCATAAATAATAATTCACCATTTCTCCTAATTAAGACGAAGGCTTCTCACACCTCTCACCACTTCTGTGTGATTTTAGGCTTCCTGGAAATGAGGGGTAAAAAAGAAATTGAATGATAAGAACACCTCGACGGCATCCATGATATTTGCACCAATTCAGCAAATTTCACAGACTTGCTAATTAGAAGCATTGATGTGTTTGCCGTCCTGTTTAATCTCCACTTTGATCCAGTCTAATCTCTCATCGTGCTAATTATCCAAGAGTTCTTCTGGCCCAGAGGGTCTGTGATCGAAGAGCACACTTCTGATTTACAGCACAGACTGGCAGCCGACTTCATTTCTCTATTACGACCCTTCATCAAGCTAAATTTGAATAATCGTATGGGTTTTTCTGTCCTACACTGGGGTCACTAGGGGTGAAAAGACAGACAAGGACATTACTGAGAGCTTTTACCCCAAAATAGTTCATACCCAAATTAAAATTCGGCCAATCGTGTTGTAATGAGGAAACACAATAAAAAATAAATACTCTTTATTTGCAATTTTGGTTATTTTTAAGAATGCATTGTGAACGTTAATCTACAGAACCTTTTTCCGCTATAAATAACTTTTTTTGCGGAATGGAAAGGATCATCATGGGACCTCCAGTAACAAAGAAGTGAACAGAGAAGTAAACAGATTTTCAATAGTTTAAATAGTACATTACATATACGATGTTGTGTGTAAACATGATATTAGTAATAATAATAATAATAATAATAATAATAAAAACTATTAGCCTTTTCTGTGTAATTATTTACAAAAATAAAAATAAAAATATAGGATTTACTTTGAAATATGTTCACTCAGAAATCAGTCTATAAAAAAAAAAAAAACCGGTAACACATTGATTTAAACATAGGGTTGCTGAGAGGTGGACAATTTCCAGTAATTTTCAGAAACATTCAAGAAATTTCGGACATTTTTCAGCATTTCAACAAAAATGTTGACCAAAGGGCTGCATATTAAAAAAACAACACATAAAAAAAAGAGAATTTCAAACAGCAAAGTAAAGTACACACAGCACATCTATGTACAGATGTGGTGAGGGAAGACTCTGCTTTAGTGTTAAAGGTTCTCTCCTGCTGGGCGATGACATTCTAAGTTGCATCTTAATTAGTATTATGAACCTGCACAGTAGTATACACAGCAGAGAAATGAAAAGCCAACACAACATGCCTCTTTGAATCTTGTCACTGCTAAGGATCTTGGGGATTAAGGAGGACTTTTTCTACTTAAGTTTGGAGTAGGGGTGTAAAGCCAGTTGTTTTCTGCTAAGAAAAACACACACACACACATAATGCACTATAAGAGCTTCCAGGCGCATTTTCAACTGCATAATGGTTGAACATTGCAGGCACGCTGTACATTTCAAAGGTTGCCAAATGAAAAATAAATAAATAAATAAATGCTGAAGATAATCAAGCACTCAGTTTTGCATAAATCCCAATGGATGGATGGATTGATGGATAGATTCTAATAATATATAAATATTTTAGATTAATAATACATATTTTAATGTTTTAGATGTTTTAGCAAATATATATTTTAATAAAGATTCAGGATTTGGCATTGTAACATCAAAGCAAATACATATGGCCATGTTGCATTGCATTGAGTTATCTGTGCAATATTCAAAGTAACACGTAGCCAGGGGCGTAGCAACCGGGGGGGACGGGGGGGACACGTCCCCCGCACTTTTAGAAACAGGTGATTCTGACCCCTGCTAATTTTTTTTTTTTTTTTTTAGGATCCAGCGTGAATATTTCCTGTAGTGTTCTCTGATTTGTTACTTAGATTTGAGTGAAGTAACATTCAGCCAATCACAGAGCGAATCATCTCCTGGGCGCGTCTGCTATGAGCTTCAAATCTCTTGTTGCTCTTCTGAATTTTCGTTAGTGATGGGAAGTTCGATTCTTTTCCGCGAACCGGTTCTTTCGGACGGTTCGATTCAATAAACCGGTTGAAAAAACCGGTTCATCGGTTCTTTCACGCTCGACGTAATGACGTCATTGGCGATGACGTAATGGCGTCACGTCTATCAAACATTCAAATATATAAAGTCAGTAATCATAACTTTAGTCAGTTAAAACCTCATAATCATGAAAAGTTTACATTTGAGTTTTGCAACAACACCTAAATACAGTAACAGCAATAATGTGCATATGAGGATTTAAGTCTTCAAGATATAAAGTAAATAAATTAGGTGTCATCAGCGCAGAAACCATGATCCACTTACTAAACATAATCCATTGCGATGTATTTGTTATTAAATGAACTTACGTTTCGCCAGATTGCCCTTCATCCAAGCCCTCGAAATACCCGCGCTCATAATATTACTAGTACAGAATCAGAATAAATCACCAAAAGAATCCCTTCGGTTCAGATATGCTGTGAGTCAGTTGGCTTCACGCTGAATCGCGCATGCGCAGTATCATCAGTTCATCGGTTCTCAATTCGGACGCGTCCGACAGAAACGATTCTCGGTTGAGTGTACTGATGATCCGAAAACCGATGCAACCGGTTCTTGACTCGAGAACGAGAATCGCTCTAACCGGCATGTGCTGCAGTTCAGTGTCATCAGCTGCTCTACTCCTGTTCATGTTCTGTTTACTACAAACTCAATTTGTGAATGTCATCATTAACTATAAATACAGTACAGATATCTCATAAATCATCCCTTATTCCTATTAAACATAAGAGTCTTTAGAGTCTTAATTATTGTCCAACTTCCCTAAAAACCCATTTGGCCTATACATTATATACAATATACAGATTGGAAACATTAATCTAAAAAAAATAATAATAAAAAAAATCAAAATAAAATATAGTTATTTTATCACACTTTCCGATGTTTAACAAAATACTTACAAAATTACACGCATGCGCAATATCATCAGTTCATCGGTTCTCAATTCGGACGCGTCCGACAGAAACGATTCTCGGTTGAGTGTACTGGTGATCCGAAAACCGAAGCAACCGGTTGACTCGAGAACGAGAATCAGCTCATCGGTTCTCAAATCGGACGCGTCCGACAGAAACGATTCTCGGTTGAGTGTACTGGTGATCCGAACACCGAAGCAACCGGTTCTTGACTCGAGAACGAGAACTGCTCCAGCAGTGGGCGTGTTTGTTCTTTATCTGGCTCGGCTCGGTGTTCATCTTCAGTTCGGTCTTCACAGCATTTCATTCAGTGTACTGTTTGAGTAAATGGATTACCCCGGGATATTGGTTTATTCTGACTCAGAGGGAGTGTCAGTCACGTTAAAAAAGTTAACAGCTTAAGTAATTTGTGGATTTATGCTTATTGGAGACGTGAACCGTTTCAAACGATTCAGTTCGATTTGGTGAACTGGTTCAACCGATTCACTAAGAAGAACCGGTTAAATTGAACGATTCGTTCACGAATCGGCCATCACTAATTTTCGTTCGTTCGTTTGTTCACTTTGCTATTAGGCCGTCTGGGATAAAATGCACCCCAGAAAAAAGCAAAGGACGATTACATCCTTTTTTCAAACACACACTGTAAGTATGTTACAGTATGTCGCGATGACACGAATCGCGCGATAAAGTTTTCATGTTATGATTTAACCTATTGAACCCGTATGGACCTCGTCACGTCGCGCCGGATTCAGTGTGTTAAATGCTCTCCTAATTGTCGCGTTGGATAAAAGCGTCTGCTAAATAAAAGACGTAATATTATTGGTTTCTGCAGTCTTTTGTTTGTCTACGTGCTGCTCGCGGAGTAAAATTATCATTTCACAATAAATCATATTTGTTTTGCAACGAATATCTTAAAATACTTTATCAAATTTTATTCTTTTAATTCATAACTGTTACTTTATGTCCTAACTGGTCTGTAGGAAAGGCAGGCTGTGACGTCACTGGCAGAGAGAGGGGGCAGTTGCTCAACCTCTCCAGAATGTGTACAGGTGAGATTTGTATAAAAAAAAAAGCAGATTGACTATCTTAAAGCTGCGGTAGGGAACTTTTGACGCTCTAGCGGTTAATAAACTGAACTGCTTGCGTCTTGCGGAAGAACATCGTAGCCGGAACTACTTCTCTCTGTTTATGTCTATGAAGAATCACAAAGGTACTGGGTTACTCCGCCGCGGTATCCCCGAAGCAATCTAAAATAGTCCGAATATAAACACTTATTATAGGTGCACCCTAGTGATTCAGGACAAGCCAAAAACGCGGTTTGGAAAATGGATTCATGGTGTACTCGCTTATTATATACATTTTTCTACATTTTGAACACAAACAAAGTTACGGACCGCAGATCTGATTGGTTATTTTTTACCGGGAGTGATGTATTTCTGCAAATGGCAATAGGACCACTGGGAGGAGCCAGAGGAGCTTGATTTTTTTCACAGATTATCTGTCTCATATTTTTCATAAAATGTATGTTGTATAAAATTACTGTAGATGTAATCTGTATACTCATTTAACACCTGTTTTTGTCCAACTGTTAAAAAGAAAAGTTATTGTTCAAATGTAGCGCAACTGAAATATTGTAAATATCATAAAATATCTGTATTATCTTAAAAATAAAAAATAAAATTATAGATGGTCTCCCATTGGTCTCAAAGTCCTGCAGTATTTTTACATTTTGAGTATGATTTAACAAAAATAGGTTCCTGTAAGCTAGCATGTCATGTTCCCAAATTTGAAAAAGTAAAATGCCAATTGGTATTCTATTTAGAATTTATTATGAACATCAGCTTTGGGTCAAATCACCATACAGCTGTCCCCCCCACTTTCAAAATGGCTGCTACGCCCCTGCACGTAGCATCTGCTACAGTGGCTGACAGTGATTGTTGTGACAAAGACTAAGACAATAATGGCCAAGATGACCAAGTTTTATAGTTGAGTGCAAAGAGCATGAGATGAACCCTGTCCATGAAACCAACAAATGGATGGCAACACAGTCAACTGCTGCACCACACGACGTATAGGAGTCTCTGAGACAGCGCTCTTTAGGAATCTTCCTGTATTTTTATCACTCACTTGCACTAGAAAGCTCTTTAAAAGAGACCTACAGTCTACTGGACTCTGAGGTTGTTAGCAGGTGATATCAGTTTGATTTCAGCACCATTCAAGAAAAAGATAAAAAAAAAAAAAAAAAAACTGCACTGCCTATAATCCCGAAGAGAATGAGCCACCAATCAGAGCACAAGACTTCCAGTCTGAACTGCCTCTGTTAATAAAAAATAAAAGGAAAATGAAAGGAAACAACAGAGAATAATAAATATTTAACACAAACAGTTATGGATTCAGTTATACAGGATTTGTTCAGACAGGCAGCAAAAAAAATCTGATTATTAATTTAGTTGGCATACGAGTCTTAGATCTGTTTAGTTGTCTGTAGTATGAACAGCTAAGTAAATAAATAACTACATTAAGTTGCTGTTCATATTACAAACAAATAATGAATAAACAGAAACAGAAAAAAAATAATAATAAATAAATAAATCACATGTATACCAACCAACATCCATATATAATATTTAAAAAATAATAATATTACAATATGATTAAACACAGTAGATTTGCTCTGTATTTGGAACAATGTGTTTGAATAAATAAATTCAATTATATAATAAATTCAATTTAAAATAAAAAATAATAAATGTATGTATTTGGTTGCTGTTTAGACTACAAACAAATAATTAATAAATACAACAGAAAGAAAAAATACCAACTTAATCCAAATCGCATCCATTTGTAATTTAAATTCAAATATTGCAAAATAATAAAATACAGTAAAGTACAGACAAGGTAAAGCACTCTGACATTTAACATTGTAAACATTGTAAACTCACCTAATTTTCAGTTTAAAAAGATGCAGAAACCTGTTTAATGGACTTCATAAATAGATTATATATATCAATTTATAATTGTAGATAAAAGCAAAAAATGACTATACTCTTTCTTGACTTTTGTAATGGCTTATTTCAGGCAAACTTGATAACCGTCATCTCTCATATAACGTCTTGTTTGTTGCTCGGTGGCATTATGACGCTCGAATGTGAATCTGCCAGCACGGTTGGTAATTGAAGTCATATTTTCAGCACATTAGCTCAGTGGCTACAAATAAAGCGAGTGCCAAATTTGATGCGACCTCTCGATTAACCCCCAACAATTGTGTGTTAATGGAGAAAAACTGTTTTTAAAAAGAAGGCATATTTTAAGAATCAAGCAGATACTTAAATTATGCCTCAAACTGCAGAGCATAAAAATCAAACTGGGCTTGACTATTAACTTAACCTTGAATCCATATTTTAACCTGGGATCTGATTTTAACATACCGTATTGATACATTGTGTAACCTGCAACTGATCCAGCCAGCAATTTCTTATCTCCACATGCAAGCTGTATCTTAAAGGAGGAAGCCAGCTGAAGCTTATATGAAGATATATGAAAAGTATATATCTTTTTTTTTTTTTTTTTTTACTGTTTAAGGTACCTGCTGAGGCATACAGGAAACAGCAGGGTGAGAGGTCAAAGAACATGATGAAATGGTCAAAGGTCATGATAATGATTGAACATTTATTATAGTTCTTCCATCATGTTTTATTCGGAAGGGCACCTACAAATCGCAGAGCACGACCCCTGACCGCCCCTATGATCTTATATACCATCAAGTCTATTTTTTTTTTGCATTCGGGTTACCGAGGTTGTGCTTTCGGCAGGTGTTAGCCACTCTCAGAAGAACATAATAGCATCTTGTCCTCTATTTTTCAATGATGGATAGAAATGTTCTCCTGTTCGTCACTGTAGTCAATTTAATCTGTATTGCATTGTGTTTTAAGGCAGTATGTAATTATGAGATAGATATTAAGTCATATAAACAAAATTGTGTCGTACAGATTTTAATAAAACAGACCAAGATGAACAATAATTGGAGTCTTGGACGATTCATTCTTCAGTGGATGATATAAAAAACTAAAAGAAAGAAAAACAAGCACCTGTCTAACATCTAGGACGGTAATTAAACCTTGTACATTTCTCTTTTTCTAAAAGCATGTGTTTTACTGATCAATAATGTGAGTTTTAGTCTATTTAGAAGATAGGGATTTATTGTGTGTAATTCCATGGACTATATGTATAAAATAAATAATACACATTTTACATAACATAAGTAAATACAATGATTAGTTGTTGTAATTATTATTCTTATTATTAAAATAATGTATTATAAAAAGTACATATATATTATTGTATTAACTGCAATTATTCATGTGCGTGTATGCAGTGTGTGTGTGTGTGTGTGTGTATATATATATATATATATATATATATAATATAGTGGTACATATATCAGTTGTACATATAGAATTTTTGATGTATTATTAATATATAAATATTATCAGTTCTATTATTAATATTATAACCTATTATTATTACAACTGCTACTAGTAGTATTAGTAGTTATAATAATGATAAGAATTATCGTTATTATTATTACTTATTATCATTAAATAAATAAATAAATAAATAAATACATACATTTATTTGGTTGCTATTTAGAATACAAACAAATCATTAATAAATTAAAACAGAAGAAAAAGAAAATACCAGCTTAATCCAAATCGCATTTTGGATTGATTGATTGATTGATTGATTGATTTAAATATTTATTTAATTATCATATCCATAGACTCTTTGTTGGTCAAACTAAAGAAAAGTAAAAAAAAAAGAAAAGAAAAAGGAAAACACTTATTTTTTTTTTATTTTTTTATTTTCCCCAGGCAACTACATTCTATATAGTCATGCGGGGCCAGCTCCTAGCTACTTTACCAGGGAAAGACTTACATTTTAATTAAATATTCAAAATAGCATTAAAATCTGATAACAGTGTCACTTAGGTTGATTCTTCACCTCAAATCACACAAATCATACTGTCTCTCTATATTGTAATAAGCTTCTACAGTAAAACACAGATTAAAATATAACACAGTGTAAATTATGTTATTCATTTTAATTAACACCCAGCCAAAATAAATAATTTCCCTGTGTATAAAGGCCTCAAGGTAACAGACAAAACAATCCATCTAGTGAGCAATCCCAAGCCACAGCCCCTGTAGTCATAATGAGCGAATAACTGCACTGTCAATTTGACAACACCGGAATAGCAAATTGAAGGCAGCAAAAAAGGGTGTTTTGGCATACAGGAAAAATGGCCAGATGGGTGACTAGATGAACTGCTTGTTAAATAAGAAATTCCACAGAGTGGCATTATTTTAAAAGGCTCGTAACAACCTCACTGTATAATCTGTAAAAAACAATCTTTGCGGAGCGCGCTCCATTCGTGACGGCTCTCTGTATGGCATCGTCTCTTTAGCCAAGGTTTGTCCCATCATAAAATAATTCTCCAGAGCCATCAAGGACTCTCCTCTCCTCGCGTCCTTTTGCAATTAAATTGTGAGTTGGACTGTTATCGATCCAGTCCCTATGACGGGGCCATAAAATGTTGTGTACGACTGAACTTGTGCACGAACAGAAGGTTTTGTCAAGCGAAAACATATATTACAATCCAGAGAGCCGTCGCAAGGGGTAGCAACCCTTCAAAGCTTAAAGAACAAGTGAAATCTTCACGTTTACATCGGCCAGTGTGGCAGCACGTGACGGCATCTATACAAACACATGAAATCCTGTTTGAAAAATACAGTACAGCAACAACTACACGAGGGACTGGCATACATGCACAAGGGTTGGAAACGCAGAAATAGCTGGAAGGCATATTCTCTATTTGAGTCAGCGTAAGAGGTTCCTTCTCTGCACTATGAGAATATAAATAACAGCAGAGAGGAAATACACACACACACACACACACACACACACAAAACCTGCTGGCAAAAAGGCCCTTGATCTCTGCCAGTGCATGGTATAAATACACAAACTAGCGCTAAAAAAAGAGAAATGTAGCTAAGAAGCTGTTTTTTCAGTGCTTTTTGTTCAATGGAACAGGAGATTAGATGTGGTCAGGCCGACTGAGGAAAAATGCTGTGAAAATGCATTTTGTGGAGAACAGAGTGTAAATCGAGCAGGTGGGGAAGAGAGTTGGTAAATTGACCCTGTTGGCCATTAAGCCGTTTTAGCCGCATTTGAAGTCCGGTGTGATTTAAAGCAATGGTTTCGCCAGCTGCCGCCACTGGTTTCCTTGAAACACCAGTGTGTCATTCATTCCAGGGTTGAGTGGAGACAAACGAGCAAACGATGAAGCAGTTAACCTTGATTTGGGTGTAAACACACCAGATTTGGAATATGGAACATTCCCAGAAATGCCTCCATTGTGTGGGGAAATTGTGTTTGCAGAAGACCATTGCTGGAGGCTGAGTGTGAAATTGACAGTTACTTTCAAGGGGTTTGTTTTACTTCAATACAGTACGAGAAAATACTATTTCAGTTTTTTCTACACTGAAAAGAAAAATGGTGTGGAAACCATTCATACTCCGAAATGAATAGTGCATTTCACAAAAAAATTTCAAAGAAATGGCAGGGAACATGCTGCTTTATTTAAAACTTTCTACACTGTACATCAAAATGTCACATTTTATTTATTGCCTTACTGGCCCCACTTTATATTAGGTGGCCTTAACTACTATGTAGTTACATAAAAAAATAAGTACAATGTACTTATTGTGTTCATATTGTATTGTAAAACACTTTTGCTGCTATTGAGGTGGGATAGGGGTAAGGTTAGGGAGAGGATTGGAGGTATGGGTAAGTTTAAGGGTGGGTTGAGGTGTAAAGTATGGGTCAACAGTGTAATTATAAATGTAATTACAGAAATTAAATACAGATGTAATTACATGTCGTTTTTTTTATAATATAAGTACAATGTAAAAACATGTATGTACACAATAAGTACATTGTACTAAATTATTAATTAAAATGTAAGTACATAGTAGTTAAGGCCACTTAATATAAAGTGGGTCCGCATTACTTAATTGTCATTTCTTTGTAATTCCAAACAACTATTAAACAAAATTTTGTAGCAAAAGACCTTTATAGTATTTTCTTAGAGTATTTTCTTGTGTGTGTGTGTGTGTGTGTATGTGTATATATATATATATATATATATGTGTGTGTGTGTGTGTGTTTCAGTGATAAATGGAAGGGGTTTAGAAAAATTCCTATCAAATCATTGTATATATATATATATATATATATATATATATATATATATATATATATATATATATATATATATATATACTACAGTGATATTTCAATGTCCAATATTGCTGTGGAAAGAATAACACTTTTTGGGGTTATTCATGATCTGTAGAAAGTATCTTGCTTAAGCTTTTACACTTTTTAATGTCATATTTAATTATTGCGTTCAAAGAGCGAGCCTTTCACTGAGCGTTTACAGCTTAATTGAAATTACACCCATCATATTCGCAAGGATCATGGGGCATAGCAAATAAGGTGGATAAACTACAATAAATTTACAGATTACACATATAGCATATTTTCTTTCAAGCTAAATGCACAGTCAATAAGCGTACGCTATAGTACATTACAAATGGCCTCTACTAAGAAAAGGTACAAATTTGACAGCATCCAGGTTGTAGTTTCAAGCAACTGTCATTGAGTTAAATGGGAATGCTAAGAAATATCTGTTTCCTAGACCTCCTGTTCAAACTTTAATTCACACTCAAACAGGAGGATATCATTTTAAGATGTTTGTGTGAGACTGGAAAATCACTGCAGGTTCATCAACTTTGAGTCATGAACAAAGCCTGCTAAATTAGCTGAAATCTGATAGAATCCTTCTCTGGACACATTTAGTGATTTATGCGCTTTTAATGTACTGATGCAGAAAAGGTGCTCACTGGAATTTTTAGATTGGCAGAAAAGATTAATCTTCAAGCCGAGCTCGAGTCAGGATGTGCGTGCATTAGCATTACTTAATTGAGATTTGCGAACAAACCCTGTCAAAGGAGTCAGAAATCCAGGTTATTTTGGTCGAGACATTGTTTAGCTAATTGATTGATGTCTTTATTCCCGTCTTAAACAGCTCCGTAGAAGATCAAGCAGCATAATAAGGCTGGTACAACCTTGGTGCTTTTGTGTCGCAGTATAATGTGGCTCAATCGTGAGTGCTGGTTTCCCGGGAGTGATTTTATCAGAGTGAAATCGAATGAGACTTGGAGGTGTTCAATCTCAGCAGAATGAGATCAAGGGGTGGAGACAGGAAGGTGTCTGTGACCATGTCAGCGTGTGCGATGAAGCTGCTCTCCGGAATGCGAACGTTTGCTGTTGTGTTCCGGAAAGATGTCAGTGTGACATGCGGCTGCACACATTACAAAATGCAGAATTATTACATTTTTTAAAATACAAATACACTTACTTTGATACATTATTGCTCTGGCGTCCATTGTGTTCGGGAGAAAATAATGCAACACACAATTCTAAATCACGGAGGAAGGAACCTAATTATTCTGATGGCTTGGCCAATTATTATTATTTTTTTTCTTTTACTACTCACAATTTATTTTTCCTATTTTTTACCCAATATAGGAGGAATGGTTTTATTGAGCGCTATAAACACGTTATGTCTATTTCATTCATCCTGGAATCCAGAGGGCGCCCTAGTGCAGAAACTCCACATATGCATCACAGAAGCAATAGAACTCATGACACGCAAGGAAATCCCTAATATGGACAAAGGCCTCTTTAACTAAATAAAAAGAAGATAGAAACTTTTGAATATGTGACATAAAGATAACAAACAGTCAGCTTCGACAATACATCATTTATCAGTGTTCTTCAAGCCATCTCAGGGATTTTCATCATAGTTAAGTATAGCCTGTTTGTAATCCATTTACAATTGTGTACAGATAAAATACAATTGTTAAAGTTTAAAAAAAGCTTTAAATTTCACAACAGTAGATATTTGCCTACAAGTAAATGGTGTGAACTGCATCAGCTCATGTCTTACATCAGGGCATCCAAATCTTATTATCTTATTATAACTGTCAATGCTTGCACATTACATCAACACAGAAGTACTCCAGCAGTGTCGCATCCCCTTACTTACATACTCGCTTCTAGGAGGCCATACACATTCACAGACTTCATGAACTCCATGCAAACTTTAGCGAGCAGTTGCCTGCAGCTCGGAAATTATAAAGCTAATTTAGATGCTTAATCCTTGTCTACAGTACCTGATGTTGAAGCTGTAGCTCCTGGTTTTCAATAATCCTCCCTGGTTTCCTCAGAGTCGCCGAGCTGGATCCTTTAACCCAGCAGGGATCAACACACTTTATCCACTTTACTCTCAATGTGGACCCAGTGGGACCCCATCTTGCATTAACCTCTTGCAGATGAACGGCTTAAGGCTTCAAGATTCCATCTGTATGTCCTAATGTTCACATGCGAAACATCTCTTTCAGTATGCTGTACCTCTAAAACTAAAGAACCTTCTGTCAAACTTTCTACCCTAGCAAGGATTTCCAATATGAAGAGAATGTTATTTCACATAGCGCACATAAACCTTTTGTTGAATTGCAATTGAACCTATATGTTCTTTCATTTATTGTATTTTTTTTCCCTGCGTTTCTCTCAAATTGACATTGGCTCTGTTGCAGTCTGGAAATTGCAGGGTTTGTCTAGGTTGTCTGCTTGCCACAAAGCACAAAGCACACTGATAAAAACAAAGTTCACGGGAAGCTCTCAGTACTTTTCCCAGCACTCAGGAGGAGAACAACTTGAGGAGAGTTTTTACCTTTATAAACTGCATACGCAATTGCAGATTTTCGGTTGCCGACTTTGTGTTATATTCTTTCAGGTATTGCTTAGAAACAGTCTCCTTTGTTTAAACAGTCTCCTTTGTTTTTTAAGAAAAAGTCTGTAGATCTCAGAGAGATCATTCTCCAACCCTAGAGGCCTAGTGTTCCACCAGCAGGGTCAATGTTTTTGTTGAAAAAGGTTCTGACTGGCTGTCGTAGTAAGTCAATTGTGATGAGTGTTTATTTTGTTTTTTTGTTTTTTCTGTTCTGGTTTATAAATGGATGGGAAAGATAAATAAACCATGAAATTAATCACCCACGTTTTCAACCCCTACAGCAAGTTCCCATCCAGCCACACTTTCTGAGGGATTATGGGTACTGAATATGCCCCCCCCCCCTCCATATATATATATATATATATATATATATATATATATATATATATATATATATATATATATATATATATATATATATATAAGAAAGAAAGAAAAAGAGAAAAAGAAAAAACACTGCCCCTGCCATCTCATCCGATTAAAATCACAAACTGTACTACATGGTTCATCACTCCTTGGGAAAGTTGCTGATCTGTGATGGGCACTGAACATTCACACTGTCTTTGGTTGGGTTAAATGGGAACATTTTGTACAGTTCTGAACCTTAGACTTTGAAAGACTTCATACAACAAAAGTGACGAATGCTATTTCCAATCCAAAGCAAAACAAGAAATTCTCATTATGAACAGATTCACAATAAACAAATATATTGTACATATAAAATGAGCTGTTGTTGGTATGCATGGAAACAGCTGTTCTGACACAATATTGCCTGATATTGTGACATTGTGTATAAAAGTAAAAAAAAAAAAAAAAAAAGAAGTTGAGTTACTTACATTTTAGACACCATATTCACGGTTATTTATTCTCTGTCATTGAAAATATGAATGATCGCATGTCTCCAAACAACACAACATTGGCATTCTGAATTAATCAGTGATTTTGAACGTATAAGTTAAGTAAATGATTCAACGACTGGTTTCGTTATTGAACGAATCATGAGTTTTTTACAATTCGGTTGAATAAACGATTCAAGGATTCAGTGATTCATTCATAAAATCACTTGTTGTCACCTACAGGTATTATGATATAACAGAGAAAACTGCAATCACAAATGCATAAATGGCATGGAAGATTGTAAACAAGACAAATTTTTCGATTTCAGTTTTCAGTGGGGTTCGACAGAGTACAGTGATATATATATATATTTTTTTTTAATCCAAAACATGCTAATTTATTTAACAAAGTAAGGAAAACTATTTTGCTGTTGATGCCATTAATCAAGGCAGGCATTATTTGAGAATTTAGTGATTTTTTATTTATTTATTTATTATTATTATTCTTTTTTTTATCAGACCTTTACATTACAATTTACCTTTACTTTACTTTACATTAACCAATTTAGCAAGATTTATTTATTTATTTTTTTTTTTTTCATTATAATCATGCTCTTAAGTCTAATTACAAATACAGATTAGTGGTTTTCTATCAAATGGCAGTGCCCGACAGGGAGAGGTTTGCAACGTACAGTATTCATGTGGGTTAAGTGTTTCTGCTGCGGGCAAAAGGCAATAGCTGGAGATTACAGTAAAAGTGCTGTAAGAATTATAATTATTTATTATAATTGTATATTTCTGCATGTTATCAAACCCAATTTTAAAGTAATAGAACACTAAAATAAAACTTTATCATCAATTACTCACCCTCATGTCTTTCTAGACCTTCAGAAATTAATAATTTTGGAGCATAGCCTTCAAGCCTCGAAAATGACCATAAACTAGCGAAGCTTAAACAAATTTCTATTAGCATAGTACATTGCCATACTCTTCTGCCAAACTAGCACTAGCATGGAAATTCATGCAGGTCTAAGCAGTTACAGAGTTAAAATTATTTGAGAGAAACAAGACAGCCTAGACATCAGCTTATAATAGCACTCGGAAAACTGTCAGACAAATCAAACAAGTGAATGAATAACAGCGCTGAGCTTAATTAAAATGCCCGGGGTGAACTGTGGCAACCATTGCTCAGAATCTGTCCTGATTTAGAAGGTGTGAAGTATGTGTGAGGTGCATTCGGAGGAGTCATCGCTGGCCTGTATAACACTCAGATAACCTACCGGAGAGGGATTGGTCATGGGCCATGAGTCCTTATCAAACGTAGCATAAATATCAGGCTTGAGTTTCCTAAAAGCCTCTTTGAGTTGAAAGGAGCTCAAGGTCACAGATTTTTTCCCAGCACTGGTGTAGCCATTCAGCTGACTGAAAAGATAAGGAGCATTTCAAGTTACAAACTGTCAGATACTTCACTAAGAGACTAACAATTCTGATACTGATATTACCTTGATTCTGGGATTCTTCTTTTTTTATCTCCTGTCAAAAGTTAATAATTATAATAGTTAATAATAGTTAAATAGTCAAACAGATTTTTTTATGTTTTTGAAAGAAGTTTTTTGTGCTCAGAATGAATACATATAGCCTATTTAAGCAAAAATATAGTAAAATTAATAAAATTATTTTCAACAACAATAACACAGGGAACCAGGGAACCATGCTACATTTTGTTTTTTTCAGGATTCTCTGATGAATAGAAAGTTCAATAAAGCATTCAGCATTTCTTTGATGTTTAGGTTAAACCTCAAATTATTAATCCTGTAAAAGCTTTTCAAAAAGCTAATTACAATTGAAGCATATAATACAAATTAACAAAAAGGGATATGAGATGACCTGGATTTGTGACAAAAGACTCAGAGTTTATACTTCACTAGGACTCCGCATCAGAGAATTTTGAACATGTCTGGGCGAAGAGTACCCGTTTTCCATCATAGCCTTGGGAGCAAAATAATGAAAAGAACTGAAATAACACAGAGGCTTACCAGCTGGCCATATATATATATATATATATTATTTTTTTTTGTTGTAAGAATGACAAGCTGAAATTGGTCTGAAAATCTATGTACCTGTCTTAAATTAAATAACTCCTTTGGACGTCTTCGGAATAATTAATAACTAATAGAAGATGTTGTTGTGATGGTGCATTTGATAGACATGCACTGTCGAAACATCCACCTACACACATGTGAATATGCATACACTGCTTCATACATTAGGGTTTTTGTGGTTTGTTTACATTTATTTTGCCCTTCTCAGAGTTTCCTGTTTATGCTGAGGGGAAAGGGGAATGATGATTCCGACAGATAATGACTTGATGGCCTGAGGCGTTCTCACAAAACAGGCACAAAGCGTATGTATGTGTATGTACGTGCGTGTTTGTGTGGGATCTGAAGTCTGGCCACACAAATCAATACCATCAAATGGCAGCCTGCAGATCTCTGATAATTACAGAGCAGGATGTGAAAAGGAGAGCTTAAAGGAATAGTTCAACCCAAAAAAAAAACAAAACAAAACAACAACAACAAAAAACGCTTTATTATTTGATTACCCTTGTGTCGTTCCGAACCTGTGTGACTTTTCTTTGGCCTTGAAACACAAACAAGGAATTTCTAAAGAATATAAGCTAAAATTAAAAGTTCTAATCTTCTTAAGTTATATGATAGCTTTGTGTAATTAATGAATGGCATTTTTTTTTGTGAACTAACCATTTAAAGGTCTGCTATTATATGTTTTTCTTCACCACTCTTCTGTTTTGTTGCCAGAATCCATCTTCGACTCCTCGCCCTTTTAAAGCTGACATATCCAGTTCACGTCAAGGCTGTGGTGGGTGAGAAACACTCTCAGGTTCTCTTCTACTGTAATACCTGTGAGCAGCTACTCCCTCCTCGACTCAGTAGACTGAATTTCTTTCCAGTGAGCGAACACCGACTCATCTTTGCAATACTAAAGTTTACCTAGGGTGAGAGACAACAACATGTGAATACTTGTTTATTTTCACCCTTCCCCTGAATTTGCTGCAATGCCTGCTCTCAACTTTATTTCAGTTTATTTTCTCCCAAGATTCCAGGAGGAAGCATGAATAAAAATAATGTTAAGGACACAAAAGAAGATACAATGAAGGCAGGAGGTCTATAAACAAAAGAATCGCTTGAATCGATTGAATCAATGAAGTCGTTAGTCTGAGCAATCATAGATCATGCAGATTGGCACCGAACGGGCAGGGTTTAGTCAGAAGTACTATTCAAATTTCAATAAATATGGGAATTTCATCACTGCAGTCTTTCAACCATTGAAAGTAAAGCAGAAGGTTTATATTTGCTTGCTCCGATTGAGAAAAAAAAGAGAAAGAAAGAGAGGGAGATGAAAGCGAATCTTGCATTTGTAACACTTTCATCTATTCGCACAATAATGCCCTTTAGAGTAAATGAGCTCCATGTTTCAAACGTGACAAGCCTCTCTTGAACTGATGAACAGTCAGATTATACTTTCTGCCCACAGTGGCTGCAAATGTATGAACACACAGTTCAATATAGAAACATGGACAAATGAAGAGGAACTCGACATTTTCTTATGATGAAAATGAAAACATTGTTATATTCTTCTTAAGATTTTTAATTTAGATTTTATTTTGTATTAAATTCAGCGTTGCGTCACATGAATAAATTGCATAGAAAACAATGAGTTGAAACTGTAATAATGTTTCACAAAGTTCCTGTTTTTACTATATTTTTGACCAAACAAATGCAGTTTTGGTGAGTAGGAGATACATAATGCACACACACATTATTAAATGCACAAATAAGAAGCTAAAAGTGACTGAAAAATCAAGGAGAGACACATCCCTGCATCCCTGAGAGCACACTTGCACATATAATAAATGCCATAAGCAAACTCTGCCACGGCTGTGACAATATTGTTCTATTTTTATTCATCCTGTCTTACAGGTCCAGAATTAGTACAATGGTTCAAGCCTGATCATTGTTAGGTCTATAAATGTGTGTTTGTCACTGTTAATCCAATCTTTTCCAATCTATGCCAACTATAGCTCTCCCTTAAATACAGAAATGTACACTAGACACTTATTTAATATAATGTGCACAGCTTATATAAAATAATACTCTGCAGTGTGTGCATTGCACCTGATTTTCCAAATTGCACAGAGCCACAATTTTTTTTTTTTAATGAAGAAAATGTTAATAACAATGAGAGAGGAGAACATATATCAGCATTTGTAGAATTACTTTTCTTTTCTGGAAGTGGAAGAACAGAGTAAGAGAGAGAGAGGGAAAGACACTAGGAGAGCCATTAGAGCTGGCCTGTGAGATCTCATTAATGCGAGTGTTGAAAAGGCATTTATAAAGGTCCTCGGCCAGTCCTAACCCAACTGTACTTCTGTAAGTAATGCTTCTATCTCCATACTCCCCAAAGGACAGAGAGACTCTTATTACTGCATCAGACTGGTAATGAGTCTGCTTCCAGTACACGGCCGCTTCACGTGGCATGCATGTGGTCCTCTTTAATCACAGCCACTTGTAATGACAAACACGAAGGTCAGGATCTGGATGTGGGACTCTTGAACATGACCAAGACTCTGTTCGCCTGTCTTTTTTAACTGCTTACCTATCTGTCTATCCATCTGTCAATTGAACAATACATTTCTCTTTCCAGTTTATTTGTCTTTTAACTGTTTATCAGTCAATTTTCCAATCTATCATATTTTAATTGATCTACTTGTATATCTTTCCTTGTGTCCATCTACAGTACCTATACATTTATCTATCGATCCATCCATTTCTATCCATACAGTTGTCCATCTTGTCGATCTGTGCAATTCGTATATCTATCCTTATGTCTATCTACCTGTCAAGTTCACTATCCATCTCACTATCTATTCCATCTCTCCATCTACATATCTTTTATTCTGTCTGTCTATCCATCTGTCAATTAATATGTCCATCCGTATTTCAGTTTGTCTATGCAATGCATGTCTATCCATGCATCTATCTACCTATTAATTAGTATATACATCCATCTGTCTACCCATCTGTTCTGTCTATTCATATGTCTACATACATATCAATCTGTCTATCCATTCTTCTGTATATGTATCGAGGGTACACTGTTCAAATACTAGCTTCATTTAAAATGTTTTTATCACTGTACTGTAGTTTTATATTACACGTAACACATGACAGTGTTATGTGTGTATGTGCGTGTGTGTGTATGTACCTGTACCTGATATCCCCTATGTTATTTGGTCCCCATGAGTAAACAAGCTAATAAATAACACATAATTATCTTTTTTGAAAATCAAATCTTGTGTAAACCATTTATGTGTGATAAATAATACTGTGATATGAGCCAAAACTATGCTTAAAAACAGCCAAAGGCAACAAACCAGACTCGCAGCTCTCAGTTTCTGATATATCATTAAGTTGCTCAACAGAGGCTGGTGGAACTCATGGGACATGTCCCAGACGTTCATTGGACCTGGTGGGACACTTTAGGGAGTTGGTTGCGACTGTCTTCAACAGGACTTTGACAAGCAATTAGCAATTTTATCTTTAGATTAGACAACACATATTACTCTACAACTCTTGACCTTGAATGTCGTCATTTATCAATTGTAAAAACAGTGCTATGTCTGCAATATAGCCACTTTGGCAGGTAAGAGTATTAAAATTCATGGATGTCAAAAATCTCTCTAACTTAGTCTCTCGCAAGACTTTTCATCCCTGCCTCTGCATTCACTGTCCAGCTGCGTGATAAACTCTTAATCAGTGTAAAACACCCTTGCCGTGTCTACTGATTGGCTTACAAAAACTAGCCTGTCCGCTGTCACTTCTCATTGCCGGAATGGAATGCTCTTGAGCTGTCCGACGAAAGGCAGATTTGATTCACCCAACAACCAGTGAGCGGCTGTCACTTTTCACAAGGAATGAACGAGGGCAGTGTGCACAAGAGGACTTAGTGGTCTCTGATTTCTGATTGTCAGGGCCACAGGAAGCCACAATTTTTCGTGTTTGATTTGTTGACATTCAAAATGGATGCACATTTTTTTTTTTTTTTTTTTTTTGCAAAATGAATAATATTTAATATGGATTCAAAAAAGTCAACATGCACCAATCCATTATACTACTGTATTCTAACATATTTCTAAATGAAACCAAATATCCAGTTGGTTTGTGAAGATAATATTGTAATAACAGACGAAAGCAAGAGATTTTGTTTGATATTCTTTAAGCAGCTGGATTATGCGTTTCTGCAAATGTCACCTTGCTCTTTTTGTAGCCCTACACGTCAGACTGATGAACAAATGGAGGTCTCCTTCAGCCCCTGATGGTAATTGGTCTGACATCTCCAGGGGTTTCTTCCCGCAAGTCTCTCAACTTGTAAAGACACCTTATATCATCACAGCCCTTGATCAGCTCTCTCCATTAGAAGCTTAAGAATTATAAAAGATTAAAGGCTATGAATTATGGCTATGTAATGACTTTGATCAGAGCAATATGTGAAACCCAAGTCACTAATGATGTACACCCCCTAAACGCAGTTCCAATTACACAGATTCGCATTATGAGTTTATTTGTATGAATTACTGAGCCAAACAATCCATACATATAGTCTATATGTATACTAATGAAATACGGCATTGGTAAATTCAAAGCTCTGAGCAACTTATCCACTATATAAACTGAAGGCAACAACAGTATGAGTACAATGAATATTGAACAAGTAATTCAATTATTAATAATCACAGTAAACAATGTTTTCACAAAGCAATATTGTTCATTAGACAAACCATGGACTGTTTATGGCTGCCAAGCAACTTGTTGCATTAATATAGAATTAATTTGATATGCAACTGTGTGATGCGTGTATAATATATGGGCAAGTGCCTAGCCTTGTTCTAATTAACATGTCTGACTATTCCAAACAGTTGTTTGAGGACAAATAAATAGATAGGTGGATGGATGGATGGAGCGATTGAGTGACTGATTGATTGAATGAATGAATGAATGAATGAATGAATGAATCAATGATTGATTGATGGGCTGCTTGGTGTCAATTAATCAACCTCTGGATAGGTTTGACGTGTTGCCTATTTAATTATCAGCCTGTTTGTTTGTTTATTTAATCTGTATGGCAAAAGCAGCAAAGAGGAGCAGATGGCATCTCAAAGAAAAATCTCATCAGGACGTTCAAAATCTCCAGGAAAAAAAATGGGGGAAAAGGGAAAATCCACGTGAGTTTTGGCAGAGACACACACAATGACCTTCTGTCCTGTCTGTCCGCCCATAGAGTAGCATGAGCACGAACCGTGGGGGAAGACAACGAGACGCAAGACTCTCCAGATCTCCCCGGCCTATTACTGCACTATTATGCTGTTATTAAGTTTCTCAGGCCTGTTTGACTGATGGTTGAATGAAACGGGGGTCAATTTATTAGGGGAGCCTGTTCTAAGGCAGAGGACAATGAAGGACAATGGTCAATTTGTCATCTTTTACATGCCACTACTGATTCAAGAAGTTGCTGCCATTGAAATTGGGGGCAAAACACAATGATTATAATGGCGGTCTCAATTAAGTATATCCAATAAACTATCAAGGTACGTGATCAGTTTGGTATTTAAAATGCTGCAATTGTACATTACTCTTTGATTTGAAGAATTGAATCACAAAAATAAATAAACTACCAAAAAAATCTACCAAACAATATTATTTAGTTTAACATACAACAAATGTCTTCCAAAGCTTTCTTCAACCTTGCAAAAAATAGTGCTAGTGTAACAGATGCAGCTAGTTAGAGCTGTGTAGGTTAACCTGACTCCCCTGATCTCAAGAGGCACACTGGTGACTGATCTCGGAGGTTGCGGTCTTTAGCGTCCTTGTTAGTGTGCTCGCCTCCCATGTGGAAAATGGTTTAAATTCCCCTCTGAGCGTGTGAGGCAAGTAGAAACGGAGGGGTCATATTGGTGCCGTGACCCGGATGGGATTGAGGTTTGAGAGGGTTGAGTATAATGGAGGCCAGCTAGTAAGAGCTATGCAGGTAAACCTCACTCCCCTGCATGTGCCTACCTTCCATGCCAGAAACTCTGATTCGATTCCCGCTCGGAGTGAGTGAGGTAAGTAGAACCGGAGGAGTTACACAAGCAGTGTCAAAGTCAGTTAAACGTGTGTATTAAATCAACATCTGCCAAAAAAATATGTATAATTTTTGGTTTCCTAAAACTGAAAATAAATAAATGGTATTCGTGGGTGACTGAAAGATACAACTAAAGCTTTTAATTTGTTCATGGTGTTGACAAGCTTCTATACTCTCAGTTTGCTTTAGGCTGGAGTACACAGAGATACAGAGATAAAGAGCACTGGTAAGTGAACTTGGGTCACTAGGCATTTGCTTTCGGTTTTACATTAGACCATGTCCAGCTTATTGTTGGCAGCCAATAGTATCCCTCATAGCTCCATTACAACATCTGGAGACTCGTCGTGACAGCAGTTCAACTTTAGACTGCTGTGCCTTACTGTCTTGGACACAATGGCTCACTAATGACTTGTGGGTAAAGATCAAGGACAATGTCTTTCTAGGACTGAGGCGGAGAAATTCAAGATGAATTTTGTTAAGCATTCTTGATGAGCCTGAAATTACCCACTAAAATTAATTTTCTTTATTTACAAACAAAATGTGAAAATGAAAAGATGAATGACAGGAGCTAAAATTTCCCAACCATTTTGTTTCTTTCTTTACAGACAAGATGTGACAACAGATGAATGATGGGAGCCTGAAATCCACCAACTTGAGCCCAAAAATGTTGACAAGATAATCAAGATTGGTCCATAATGCACATCCACACAAAACACAGTGGCTTTGCCAAAGGTATAATGGTAGTATATTTCTATGTAAACCAAGTGCAGTTTTGGGATTGACTCCATAGTCAGATTTCATTTAACACTTTCAGAAAAATTCACTCACTTTTTTTTTTTTTTAAAGGTACCTTTTATAAAACCTTTGGTTCACTCTGTGCGGAAAAAAATGAATCGAAGGCACTCTTAATCTGAGCATGTACATTAAGGCAAAAGCACATTTGGTTGAATTTTGCTTTTAGCAATCAAATGGATTATAACTGCTTGTTTTCCTCGCCGTATATTTGCACATTTCTGCCCTACATTTGAGGTAATTTCTATCCCACAGCCCCCCCACCACTCATTTTACTCTCTCTCTCTCTCTCTCTCTCTCAGCATGCTGGGCTGCACCAGATGGGGAGTCATTAACAGGCCCCCCAGATGATTGTGTTTGATTGGCTTGCCCTGACCCTCAGCTCTGTGCTTCAGAGAATGCCCCCGAGAAGAGCTCACACCTTTGACTGTCCGCCCGCGTGACTCTCCACTGTCCCACTTTGAACAGCAGATAGAGAAGCTTCTACTAAGAAGACTCATTTGGATAAGAAAGAATTCCTGGTGGTTTCACAGTGACGAGATTAAAGGACAAACGACAATGGTGGCAAGGCAATTAATCATATGTACAGAAATGTTACACAGTAAAAGTGGATGAGGACTTGGGTAGTCAAGGCTCAAAGTGACAAAAACAAAAATACATATTTGAAATTATGACCAATGCGTTGTCAAAAAATACTGATGTTAAGGTAAGGTTTTTTATTCTCTGTGTTAAAGATGAAAAATGGCATCAATTTGAATCTATATATGAAAAGACAACAAAAACAAAATGAGGAACAAGAAAATTCTGAATAAACTAATCCAACAATAGTTAATAATGACTGGGATTTTCACACTTTACACTAATATCAATTTGCCAAAATGTAACCGAATATTTATTATATTCATGAATATTATTATATTGAATTATAAAAACTGCTATCAAATTATATCAAATTGTTAAAACAAACTGTTAACAAAAACATGACAAGAAACAAAAAATAAATATTATAATATCAAAAATATTATTATATCAATAAATGGTTGATGTAATGATATAACTATTAATAGAGCTATTCATATAATTGTAAATCATTGTATGTGTGTGCATGCATATACATGTATATAATTTATTGATATTAAAACAAACACAATCTGTTTGTGGGGGAAAAAGTGCTGGCTAAATGGCACATGAGAGAAAAAATAACCATCAGTCTAGTCACGTCCTATATAGAAACAAGAATGTGAGCAAACCACCCTGGTCTTCATTTCCTCATCATACAATCAGTACAGTAGGACCCTGAGATTCGTGCCATGGGGGGCCAAATCTCTCCTGCCAAAAGGAAGTTTATTGAAGTGGGTTCAGGCCCCAGGGCTAGCCAAAGGCGACAGAGATATGGAGTCCCACTGCCCGAAGATAAACTTATCAGCAGCTTCGAAGGGATGCCTTCCTGTCAAAGTACAGATGCCGCCTGTCCAGGCTGGGGAAACAACTTAAGCGGGCCTGAAGGAAAACCAGAAGCCACTGAAAAAAAAAAAAAAAAACGAGCGGTAGCCTGCAGACAGGAGCCTGCTAAAAGACAAGAAACATATGTTCACCCACAGGTTGAGGTAAAAGTTGACGACAATTTCTGGTGCTGGTGCACTTCAAAGGTGCTGGATTTACCATTGATGGCGTTAATTATAAATAATTAGTGGTAAATAAGATTTTGTGACTATAATTAATGCTCTAAGTAATTAAATTATAATTAATCCTAGTTGTAAGTGGTTGAGGAAAAGGATGCGGCTGCATCTGGTTCATAGAGCTGGACACTAATTGCATTAGCCTATTGATTCATTCACATGCACAAAATCCATTAATTCATCCCGTATGCTTTCGTGAGACCCTCTTACAAGCTCACTGAGTACATGTATATACCGCCACGCAGCACATATTGAATACTGATGTCGGTCCTAATAGCAATTATACTGCTTTTATGGTACTACTGCAACACTGTACATGCATTTGTATATTTATTGGAGCATAAGCGCAGAGGAAGAGATAGAAAAGGGCAGGTATGGGGTAATGACATTCACAGATTTACAATTTGCTTCATTTAGATGTGAACCCATTGAGAACAAGATTTTACTTGAAAAGGCAAAACAGGATGAAATGTTGTCGTCATCAGAGTTGTGTGTTTTCACAACAGGACGATTAATTAGAAATTCTTTCATTGCTAATCTGTGAAAGCCTACACATCTCTAAAAGTGAAACCGTATGACCCAGGAAAGGAAGCAGAATATTAAAGTGCCCCTATTATGCCATTTTTACAGTTTCTAATATTGTTTTGGGAGTCTCCTACAATAAGATAACATGCACGCAAGGTCAAAAAACGCATTCGTTTTCTCAAAATATGCATGTAATATCACCTTATTTTCCAGCGATTCTCAAATGATTAGTTCAAAGTAGTTCAAAGATTCACTCTCTCTAAACCCCTCCTTTCAGTGAGCCTGCTCTGCTCTGATTGGTCAGATAGCCTAGTCTGTTGTAAATTGTCTATGTCGTACAGCGGTGTAACATGGAGTCAGAGACGTCCGGATCCATATGCAATGGTTTGTTATCAGAATGGTCAAACATGCAATGATCAAAGGACAGCGTCAGGTATGTCAAGGGATATCCAAAATTGAAAACAGACACAGGCAGAGGTCGGGGCAGGCAGCAGAGAATCACAGTCGGTATAAACAATTCAAAGTCAAACACGGAAGGAAAAAACACTAGGAAACTGCTCGGAAATGCCAGATAGAACTAAAAGACTTTGCACATATTGAGATTCCAAACACAGTTTATATAGGGGAGAGGTAATGGTTAACACCTGGTAGTTATTAGCCCTTAGCACGGGATTATGGGAAATGGAGTTGGGAATGGAAATACAAGAATGCCAGAGTCTTGAGTGGAGTGTCCTCTATTGGAGCTCATGGGCATTCCAGCTAATGATCGTGTCGGAGTCGGAAACGATACGCCTATTTCAAAAGTTTGTATTTTGAACGCATTATAGAAAATATGAACATATATTATTTATCATACTTACAGGTTGTGATTCAAAGAGCAGATGCTCCAAATAAACAGGGTACTGATCAATCTATATATCGTGCACTTTCAGCTTTACAACTTTGCAGATAGTTTACATTCACATACAGCTACATTACACACTACATGAAAGGCAATATTGGAAATGGGGCACTTTAAGGAAACTGCAACGGAACATGTTGTTTGATGTTTTAATACAAGGATTTAAGATTAAATTATTTACTAAAAACTATAATAATAATAATAAAAAGCAGAGATTGATGTAAAACAAACTGATATGTTGTTTACCTACAGACAAAATTGTATTTCTTGTTCATGGCTCGAGTTTTAATTTAGGTTTCAACATTTCAACAATGCTGAAAATTCAGCTTTGACATCACAGGACTAAAGTGCATTTTCAAAATATATTAAAACAGAAAACGTATATTTTAAATTGTCATCATATTTCATGATATTACTGTTTTTAGTGTATTTTGCATCAAATAAATGAAGCCTTGATGCATGAGACTTTTCAAAATTTTAGAAGTAGCCACATCTCTTTGATCATCTCATCTCTTACATCCAAACAAGACAAAAATATGTGTAAGAAAGTGTGAGCTGTCATTTCCCAACGCACTGCCTTATGGCGACTAAAGCACCTGCACATATGCTAACACCAGGTTGCCTCGGGAAGTATGATCCATGGCAGGTAATACCACGGTTAATGAAAGCCGAGGATGAAAACACACTGGCTGCCTGCCACCTTCATGCAGCTTTGAGTCTCAGAGTATCCATGGGAGATGACCTAACCCATCACATTGTTCTTCTCTCTCCAGCTGAGCCTATATAGCCCTCATCTCTGACTCTCTTTCTTCTCATCCTTCTCTCTCTTGTCGTAGTATGGCGCACGCTGAGTGCTAGTTAGCCTCCTTCGCAGTTCCTCTCCAGCATGCGCTCCATTTCCCTATTCAGAATGAGATTACACCATCCTCACGGGGTTAGCATTTGATGTGCAAAATAAAAAGTTGCTTTGTGTCCTTTTTGATATTATTATTCTGCTCCTTCCCACAATGCACCTGTCTTGACCATAGTTCTTAATAATTCTATTTTAACTGCGGTATCTGAAGTAAGACCATAGTAAACAGGTAAAACCAAGAATGGTTTCTCATTACCAGTACAATTATAGTTTCTTTAAAACCAAACTAGTGGTTTATAATATGATCAACCTTGGTTTGTAGAAATTCTACTTGCTTCCACTGACATGTAATGCACAATATTGGGTTACCTAAAACTAGCTTCTCAAGTTAAAGCTAATCCTCATTTAAAAGAGTTAAACTAAAGTCTACAACTGTAAAGGGCCATTTACACCAAGAACCCTAACTATATTAGCATCAATACCAATGCACAATAGCAATCTGTTTATTACAAGCTCACTTCAGTCATTGCTTTTTTTTTTTTATCAACTTGAAAAATAGTTTTGAAAGAGATTATATCATTCACCTGAGTGGTTAACATTACAGTTGTGATTTGGACTCCACAGTCTCATAGAATTATTATTATTATTAAAATGGTATAGTTGTCATTCTTGGTGTGAGTGTGTGAACTACAGTGAAAAAAAAAAATAGCATCACAAATGTTCTACTATTTTAAGCTCCCCAAGCAAATGTTCATATTCAAGAGATTAACAACAGTCAAGCTTAACAATGAAAAAAATGTTAGCTTTGCTAATGTCAATTTATCTTGAAACTGTATCTTCCTAAGAAAAAACGTTACTCCTCATTTAAAGTAGTTAAAGTACAGTTATAAACATTTGAAATAGCAACGTTTGCTGGCTGAACTGCAAACAACAACAACAACAACAAGCAACACAATAATTCTAAACATTTTTAAAAGTGTATTTCTCCAAGCTACAAGCTAATTATTTTAGTCAATCTTAATAGTTATTTAATCTTAAAACTTTCACGTTACACTTGTAAAAAAGAAGTAACCTTTGCATACTTGAATTTTGTATTTATTTAACTGAATAACAATTATTATGGAAACAATATTTTTATTGTATATAAAAATATACTTGCGCAAACTGAAATTCAATGTTTTAATGTTATTTGCAATTAACTGAAAGAGTATTACAGTATAAAATTATATGATATACAATTAGTTAAACTCAAACTTTTTTGGCAACTTAAATAGGACTTAAGTACATATTTTTAAGTAATTTCATAATTACTTCTATTGTTTTGGAATATGGCTAAAATGTACTGCTGAATATACTGACAAGCATTTATGTCATTTCTACTAATACAAAGAGTATTTTAAAAGCACTTTAGTGTGTTAAGAGACATGAGAGTCATTTAAGTGGACTGTCTTTAAATACACTTAAGTGGCCTTTTAGTTCATTAACATTTTATTATCTTCGTGTACAGGTTTATATATATATATATATATATATATATATATATATATATATATATATATATATATATATATTATGTACGTGCATGTGTGAAACAAGTTTTGGTACGTTAACCATAGTTTAACAACACACAAACACACACACACACACACACACACACACACACACACACACACACACACACACACACACACACACAATAATAAAACAATTCTGTTGAATACAAGTGTTGCTACGAGGAACAATAAACAAACTTTCTGTGAACACGGTTCAGAACAAGATACCTCAACTTTGTCATGAATTATACCTCAAAAGGTTTTAGCAATGCAACTTTCTCATGCATATTTACCCAAAGAGGGTCTAGAAATGCAATTTTTCATGCATAATACCTCAAAAGGGACACTTTCAGTGTTTTTTTAAATAGGCAGTACAGATCCACACACCACCCTCTGAGAACAAGACATAAAAAGAATCCCCCTTTTGTAGAGAATCATCAGTTATATCACCACTACACCTTATTTATGATTTGTCTCATCTTCATTAAGAAATGATTTATTTTGAACTGGAGCATTTCATGCTACCATGATCAGGAAGAAAAAGAGGGTTGCGTTACTCACATTGATGATTCAATGAGAGCTTCCCACAACAGTTGGAGTGGGACAACCACAGAGATGGTGTATGAATTATACAGGCATTAGAACAGCTTAGAAAAGTTGGGACTGTCTGCCTGCAAGTGATTTCACTGCCCCCCAAAAACCTGAAATAAGTAATTACCTGGAAACTGTTTTTCAGAAAATACTGATGTGAATTTTTTGAAAGTGAGCCTTTAAATCTTTAAATTAGAATTAGCATTAGCATACCATTAATAATACAGCTGTACTTACAGATAAAAATAAAAACAGAAGGACTCATATGTTGAATCTATGGTTCAATGATTAGCACATGTGCTGACACATTGAGGATTACAAATTTGAATCTCACACATCATATCCAATCATCTCAAGAGTTAAAAACATGCTTAAAATACTGCAAAAGCTTAGAGTTGGTAATTACTACTTGTATTCTGAAAGGAGGCGTTAAATTGATCAAAAGTGACAGTAAAGTAATTTATAATGTTACATATTCATAAAAAAAATTGTCAAAGAATCACAACTGTCATCATTGATAATAATGTTTCTTTGAGCAGAAAATCAGCATATTAGAATGATTTCTGAAGGATCATGTGACACTGAAGACTGAATAATGATGCTGAAAATTCAGTTTTAGAACACGGGAATTAATTATATTTTTTAAATATATTTAAATAGAACATATTGATTTTAAATTGTAATACTGTAATTGTAATCAAATTGTATTGCATCAAATAAACATAGCCTTGGAGAATATAAGTGACTTATTTACAGTAAGATGCACAGCTATTGTGAATTAACATAGAACAACAATTTCAACAGAATGTATTAATCTATCAGTGATTCACTTTCATGTCATCTTATGTCATTCTTCAGAATCAGTGCAATAACATTCATGACAAACTGACCGAATACCAAGCTATAGCTTATAATCATCATTCGCTTTCCTAAACTTCATTTCTTTTTTTTATGAAAGCAAATAATTCATTTTGTGAAATTTAGCTTTACATCATTTGCTCACCAATGGATCTTCTGCAGTGAATGGGTGCCATCAGAATGAGAGTCCAAACAGCTGATAAAAACATCACAATAATCCACATCAATCCAGTCGATCAAATCATGTCTTGTAAAGTGAAGATCTGCAGGTTTGCAATAAATCACTCATTTTTTTTTTTTGTCTGTGTGTTGTTGTCTCTGCGTACTGGAAGCTTATGTCACTAAAACAAATTCCTTGTATGCGTAAGCATACTTGGCAATAAAGCTTTTTCTGATTCTGATTAAATCATTTTTAACTTCAAACCACCGAAGTTCTCTATTCATGATATTGCTCTATCCACATTCATTAATTGACATTAGTTGATGGACTGTAGTGGTGTGGATTACTTGTGGGTTATTGCAATGTTTTCATCAATGTTTGGTCACTGTGATGGCACCCATTCACTGCAAAGGATCCACTGGTGAGCAAGTGACGTAATGCTATTTCTCCAAATCTGTTCCAGTGAAGAAGCTAACCCATCTTGGATGGGCTAAGTGTGGGTACATTTCCATCAGTTCATTGTCATGTTTGGGTGAACTATTCATTTAAAATCTCCTTTGGTGTTACAGAGAGCAAAAAAAAAAAAAAAATACTACAGAGTTGGCGTAGATTGACAAAATTGTCACTTTCCTTTAATGTTACATTTCTTTAATGAGAATATTATTAACACCGTTTTATATAAAGGCTGTCAATACTGCAGTTGTGGGCATAATTGCAGCCTGGGGACTTAAAAGGCCTGCATGGCAATTAGGTTTAAATTGCGGGTAGGCCAGAGGCGGAGAAAGTGAGAGAGGAAAAGGAACAGCTGTCCAGCTTCAGCTAGTCTCTTTCTTTCTCTCTCCACACACTGGAGCATTCCGTCTGTCTCTCTGTCTGTCAGAAGAGTGTATTTTAAATAATGTGGACAACATACCCATAAACATTAGTTGTGTTCTTCCTCTATCACATACACCTTACCATTAAAACAGGAAAAAAATAAATATATATAAAAAATTCTGCACACTAAAAGTCTAATCTGAGAGCTAAAGCCCGGTTGTGCATGGGTAATAACTTTTCGGGGGGCAGCACATAAAGCCTTTTGCTGACCGCATTCAACTTCTTTTATTATATATTTATTTGCATGTCAAGCCATTGCCAGCCTGTCGTTACAGCTTGACAGCGGCAGCATTTGGAGCGTGACAAGTCAAATTTAAATAAATGCGGGGAGGGACGTAAAAAGCAGGGCAATTTCCATGTCTTCGCAGATGTAATCGAATGGTGTCAGCAGCATAAACAAATGTGTTACGGAGGCGTTTTTTTTTAGATATGATAAAGTGTGTGTTCACGGATCCGCGCACGCTTGTCACTCAGCGTTTTCAAATGAGATAGCGAGGCCATTTTGCGATTATGGAGAACATTTGGCCACATGGGACTCATGGATGTTTGGTTTGTCTGAGCTTGTGTGCCTGAAGTATACAGCGCTAGCGTTGAAAATAAAACACTTATAGAGAAACAGCATTCCCGAAGGATTACTGCTTACTGCGGTTTGACAAGCTGACACTGTTTCTATAAGAAAAACAGCTTTTATTAACTAATCCAAGATGGTATGGACTAGTATTATATCATCTATAATGTCTATTAAACCAGTGTACTCTCCTGGTCTGTTGCTTTATGGTTAACACAAGTCAAGTATACTTGTAAACAAGTGCAATGCCATATAACAGTGTGTTTGGGTGATGCATACTAATGGATGTGTCATACAAAATGCCAACAAAACTATGAAAAGGTGGTGTGAATCTGTGTGAGTGTTGACCACTTATACAGGAATTGGATTGACTGTAATTTGCATAAATGAGAGAGAGAGAGAGAGAGAGAGAGAGAAGAATGTGTTGGTAAAATTTAAATATCAGATTTTTTTTTTTCTGCATGCGATTACAAACAATGCAGTTTAATCTTCAGTAATCTAGACAAACATAATCTGACTAAACTAATTACACACAGTTGTTCTTTTCAGAAACAGATTTGGGGGAAAGGAAGTTACAATATTCTTCAAAGGTCTAATAGACTTGGTAAAGGGGTTTTCTGCTTAAAGAGGATCTACAAGTTACTAAGTTCACTTACCTTCACTTACTCTCTTCACTCCATAATGCAAATCCAACGATACGACCATACAACCAATTCGTATGTATTTTACGAAGTGGCTTATTCATACGAATTTGTACGACCTCACTCGTACGATTTTATATGACCCCAGTGACGGTTAGGTTTAGGGGCGGGGTTAGGTGTAGGTAATTCGTACAAATTCATACGGATTGTGCAACTCGTAAAATATGTACGATTTGGCAAAAATCGTATGAATTTGTATGAGTGTGGTCGTACGTATTCGTACGAATAAGCCACCTTGTGAAAAATGTACGAATTGCCGTGAGATCGGGTTGTGCAAATCATTACTCAAGGCATTCAGTACAGTATACAGTTATTCGTTTGCATGTTATGAATTCAGCTAGATTGTGTTTATCTAATTTTAAGGTTAATAAATATCAGACCACACTTTATGAATAATAAATGCAGAAATCTATATATTTTCAAGGGGTAAACGAACATATTCGTGCCAGTGTGTATGTATGTTATAAAACAGAAGTTGGTAACACTTAACCGTTAACTTTCTTTAATTTCAATATATAATACCTTTTTAAAATCAAAACTTGTATCTGTTAAAGTGCCCCATTTTTAAGGTTGGTAATATTGTTTTGAGTCTCATACAATAGGTTTACTTGCATGCATTGTAAAAACTAACAAATATTAATGTTTTCTCAAAATATGCATTTAATATCAACTCATTTTCCAATGATTCTCAAATGATTTGTTCAAAGCATTCTGATTCAGTCTCTCTAAACCCCTTCTTTCCTTGAGACTACCATATGACTACCTATGATTCAGTGGAGCCAGCTGGTCTAAATTGTGTACTGAACCACCAAGCGTTTTGTGAATCCCACGTTGAACTCCCCGAGATTAGACGAGAACATAAAACAGATTGTAACATGTAACAAATGTTTCTATGTCTAGCAACTGTATCGCCACATTTCAGAACAAACAAAAATATAACTCATACAGTCTTCATACACTAAACTTCTTTAAAGTAAGATATCTGCGTAGGGTTGCACAGCTACCCGGCATTAATCAAGTAATGCACATCAGGGGAATCATTTATTTTTGAAACAAATCCAGGACAAGCAGAATCCAGCAATGATTCCTGCTTAATTGCTCCCTATGTGAGAGCAGCAAGTGCTCAGTAAAGAGAATTTACAGTTTATGCAATCAGATTTGATGTTGCTATCAGCAAACTGCAGATGACAAATAGCGAGTGAAATTTACTACATCAAGCAAGCCCTGCGTCAATAGCATACGTCGAAGATGCAAACCCCAGTTTTCATGCATATAAGAATGATAAATCAATACAAACACCTATACACTCTTAATAAATTGGATTTGTGCAGTTTACACAGTTTACTTTGTTCAAACGAGCTAATGCTATATATATATATATATATATATATATATATATATATATATATATATATATATATATATATATATTAGTGGTGGGCCGTTATCAGTGTTAATGTGCTGCGTTAACAGGAGACTATCATCGGGCGATAAAATAAATATCGCTGTTAATCTTTTATCAAAGTTGGGTTGAGAGCTGGGTCTATACTAGGCGAGCTATGATGACTTTCACCTTTATATTTTAGCGTGAATGTATGCCTAACCGAATTGCACTTTAGGGGGCGAGAACGAGTCTTCAAAACTGTGTGTATGCCTACTGTGAAATTAACACATCAAACGTGACCTGCTAACATGGATGCAGCTGTGTCACAGTGTCTGGTCTGTGTTTCCCTGGGTGTCCACTAGTGGTCTCACTTCTTCATAGGCACCCCACTGAAGGCACTACATTTTCCTACCTGTTAATTGCACTCAGCTGTCTCCACTTTCATCGTCTTCACCTATCTATATAAATCTGTTTTCTATCTGCATTATGGAGTCCTTGTTTACCGTAACCTGATTTACTCGTGTTCCCTTGTGTTTCCTTGTTTCTTGTTTCTGGACTGATTTTGTGTTATGACCTCTTGCCTGTTTTTGGATTATGATTTTTGGATTACCCTATTAAAACACTACTTTTGGATCTCTCGTTTCCGGTGTGCATTCGTTACCGATGAAGAGAAAAGGCTTTGTTGGTAATTTAGTGCCTGCAGTGGGGTGCCTATGGGGAAGTGAGACCACTAGTGGACACCCAGGGAAACACAGACCAGACAATGTTACAAGTTGAAACCGCCGGGTTTGCTTAAGGGATTTTTTTTTTTTTTTTTTTTTTTTAAGAATCTTCCCAATGGAAACCTTGAAAAGATGCATACCTGTTTCACACATAATCTGTCTGCAGTGCATATGCAGTCTGTGTGCGTTACGTATGTGGACCGCAACCGAGTGAACGCTAGAATCCATTAACATGGGTGTGTAAAAAATACGAAACGCATACACACTGCAGACGGATTGTGTGAAACATGCGTAAGGTTGTTTGCACCTTGTGCAATGTGGAATTCTTTACAGCATTACACTTTGTGATGCATTTTGGAAACAGCCCCTGGTCTAATGCACCACATGGCTTGAGAAACCCGTTCTCAAAGAGTTACTTTTAGTCATTATTTTATTTGGGTAGCACACATATTCTGAATGCCTTTGGCAGAATACATTATTAAAATTAAAAGTTTTAGCTGCAAACATTATTTAAATTCAATTCAACAATTTGACTATGCATGTGGACTTGAGCAGTTTATAATATTACCTGTAAATAAAGACTTAAACATTTTACAATTATACATAACAGTTGTTTAAAATATATAATATAATATAATATAATATAATATCAATTCTAAAGCATTTTATAAATTTCATGTTAAGTTCAACATTTATTGATAGATTATCAAATAGTTGTTTCTAACATTAACAATTAACAGTTGTACTTTTATAAACTAAATTTAACAGATAAATAAATACTGCAACAAACAAATTGCTCATTGTTAGTTAAAATGCATTAAAAAACATTAACTAACGGGACCTTATATATAATATAAAAAATTAAAATAAAACATTAAGTTCAGGGATAGGCCTATATTTATTTTTGAGCGAATCAAATTATGCAAAATAAAACCAAGCAGATCACGTTTAGGTACAGTAAATAATTTTAATTGTGTGCTGTTGCACGAGAAACTGTGTTTATACAAATGTTTCCTGCTGTTTTTACAGCCCTCGAAGGAATTCAGGTCTGAAGTGGGGGGTCTGTCTCTGTGATTAAACCGTCGAGCTGGGAGCCAATCTGGCAGGCCACAGCGCGAGACCGGTTTTGGGCTCGCGTTCAATAACGTACAATACAGCTGACAAACATTCATGGTTGCACTGTCACAGACACGCATGACCAAATGTTACTGCGAGCAATGCTTCTGCTCAGGAAAAGAGCCTCTCACGGTGCAGGCTGACAGAGCTGAGAGGTAATCATCCGCCATGGAGTTTAAGCACATCAGTGTATACATATTCATTACACCATCAAGCCCTGTCATGGGATACAATAGGAACCAGGAACTGAACGAGAGAGAGCATGAGATACAAACAAGCTACCAGGAACTACTTTATTTAATTTAAAGTTGAAATGAAGCAGTCAGTCAAGTTTACATCTTTTAGGAAAATAACTTCCATTTTAATAAAAATAAAATATTAACAAACATGATTAATGTAACCATTTTAAAAGGTCATTTCGTTATAGCTTTTGGAGAAGGGGCGTCATAGGGTTGGTTCGCGCTGATGGCTAGTTCAAATTTTGTACAATAACTAATATCCAAAAACTAACAAAACGTTGTTTTTTCTTTAAAATGGTTACATTAATCATGTTGGTTATATATTTTTTAATCAAAGTGGAAATCAGTTTACTAAATAAAGTTAACTTAACTGACTGCTTCACTTCCACTTTAAGAGCTTTATTTAATTTATCTTGTTATTTATTTGCAATGTTATTACAGTTAATTTGATAGTATAGAGTATAAACATGCATAAAATTAATCAGTTTTACTTCCATAGTGTGACTTAATAAGGAGTGAAACTCATGAAGCCTGAACAAACTCAAGCAAACACATTGGATAAATAGTTGTTTGGATATTAGTTAACATTAGGGATGCACTCATACAAAATTCCAGCCAATAACTGTTTTGGCCAATAAATGACAAATGACTGATATTAAATATTTATAGCTACTGTTTGCTATGAAAACGAATGGGGAAAAATAAATAATCTAGTATACTGTACCCAAACAAAATCTTACAGATTTTTTCTCAATTTCAAATTTGGAAAACAATTTGTTTTTGGTTTTTGGTTTTGTGTTTGTTGGTTTTTTACCATAAAATCCCCTAAAAATACAAAATAATACGTAAAAAAAAACAAAAAAAAAACATTATCAAACTAAAATATAGTTAATTAATTACATATTATTTTTTTTTATATATAAATAAAAAAATTATAATAAAAACTCAATGTGAGGAGCACCAGAGGGATAAATAAACTGTAATATTGACTGATTATAGTTATAGTACCATTACATTTTGCATCATTAACATTATCAAATAATCTATGTGACATCAGTGGAAAAATTTATTGTATTTTAATAATTTAATGAAAATAATTGAAAGCAATTTTGTAACAATCTCCACAAAAGGTAAAGAGGGTCAACTACATGCTCAGTGCAAGTAGCGATCCACATCAAACATGCAAAACCGCCATCCATCAGCAGAACTACGAAGCCTTTCATCACATCTACATGTCACAACAAACAAAAACCAAACTGATGTATAGTGTACTTATCAAACAGCCCTACAAATCCACTGCCTTTTCAACGCTACTGTCGCTGTTGACCAATCAGAATTGACTGTGAAGCATGTGCACCTACCTTGAAGACACTGTCTCTTTCTTTTTCAGTCAGAGACACTTGACATCACATTTTCAAGAGTCTGCAGGCAAAGGTAGGAAACACATCACACACTCCAAAGGTGTGATGATGAGCAAAGATCACAAAGCAGTTTACTGTCTCAACCCAGTAGGATTTGCCCATTCAAGACCCACTGAAACATTTAATAAGACACATCCTGTGATTTTCCCCCTCTTACTGAAGGCTCACGAGTTGACAGGCCTCACTTTTCCGTTGCCATTTTTAGCGTCTGTCTCTTTCAATTACCCAAAACTCAACCGGAGACAAGAGTCAACACCAGAATGAAATGTGACAGTGTGACAACATCGAAACGAGGCTCTTTTCCCTTACTTTTTTCCTCACTTTACCCATTCCCGCGTTGTTCCGTTCCCTTGCATTTTTTTTGATGAAACCGCAAAACTGGGATTGAAACCTGTAATCAAACACATTTTGGTGTTCTACATACAGATGAATGTCACCGTGAGCGAGACTTCACGAGGTAATTCCAGCAAACAGGCAATTTGAGCGCCTGCAACAGCAACTTAACAGAGTCCACATTCATCTCTGAAGAGACACTCAGGCGAACCAAGTTTATAGTCTCTAATTATCCCAAAAACGTCGGAGAACTGTGAAAACACGTTAACTCGATTTTAGCTCTTGATACGTGTCGGAGCATCGGCGAAACTGACTTTTCGAGACAGGGTGGAATGAAAGTCCTATGTTGTTACCCTGTGAAGCTTTACCCTACTTGTTTATAAGAGGAAGAAAGTCCTCTGATCATGACGCTCACTTAGATTCTTCAACTCCTGCTGGTCTCTATATGGAGAGGAAAGAGAGAAGAAAGACTGCGGCCTGCTGATACGAGCACAATCCCGAACCGCAAGTCTATTCTCGGGTAGCTGTCCAACTGTGCGAAGCATCGTGAAATGTGTATCCTTGACTATTGCTGTAAAAGCAGCATAGTTGTAACATTTTCCACCATGCTTCCTCTTAAATAATGGACCAGCGCTTTGATTCTCAGTCTCTTTAGTAAAAAAAATTCTTGTTTCTTTGATAAGGGGATCATCTGATGTCAATCCCAATGCCTGTGCAAGATCTAGGCTCTTTGGAAGTCTCTTTTATGTCCCAGAATGCTGTTCTTATAGACCACGCAAATTACATTGTGGCGGAATGTGCTAGGAATTAATTGAACTAGACATGTGTGTTGTTTATTTGCTTGCACTGCATTGCAAGGAATTATGCAAATCCCTTAACGGTGCATACCCTGCAAAAAACATTTAAAAAATAAATAAATAAACCAATGAAATTAAAATGGCAGCTGTGGTTGGCAGAACTTTACTGTTAAAGAAAAAAAGTTTATTTTTTACCTGTACATACCTCAACTTAAATTTATATATCATTAAATTATATAATTTTAACATTCCATCTATTTTGTTCCTGTATAATATACCAATAACCACTGTAATAGCACAGGCGGTAAAAGAGACACATGGTAACACACATGCACTAAAATAATGCAATAAATGTTAAACAAACATTGTAAGAAGCAACATAAAACAAAATGTACAAAATAAATTACAAAAAAATGACAAGAAACACAATTATAAAAAACAAAAACAAACACCAAATGTAAAATGTCACACAGGGAATTGTGGGAATGTCAAATTGGGGATTGTGGGAATACAAAAACTGTTTACGTAAAATGTTCTATTAAATTATTACAGCTTTGTAACAATAAAGTGAATACAAAAATGTACAATTTAAGCCAATTATTATTTGATCATCCCATGATGAATAAGTGCTGCCATGATCATTAAAAAACATATACTAATGTTTCTAGTCAGTAAAGTTGCATTTAGGCCTGACTCAAAACTAATAGTGCAAATAATGGTGATGTGTGATCTATAATACGATTTACAAAAGTGCTACTAGCTGGGTTTTCATCATCCTGCTTTTATGCATATTTTGAAGTATCATATCAGAATCGAGTGATTGAAACGCTGAATTTCAAATTAAAATTGGCTTAATTTGCAAAAAAAAAAAAAAAATTACGCTTGCTTGAGGTGGTTTTCCATTTCCATTTATTTGCATTTCGCAAATAAATTCCTCCAAGCTCTGCGCTATGGGACGGTAAATCCTGACTAACCAGCGGACCGATCTTGTTCCACAGCATCTCAAATGCTGTTATATGGTCATTCAGAAATGCCTGAGCAAAGTCTGTCATCAATTCATTTTTTGAATTCATGAATTCATATTCATTTTGACATTTGCTGATTACTTTTAACATTGTTACATTATTAGTGTTTAGGTGTATGTTAAATAACAGCGGAAGTATTCTAAATGGAAAGTAAGCATGCATCAACTATTGTCTGATAATTAAATAATAATAATAATAAAAGGTCCAGTAAGGTCCCAATATATTGTACCTTTCCAGAGATAGAAGTGAGATTTTAGCTAAACATTGTTTTTGTAAAATAATATATGATGCATTATAGTATATGCAATGCAAGTACCAATTGCTAAACACCTGACATAAAAACGCTCCACCTGCCATACTGGAATGGAATTTGCAAATCTGAAAAGCTGGTTCTAAAGGGTCCAGATATGAACGGATTTAAAACAATTTGTGGGCAATACTGAGGAAAAATTAAGCTGGGTAATAAATGTATGCTTTTTTAATCCTTGTCTGCAGAGTAAATTGAATCCCAGACTGAGAGTTCCAGTGGACGAGAGCCTGCACTAAGTGGTAATAGATTTTCTTTGAAGGATGCAGTACAGCAGGGGCAGCGGCTGTTCCCTTTAATGATGCCATATCTCGACAAAAACAACTCCTCTCCTTCTTTGAAGAAACAACCAGCGGTGGCCTGGTAAATTGTACGGAATGTGAATAAGCCTTTTGTTATACTGAAGCTGAAAATCTTTGATTATCATTCAATTACTGGCGAAGCAGTGTTATAAATATTCAGGTTTTAGTCTGAACTGTCACAATGTCAAAGAAGGTAATTGCAGATGCATATTTTAGTGTGCACGTTTTACCAAGTGTGGCTAATTCACTTAAAATATTAAATGTCCTAATTCAGCAAACACTTGTGTATCCAATTACAGTGTATCCGGTATCTGCTCCATTATTTGAATACAATCATTTTGTATAATGTATAATATAATAATGTATAATTTAATTGTATTGTGCGTGTGTGGAATTAAAATGCAATGACATTTCAGTTCTGAATGCACTTATATTATTAAAATAGGATTAGGATTATTGTTATATAATATTACATAATGGATAAAAATAATTTATGTTTAAAGTGCCACCTATAGATTTTTATTTTTATGTATTTATAGGAATATTGTTCAACCAAAAATGGACAAATTTCTTTGAATTGTTCTGTAAATTAATAAAATTGTGGTAAATTCCATCACTGTTATTGTTAACTAAAACTAAAACTTTTTTTTTATTAGCTGAATCAAATTTAAAGGTAAATATAAATATTAGATTAAAAACGTAACCTTTTAACTTTTGTAAAAGTTGTTTTGACAAGCAACCTTAATAAAGTAAGTTGAAAACTGAAATAAATCAATAGAAATGTAAAAACTTTAATGAATAGTTAAAATTTAAATGAAATGAAAATAGAAAAATAAAAGCTATAGTTTATAAATAGAACTCAAAACTGAATTCTGATTAAGTGGGTGTGGCAAATTTGATTCAAATTCCAACTCATGAATCCCAAGTGAGTTATGTAATTAACGTATTCATGAATTCATTCATTCATGCGTACATTTATTAATTTATTATTATTAGATAATAGTGTAGCTGCAATGTTTCTGCTTGTAGCTCAAATATTTTGGAACTGTAGCTTGTCGAGTGACACTGCCCAACATTATCCTTAAAGAGCCAGTAAGATGAAAATTCTAAGCTTCCTATCACTGTTCTGTACATTAGGTTTAAATCCATCCAAGGTTAAAAAAACATTGTCATTTTGTCAAAATATCATTTTAAAATTACCTCAATTCTCAGAGATCCCCAAACGGTTCGCGCGAAGCTGTTCAAAAGATTCAGTTTCCTTAAACCCCACCTTTCGATGGCATACTGTGTTCTGATTGGTTGACTGACATAGTTTTGATTGGTTGTTCCGCACACAACTTTACGGTAAACAATGCATTAGCATCTGTTTGGGGTGAATTATGTCTTATTCCTCTCACCGCAATTATGTCTTATTCCTCTCATTCAGTTTGAATCTGAATAGCGCGTTCAGCGCGGGGGCGTTGTCACATATAACGAAGGGAGACATGAAAAAAAGACATTGCGTTGTTTTCATATGGATTACTTCATCACAGAATATCTGTTTTCGGCAGTACTTGTTTAGTTGTAAAGTAGACATGTCAAGCTTTCTATAGATATCTCTCTCATGTCTCTTCGTTGAGTATTCACGGAGTTACACTTCATTTTAATGACGTGCTTGTAAATGAAGATCAGCGCAGACAGGCTGCAGACAGCACACATACTGATAAGACGCTCGGGAGAAAACAAACACATATCTTCGTAATCATACTTCGCGTTGTGATTCGGAGATGCTCGTTGGTCTAAATAAAGTTGTTAATGAACCCTCTTTTATGGCCAAATGCTTTGAAAAACCCGCCTTGTAAGTTACTCGCCGAGATTAGAAAAGCAGTCCTCAGTGAAATGTTGTGATCACAATAAAAGGGATTTGTTGTACTGCTCTGGTATTGTGGTAAAAATTAATTTTAGACATTGGTTCTTCTGATCTTCATTCTTTGGCAGTGAAAATAAAACAAACTTGCCTTTAAAATTAAAAACACACTGTCTCCTCGACATGATGATATCACACCAACCAGAGCGTCTGTGTGTGTGTGTGTGTGTGTGTGCGGGGGATGGGGGCAGGTCAGAGTTCCGTTTCTCTCAAGACGGTAGGCGGAGATTATTATGCAAAGTGTTCCTAGTGACGTACATAGAGATGGGCAAAGATTTTAAATCTATAATGACTCGTTTCAGCGATTCAGAGTCGACTCCTTACTTTAGAAGCCAATAACTTTATAAATCGTGTACTTTTTGGTTTAATTACTTTGCACATTGTTTACACTGATGGACAGCTAAATCATACACTGTAATACAGGTAATTTTTGATTTCCCATCTGTGTGGCTCTTTAAAAGCACAGGCTGGAATGTATATTGTGTCTGTCTACATGCAAACTGACTCACTCCCAGAGAATCCACAGGAGTCCAGCCGGAGTTCTGCTGGAAAACAGAGGAAAACAGAGTTCAAGCCCTAGAAGTTGTAATGCAGGCCAGAGTGACAGTCCTTCAACCTCCATTAGTGGAGAGCAGAGAGAGCGAGGGAGATGAGTAGACTGAAGGATTGCTGGTGAGGGGGAGGACTGGATGAACTGGGGGAGTTACAACCATTTACACATTGACAAGAGAGAAAAGAACCACTTGTCCCTGGAGTCCTACCAAGTGAAAAAAGCCTGGACTGGTTTTTAGGCACACATCCTCTTCACATTCACACATTAGCATGAAAACAGATATGACATATGCTCAGTTCATGCTATATGGTGATTCAGTATGAATGCTTGCTTATACGCATGCACAAACACACACATGATGCAATCTTTTGAAGTAATCTACAGATTTTTTTTTTTTTTTTTAAGAAACTGATGAAAATGTATACACTTTCAGGCCATCCAATAGGTTGTTTCTTCAGGAACAGATTTTGAGGAATGTAGCATTACATCACTTAGTCACCAATGGATAGTGAATGGGTGCCGTCAGAATGAGCATCCAAAAAGCTGATAAAAATATCACAATAATCCACATGACTCCAGTTTATCAATTAACGTCTTGTGAATTGAAAAGCTGTGTGTTTGTAAGAAACAAATTCACCATTAAAATGTTTTAAACCATTTATTTTTGCTAAATATTAACTATTTTTTTAAAACCATAGAAAATCATACAGCAAAGCAGCTGTTTAAAAGATCAAGGAGTGCTTTCTGGTTCGCTTATTAAGATTGTGATTACTTAGCACCTTGCTAAGTGACGTGATTAGGATGTATATTTAGCATAGTGTTCTTGCGTTTCTCACATTATCGTCATACTCTTTTTTTTGTCCTTTTGTCTTATTCTCCGCTTCATTTCTACTGCCAGTCCCAATGTATTTCACATTTGATTTATAATTGCTCTTCATGTTTGTGCCGGAGCCATAATTCAGGAGCGGAAAACGGGGTCTCTTGGGTCTGGATCAAAGCTGGCGCCTTTCTCACATGGGTCCAGGTGTTTGAGAGTCATGGCAGGAAAGCAATAAAGCCGAGCAGCCCAACACTCACAGAATAAGATGAATGAATGAAAGAAAGCTATGATCAGAATGGAAAACCAGCTTACTACTTACTGTATAAAGCTTAGAATACACTATTCTATTCTAACATAACATACAAATAATAATTAAACAATATAATTAATTGAAGCAATAATACATTTAATAAAATACATTTAATTTATATAACTATAACATTATATTGCTGTGAGTTTGACGTTTATGCATGAAATATACAAAAAAAAATTGTATTAAGGTATTATAGAAAAATTAAGTTAATGAATATGAATTGTATATTCATATTATATATATATATATATATATATTTAATTATGTGATAGCATTAACTGCAGCTTCACAGATATAATGTGTGTTTGACATGTTTATATATGAAATATGCTAAAAATTATCTAAATTAGATAAATGTATTATTAATATCTAAAATTATTGTATTTTAATTGCATATATATATATATATATATATATATATATATATATATATATATATATATATATATATATATATATATATATATATATTCACTTATTCAAATATATTCATTATTAATATTTTCTATATAATATAATTAACCAAACTAATTAGTTGATGTATACACACACACACACACACACACTCACACACAATAGAAATAATGTTATCAATTTGACATGTTTATGTATGCAATATTCTAAAAAATCATAAATTATCTTATTTAATTTTAATTGCATGCATGTATGTATATATCCCCCCCCCCACACACACAAATACATAGATATATTTAGTATAACTATATTATTTACAGAAAGTTATATTTATTACTTATAGTTAGGTACTTCTATACACTACTGGTTGGCCAATAATGCAATCACAGCAGACCGATATCTTTTAGCAACGCACATACTCCCAAGTTGCTTCAGGTGATTGTCAATGTAATAACTGTTTTGAGCTGCTTTGAATAATATTATCTACTAAATGACTTCTTATTTCTATGTCCTGTAGGAAAGTGGTATAAGATCCGAGACAGGATACCACTGGGATTATGACATATGAGGTGAGTTTCAAAGTAAATCCACTTAAATGTATAAGAACTATAAGAGAGAATAAAACATCACGCATCCAGCTCTTGCAGGGCAGTAATGAAGCATGACACCTTTGCTAGCATCAGTGATTTTGCGCTAACTGCCGCCATCTAAAACATGCATTGATGCACAGCATGTTGTGGCCTTGAAAGAAACTGACTTCATAAAACATAATATTAGTTATTTAAAAGTAACTTGGAAAATAGTTAGTTAGTTCTGCACAAATGTGGCAAATAACATAAGCCTAACTAATCTATGTTCTTTTATCCATGTCTAATAGCCATGAACAAGTTATTTGAAAAACATCTAGTCTCCATGCTCTATGTTGAGTATGGTTTCACTAATAATAAACATAGATTTGCATAAAACATCCATATTTGTCAATGCCCATGTTGATTGGAGTATTAAAAACGTGAAAAAGTATTAATTTAAGGTATATTTAGAACAGATAAAAATGCTTGATTAAGTTGCGATTAATCATGAGTTAACTCATGACAATCATGCGATTAATCATGATTAAATATTTTAATCGATTGACAACCCTTATTTTGGAATTAACAACTATGCATTTGAAATAAAAAAAAAAAAAACATTATTAGAAGTTGTGTTAAGAAATACATTTTATGTTGCATTTCCTGAGTTGAACTGATGCTATTGGAATGAAAATTGAATTTGATTTCATTGACATTCTCAAAATGAAAGCACCTTGAGTGACCCCAAAGCATCTCTCCTATCCTCAGCTGCCATCATTACAGTCTCACAATGGGTTGCTGAAAAAGGTTGTCTCCAAAAGCCAAAATAACATGACCTCAAATCCCACAGGAAAACAGGGCAAGTGTCTTCCTGAACCCAGTGAACATTAACTGAAAAGGTCTTTTCACTTCAGGGAGTTCCTTCAACCAAAGCCTGGGTGTGCTGAATGTCACATGGCCAAAAAAAAGAAAAGAAAAGGCATATAAGTTTCATACCTACACAAGTTTCCTTGATTATAATACAATTTAGGCATAAAATAAAACATTGAGTCCTGATGCATATGACTTGAAAAAAAAAGCTATTAGCCGAGATGAGTTTCTCTCTTATACATCTAGATGAAAGAAAAAAGAAGTGAAAGAAAAAAAGAAGTGAAAGTAAAGCTTAAACGTCACTATAAGTCCTAGTGTGGGAAGAAAGAAGTTTGGAGAGAAAAAAGCACAAGACAGTTCTATCCGTGTACAATATTAATAAGGTTGTCCCCTCATTTTCCTCTTTAATGAATATTAAATGCCCAACACCCATTTAAATATATCTGTATGTGTAACCCAAAGCTGACAATAAAGGTCTATCATGTCTACTGTGCTCAATCAGAGCCTTCAAAAAAGGCGGGAAAAGGCCTTGAGACAGAGAGAGAGAGAGAGAGAGAGAGAGAGATGTTTGCTACCCAGCATGCCTCTCACGTACTGCCCTAATTTCAGTTGGGTATGAGGAGGAGAATTGTGGGATAGAGCACATCATACACCCTCCTCGAGATTTGAGACATCAATGGCAGTTAAATCGAGCCGCATGCATTGCCAAATAAATACAGCCGTGGCCAACTGGGTGGTACTGAGAGTCAAGTATGTTTAACAGGAAGTGCTACACTGTACATACAGTATACAGTAGGTGCAAAGCAATGGCTTTTGCATGTATATCATAAAATAATATTGCGTTTATAAAATAATGATATATTTTATGCAATGTACTGCACTGTTTACATTATACTGTTGAATGAAAAAAGACTCACAAAATGATTTAAACTAAGCCAATGTAAAACTAGTTACAAACAAAGGATATTTAAGATGTTGTTCTATTAAGTGGATCAAACTCATGCAGCACAACCAGTGTAGTCTGATTCATGAACAAATGACCCTTATGAGCCAGTTCATTTGAGCAAATCAAAAATATATAAAATTAAGACTAGACTAGAATGACTTTTTTTTATGAGTGTTGTCTGATTCACAAACAAATAACCATTCAAATTAGCTGCTCAGTTGTAATGAACAATAATAATAAAAAAATAAAAAATAAATAAAAAACACTGTGCAACCGACATTGTCCAAATCTCAAACAAATGACTCTTTTGAGAAGATTATTTTCTCTTCTTTTGGGTGACTTTGTTCCCTGCATTTCGAAGATGCTTGTTTTACAAACAAGGCCCAGTTTGACGCCGGATTTGCACATCGTTTGTTTCTTAAGGATAATGCAGTCCCAACGAAAAAGGGTCACGATCGTGTGTTGGAACCGCATGCGGTGAGTAAAACTGCTTCAAATATCTCTGTGTTGTTAACTTAGCTATCAGCGCATAAGCACATCAAGTAAACAACATGCGATGTTGTCATCAAACTGCACTTTCCACATGTACAGCTTAAAAAAAAAAAAAAAAGACGACATAAAGTGGAACTTAATCATTTTCCAAAACCGCTAAGCAAATATATACAGTTTCGGTACATACCACATAGAGACGTTGTTGCTGCTCCTGCTCTTGTTAAATTTCAGCCTCTGGATCTGATTCTGGATCATAAATATACGGCTGAATCTGACTGTTAGCCATGGTTTGTTTGGGATGATGGTTTTTTCCTCACGGTAAACTTGTTAAGCCCTGTTTAAATTATTAATGGTATGAATAATTAAAAACTTAAAAGCTTTGTAGAACAGCAGAGTTCACAACAACTAGAAATTGTTTTAAGTGGATCGTTTTAATGAATCTAAAATATATGACACAGTGTGGTCTGATTCACAAACTTATGAGTCACCAGACTGCATTAAAGCAACTGTATGACTTTAGAAGACATTGAATATGGTACTTTTAGGGTGTGAATAGACGCGTTCCACTGAAAAAAAAAAAAAAAAAATTGTCAAGAATGTGAGTTAATTATGTCACATTGTTATTTTTAAGTGTGCTTTCCCTTTAAACGGCCATTTATTTGTTCGAACAGCAGATCAAACAATACACGTGCTTTTTTAAGCATGGTTGACACACTAAAGCTGCCTATTCAGAGATGCTTATGGACAGACAAACAAACCTAGATGAAAGAGACGATTGCAAAAAGAATTCAGCTGTCAAATAAGCTCTGAAGGGCACTTCTATCAGACTGGAACACATGTCACTACACAACAGTATAATCAAAGGCAACAACTTCACTTAATAGCTAAGGATGTTCTGTGTGGGACTATCATAGCAATATCCAATCAAATCCAATTAAATTCTTGGAGCCTCCCCTCCAGAAAAGTGCATTACAGCAGGATTAAGCCGCTATCTGTACTGGACTTGATTAATGACCATGTTAATTAATGCTGAAGGGGCTCGTTGGAGCGGTTCCTCACGTACAGCAGCTCAGTGATCCAGCGGCGATGTAGGGACCAGGCAAATAGAACCATCATGAGAACAGACAGCCTGTCCCACAAACACTTGTATACTTCCACAGACTTTTGGCCATGGAAGAGCTAAAGTTTGGCCTCCAAAGTACTTGTAAACTCCAGCGTATGCTGCCACAGCCTGGGCCATGATGTTTAAGGGTGGGTTGCCAAGTAGACCATACCAGGAAAAAAAGAATGTTTATGTTTTAATAACCATGTGGTTCAATATACAGTATATTTGGATTATAGAGTGAACTAAATGCACTGAACTGTGTGTGCCAGACTATAGTGGATTATTTTCTGTTTTAATTTGAAACAGTGACACAAATTAGTTTTGCTATCATGAACTAATACTAAAACGTAAACAACAACAACAACAAAAAATAATAATAATAAAAATAAATAAATAAAAATAAATAAATAAAATCATATAAAAAAACTAAGAAAAAAATATTTAAAAAACAAAGAACATTTTGAAATGCTGCTTTGGCATGTTGCTTTTAAAATAAGCTAAACATAAATGTATTTTAACAAATTGTCTAATATTTTCACTATAATTAATCTGAATAATGAAAATATAAACACAAAATCTAAAATATTATCGAAAGCTAAAATATTAATTAAATTAAATTAAATTTAATTAAATTAAAAAGACAAAAACCAACATATTGTTCATAAATAGGGATGTAACATATAAGATACGTTTAATTAATTTTACTGCCAACAATCAATCAATCAATCAATAGCATTCTAAACTACTTTTTTCCACATAAATTAAAAATATAATACTAAAATCAATTGTGTTACAAGTTAATTCAGGCATCAGTTAATTATAATATACATTATTAAAACAACACACATTTATGACCTTTTTAATATAAATAAAATGTTTAAAAATAAAATAGGATAAAAGAGCATCCATTACTGAATAGCCAAACCTGAGTGGTTTATGAATGAAAATCTAATATAATTCTAAATGATAAAATACAAAATATAATTAAAAAAAATTGCTGACTGATAACTGATATGATAGAAACGTATCGTGGATACCTATTCATAATCAATGAATGAAAATTTAGGAATTATAATGAAAAGAGCTTCATATTATGCAACACATTGATCAAATTCAAATCACTATAAAATGGCCAAAATACACACAACTATGACTGCACATTATGTAAATCAATAATAACGAGGCAAGTTGCAATGCAAATAAACTGTTACATTCCTTAACGACAAGTCTTTCATCACTATCACTCATTTGTACATGTACACAATCTGCTCTGTATTTCCTTTATCACTTTGCCTTGTAAATAACAATACCTAATGTCCAGCCCGGAAACTTTCCTGAAAATATATGATATCTAATGGTATAGCAAATCTGAAGCCCAATATATATTCCAACAGCAATTACAGACTCTCCAGAGACACTGAAATACAGCTTCTGTGTTTTCTAGATTATAATCAAGCGTGAACATTTGAATAAAACAACTCTTTATCTCAACAACAGCAACAGATTATATCCAGAAAATACAAAATACCCAACCCTTTCTTCACAGTGATGCCACTCAAGATAGCCTCAAGGTAAAGCAGTTTCCACTCGCTGGAAACCATGCAAACAAATTTAACCGATTGTAATCTTGGGGCAATAGTTCACCTGGTTGTTTATTCAAGCTCCAAACAGACTCACAAGCCAGCCAAAATTGTGTAATTATGAAATCTGCATTACATAACATTATATGAAAATGATCCCTCAGATTAAACAACTTTTGTCATTAATTAATATGAAAAGCTCATCTCGGATAGGCCCACCGAAGCCTTTTAGGGTTAGAAACAGCTGTTAGCTCCACAGGTACGCTAGTGCTAATCTGTGTTAGCCACTGATGGATGTAATTAACAGTTATCCAACACCTTCTCATTTGTCTTGTTAAGAAAATTGCAGATAGGGCTACAAGACGGTCCCTGTTGGAAGTGGTTGGGAAGGTCCACCCGGAAAAAAATACCAGTTTAAGATGGTAGCCATGTTTGAAAACATGCTAACTACCTGCTAGCTGGTACAAACTGAATTCCCAGGCTTTTCAAAGTCATTTAAATGAATTTGACATTCTTTTATCCAGCTATTTCCATTGATTTTTTTTATTTTTTACATTTTATAGGAATCATTTTTCATTTAGAGTTTGGCAAAAGTAGAAAAAAAAAGGGGTATTCATTATAAACAAATCCATGATTTTAACATTACTTTCCAACATTTTACTGTTCTATTTTACTGAAAGCTACAAACTTGAGTTGAATTTTCCAGCAGGACAGTCAATGTCAACATACACAGCATTTTACCATGGTAAAAAGATTTCCACTCACCCATTTAACAACAGTTCAAAGAAGACTCCAGTAAATCCAAGTAAACTCCAACCTCTGATTCTCCGTATTAGAAATCCACACCCATCCAGCTCATATCTGGAGCAAAAATACAGATCTAGATTTCAGGGAGAAGATAAATTAGATCAAATTTATGATAATGTCAAGCTTCCTTCATATCGCTATATGATTGTCATTCATTGCTTTGAGATAATCTTTTAGATCGAGGCTCTTTCAGATCACAGATTTCAATGCTTAAAATAATTCAGAGTTAAAAGAGTGTTCAGGAAGCTAATCTACAAGTTAAATCACAGTAAAACTCCATTTATCTGGCACAAAAACAATCTCATTTAGAGAGACAGCTATAAATTTCACAGATAATTTCAAAGTAAATACAACTAATAGAACTTCCCATTTGTATATGTTGAAATCTATGAAAGTCCATTTCCCACGAAATACTTTTTATTTCAATTCTTCCAATTCTACGGAAAAAAAAAGTAATAAGTAAAAGGGGTAATAAATAAATACAAAAACAATAAGAATAAAATAAAAGTCATAATTGTAAGATAAAAAGTTGCAATTACCTTCCACAGAAAACACAGCAAATAGCAATATTCAATAAAATAAGGACTGAATCTGTCAGTTCATTTAAGTCAAACATCTGAACTAACAGTCTGTCCAAAATTAACAATCTTATTTACTTGAATTGTTAGAAGCATTACTTCTATTAATTACATAATCAACACTAAGACAGAAAGACACTAAACTAAACTAGACAGATGCCGTCTCATCCACAGGACATTCTCAGACATTAAAAAGCCCAATATATTCAAGAGGAAAAGTTCAGATCCATCCCAGTTCATAAATGATGGAGGAGCCTTAGTCTTTCAATATTTATTGATCCTTTTTTTGCCAAAGAAGAAAATCTGTCTTTTCTTATAATCTGTCTTGTTTGTTCAAGCTCAAAATTACTTAATATCCCCTTTGGAACGTTATCAGTGTCACCAGGAATGGAATGGTATATTTCTTGAATACTGAAGTTTATTTGATAAAGACTGCTAATTTTGATTAGCGTCAAACATGAGAGCTATGCCTCGTGTTCAAAAATTTTCAGCCAGCTAGAAGAAAAAAATTGAAATGGGTAATTTACAGGCCATTACAAATTTTAGTTAGATGACATTCAAATAATATGAAAAGTCTATTATTTTCCATGTTATGTCCCGTGACAATAATGATTTCCATTTCTTACTTTCCACTTTTCATATTGCTTTTTCATTCTCCGCACAGATAATTCCCATAACCAATTTCAGTAACACGGCCAGTTGTAAAAGGCTGAGATTATTCTATATTATTATTTGGGGTTTTAGAAGTGTGTGACCTCTTTAAACCATTCATATATTCTAATAGCCCTAACACATCAAAATTAGTGACAGCTTTTAATGGCTCATATTAGATAGTTCTGAACAATATTAAATAATCTTGAATTGAATAATCTTGAATAAATCTTGAAATTTAGCATGTTTTCAATACACAATACATGCACAAAACAATATTGTTTTTTAGATACTATTTAGTTTTTGAAAAAAATGTAAAATCCTTTAAAAATATATATTACATATAATATTTAGGATCTCTATGTCAATCAGAAATTCTATTAAGAAATTCTGAAATGGTTAAAATAAAACTAATTAAATAAATGCATAGATAGATGTATACAAACATATCCATTGTCACTAGTGGTTTCAAAATGAAAACCTACTTCATAATTTTGTGCATTAAGAAAGCTGCATGGGTTAATTTGTACGATCTAAAGGCCTCACTTGAGCTTTCTTCATGCTCTCTTGGTACTGTGAAGTACAGCAGCTCACACAAGCTCGCCCCCGTTCAGCATTCATTGTCTTTGAATCCCGCACCAGCTCCCTTTAATTGAAATTCCAATGATATGTAGTCTACTGTGGGCAGTTTAAACCTTGAAGTAATCCGAGTGATAACAGACTCACTGTTACTGTGGTTGGAAATGGGCTGTAATGGGGAATTCTGAAGACATGCTGCTGTGTATTGACAGCTGAGCCTCTGGGGTGAATCAAATGATATTTCCACCCCGCTCTGATTTCTAGGCCTGCCAGGTAGCCAGCTGTCATAATTAAGGCCATCCAGACAGATACTGAAACACAGGCAGAATATTAATGGCGATAGTGCGTCACAAACAAATACAAACACACAAATGCATGGGCATTCAGAACTCTTCTAATACGCAATAAGTAAATGAAAGACGCTATAATTATGATTTCATTTAACATATCTCATATGGTTACCTAGTGTGTGATCCTGGTATAAATATTACATGATAGCTTCAGTGCAATTCTCTATACCCTCACACTAATAGCACTTAATTTGAGTTGAGTCTTTGGAGGTGATAAGGGGAAATTGAGACAGCAGGGCAAACATGGGGTGAGAGGAATTCTGGGATTGCTTATGAATACTGAGCAGCCACTTTATGGACCACATCACTATTTTGAATATGGAGTTGCTAAATGTGGCTTACATGATGCCTCTACATGTTTCACTAAAATCTTTCCTTTGTTAAACAGACAATGCATTACATACTGCTGATGTTTTCCAATGAAGGGAAGGGTGACCAAAGCCTGTCTTGTTGCAAAAAGTACAAAAAAGGACCACAAATGTGACCAATATGAGTATATTTCAAGTATTCTGAAAGTGTAGGATAGCTTTGTGTGAGAAAAAGAACTACAAATACAAACACCAAAATGACTGAAATTTAAATAAAAACTAAAAAAATAGCTTGGCCCCTTTTCAGTGCTGCGTTCATTGTCTTCTGTTTTGCATTTATATTTCCAAAGGATGAAGGTAAGGTTGTACAAATTTATGAAGGAACCGCTCTTTTTAAAATCTTAAACGCAAAAGGTCTATAATAGTACTGTATACACAAAAGACTAATTAATGAGGTTAACTAATGAGGTTAATAATTCAACTTTTTTCAAACTATCTTTTTAAGATGATTAATATAAACATTATTATGCTTCACATGTTGACATCATACATTAAACATTAGTCTAACCATTAGTATGCGGCATATGTTTCCTCCATCTTCAAAAGCTAAATTTATATTTCAGATATTCAAACTTTCTCCTAAGTGATGGACATGACATAATTGAAATGCATTTTGGTTGCCTTGGAAGACCTCCTCATGCGAAGTTATGGAGCATGAATCAAAGAACGAGAGATAGTGTGAAATTCCTTTACTTCAAAGGGTAGTTTGGTCTTTCTAATTCTTTAATGTTGGGATTTCTTTTTCTTCTCGGCCTATAACAGTGCAGTGTAAGAGCCTTTGGCTTCAAAGTGAGGTGATCTGTCGGCTGGCACAGTTCCTCGGTGACAGACATGGCAAGTGTCTTGGACTCAGGGGTCCTTCCTATAAGAGGGGCGCCCATGTATGAATGAGTGTATTCTGTCCATCAGTATCCAGTGACCCCTCTGGGGCCATTTTGGGCTCCACCTGAGCGGTGGATCCTGCCAGACAACAACCTGAATAATGGAGCTGACGCTAGTTCCCTTAAAGTAGCCCGGAGAAACATTTTAATGCTCAGAAGATGCTCGTTCATGGTCAGGGAACTTGCTGAATCATTTAAATGGTCAATCAAAAAAAAAAAAAAAAATTATTTTTTTCACGAAATTACTTGAAAGAATGAAAATAGAAAATATAACAAATGACACAAATGTCATACAGTAATTGACCTATACATTTTTATGTGCATTTTACATTGCAATAATAATAATAATAATAATAAACTGCTTATTTACAGTTTAGGATATTTAATGGAGTTATGTATCATTAAGGGATCAACTTAACCTCAGATGTTTTGAAAAAAAATCTTATAAGGTATAGATTTTTTCTTCTTTTTTTGTATTAAAGTGAGATTACTTGTGCTTTTCGAAATTTTAATTTTGGCTAACTAACAAAAAATATATGCCTGAACCTGGAGCTGACTTAAACAACTTGAGCTAGGGATGAGTGTATCGATACTGATCAAAAGTATCAATACTCAAATAAAAAATATAGATACTATGTTTTTTTTGTTTTTTTACACTGATTTTGTTTATTTAACAAAAAAATATTAATAATAACAATGCGTACATTATGCATTGAATTGGACAAATAACTGTATAGGTTAAAAATATTTTCCTGTTAAACTGAGCACATTCAAATGTTGCAAGACAGAACCAATCAATCAAAGAGAGCGTTACAACAGTGCATTCCAACTTGGCTGAAAATCCTATTGATGCTTTTGGAAACAGCAGCCCAGAACAGAGGACAGAAAAAAACATATATGTTTTAGTTATTTCACAATGAATAAACTGACACTTTAGTCTACATAGTTTTGCAATTACATTTATTTGAACCGAATGTCAGTATGAAAGGTCATATTGATCATGTTCTGTTCTGTAATGTTAGTATACACTGTCAGAATAAAAGGGTTGCATTGTACATTATGCATACAACAGCCTGTCACTGGCAGTCCCTTATGAAAATTAACCATAGTTTTACTAAAGTGACAGTAGTTCAACTATAGTATTTGTACAGTAGATTTCCATGGTTACTTACCACTACGGTAAATATATTTACAAAAATATAACTTAATATGTTGGCATATTGAAGGCATATTGAATGTTAAAATGTGTTTCAAATATAAGGTTACGTTGGTATCAATATCCATTATCCAATATCCATTAGTTTATAAGTATCGTATCGCTATCGATATTGATGATACTGGTCTTTAAAAGTATCGTTATCGTATCAAAAAATAAATAAAAAATAAACGGTATTGCCCATCCCTATCTTGAGACTCGAACTCCTTGTGCACAGTTATGACATATGAGTGCTGCCCACATGGCTATTGCTCCCATAATTCTATATAATTTGTGTATAATTAAATTTACCTGGCAGACTATCTCTACTAAAAGTGAATCTGTATTTTAGTTACTATATGCTAGAACTTTTCAGATTGTAAGCTATTTTATTGAGAAATACATTTTGGGCGCTACTGAGTGATTCTGTGCGCTAGTGATCGGCGTGTGATGTACGAGCTACTGTCAGTAGCACCAGTGCATTAGATTAGAATGGCGATTAACTTGTACAATAAGCTGTTTAGTTCTGTGGCGCTCCATCAGAGTATGCATTTATTTGTTATTTTAACTGTTTAAAAACAGAGCGTAAATGAGGACTTCTGAGATTTCTTATCCTTTTGTGCCCTCTATAGAGCCAGCTACTAGTCGACGTAAAGCTTAAAGCATCATGGCAGACATTAAATTTGAGTAGTCAAATATATTTCTTCATCATTAAATGTAGTAAATGGGACAAAATTGAGGTATTTTTGGTCCTTTTTTTTTCTTTCTTTTTCATGGGTAATGATCACAGACTTTGGTATTATAAACATCCTCCATTTCCTCAGTACTGTCTTGATAGATTGTCTTTGAAAAAAATTGAACAACAAATATTAGAGTTCAAAATAAGATTTCTGACTTCTGATTGCATAAAGTGAGAAGTCTGGGTCACAATTTGTCACATGAACTTCTCTCTTCCTCTTTACTAGTTATAACAAAGTAAACATGTTTCGACCGCAGAAAGATGTCGATAAACACCATTTTTCAAGTTCAAGTCCACTGACGTTACTCCTCTGTCTGGCAGATTTGGCGTTATGATTGGTCAGTTCGCCTGTCAATCAAATGCCCTGCGAAGGGTCAATTAATCTCACAGTGCTGTCTAGGAGGAACAATTGGGATTTTAAAGAGATCTAATTTGAATATCTCAAACTAATTTACATTTATTTTTTTAAAGTGAAAAAAGTGAAGTGACATTCAGCCAAGTATGGTGACCCATACTCAGAATTTGTGCTCTGCATTTAACCCATCCGAAATGCACACACACAGAGCAGTGAACACACACACACACTGTGAGCACACACCCGGAGCAGTGGGCAGCCATTTATGCTGCGGCACCCGGGGAGCAGTTGGGGGTTCGATGCCTTGCTCAAGGGCACCTAAGTCGTGGTATTGAAGGTGGAGAGAGAACTGTACATGCACTCCCCCCACCCACAATTCCGTCCGGCCCGAGACTAGAACCCACAACCCTTCGATTGGGAGTCCAACCCTCTAACCATTAGGCCATGACTTCCCAGAGCATTTGTCAGAAGTTCAGAAGTTTGTTCTACATTAAATCTCAGTGTTGTCTTAGGGACATAACTGGGATATTAAAACATCTCATTTGGTAATTTTTCCTTCTCATGTGCAGCAATCACAGACTTTGGTATCCTACGCAACATACTCCATTTCCTTAGAGCAGTCTAGAAGAGAAACAATTGAAATATTAAAGAGATCTTTTTGACTTTCCCCCCATATGAGGTTTTATATGCATTACTGCTGCTCTTATATGCAAAAGCTAAGATAGGAAGCTTAACAGGAAAAATAAAGCCCTCAGTATGGAAGGAAGGTATATGAGCTATACTGGATCACATCTATGAAAAATAGTGTCTTAGATTATTCGGTGTGCTTTTATTTCCACGACGCAAGCGTGTTTGAATAATGGATTGAGGTTCAGTACCCACTTCAATAGATTTGTGCAATCCACTTTTACCAAATTAATGTCGGCTCTGCAAAATATGGCTGTTTTTATTCCCTGCCTGCATAGAGTATCAGAAAGTGACAGATTTGCATGATAATCAAGATGTCAGAGACAAACTTGAATACATGAACGTATGTGACTCCAAATGAGCATCTGCCCCTAACATGGATTTGAGCGCACAGAGAATAGAGTGTGAATAATAGTCAGAAAGAGTCAGAGACAGAGGGAGGGGAAATGGAGATAAATATTGGTATCAGTTGTTTCACCATCACAAAAGCAGTGCTGATTAATATCGCAGGAACTAAACGCCTCACTAACCGAAAGGACAAGATGACTGGCGTCATTTAAACTGCCCGTTCCACCTCCAGCCTGTTCTTTAGTTGGCATCTGACACCTGGCAGCTCTTAAACCCACTGATCTGAGGCCAGCTGGATGGACTCAACAGCATATCTGTCCCACTCACGCTCAGATCCTAATACAGTCTGACCCAAATGAGATTCACACAGCCTGCCATGTTCATGCTAAGAAACTGAAGAAGATTGTCCAGCATGTTGAGAGTAAAGCATTTTGTTACTCTTAACCAATCGTTTTTGCTTCAATATAATATAATATAATATAATATAATATAATATAATATCTGACCAGGGCTCATTTAACAACAACAAAAAAAGGTACAAAGCAGCAATATTATGAAATACTATCGTAATAAAAAGAAAGAAAGAAAGAAAGAAAGAAAGAAAGTAATTCAGCATCATTACTTCATTCTCCAGTGTCAAGCGAACCTTTTGTTGATCAGAAACTTTTATTATTATTATCAATGTTGAAAACGTTTTTTTCTGTGGAAACGGTGATGCATTGTCCACAATTTATGTATTATTAGATGAAAAGAAAAATCAAATGAAGATTTATTTGAAATTTGTCATTTATTGTTACATTTAATCAGTTTATACTTCATAGCTGAATTTCTCAATTTCTAAAAAAAAAAAATTAATAATAATAAAAAAAAAAAAAATTAATGACCCCCAAAATTCAATTTCAAATGGTGATGGGTATATTGTCTAATGTCTAATTTTTATCAAAAAATAAAAAATAAAAAATAAAATAATATATATATATATATATATATATATATATATATATATATATATATATATATATATATATATATATATATATACACACACAAAAATATATATTATATAATTATATTAAATAATATATAAAATTATTATATATGAAGTATCTTGTTTTAAGAATGTTTATGTATTTTTTTCTTCTTTTTTTTACATGTTTTTTTTATACTTTATGTTTACAGAAAATGTGATTAAGAAATAGATTTTTGTATAATTAAAATAATTTATTGTTGCATTTAGTCATCATGCAATAGATTATTTTTCTATTCTCATCATCATATCAAACACTAATTACCCATTAGAGAATAAATGAACTCATTGCCTTGGAAACAGATGGGAGAGCTGGGAAAATAATCAAGATGGAGAGATTGTAACACTAAACAAACACACACGATGACACCAAGGTAAACACATAAATGCTCTCCTGGCTCCAGGACAAGGTGCATTTACCTAAAGCCCCTTCAAATGAGAATGGCTCTGATATTCAAAACACACACAGCGACTTCACTGGCACTGCTGAGCACCTTAAAACAGCAGCGGATGAAAATAGGCCTGACACTCAGCGAAGTAAATTGCAGTGGATCAATTGAAAATGTCACCTTCACGGACAGATTGATTAAACGCAAAGTGCTGAATGCTCCTTATCCCTCAGAACGGCGGCCATGAGTCTGAGATGCAAAGCAGTGTGGGTATACAGCGATGGCTGATGAGGTATAACTAGAAAATTACAGCATGCAGCCGATTCTGTTCCTGTAAGCGCTGAAATACATGCACAGACATACTTATTTTTGCCTTTTTGGTGCTTAATATCAATGTTAGAAGGTGCAGATATGAACTTTGTTTCTCATCACAGTACAATCTGTTACAAGGCACTTTAATTTCCTTTGAAATGTTTCTAGTGAATGTTTATTGAAGGTTATTTGGTCCTCAGTCACTTCAGATGATTTAACTAGAGAAAATAAGGGTAGTTTATCATCTGACTTTTTATGTACTTACAAAGGGCTCTGAGTAGTACTTCCAAAGTTTTAATAATGTTAAAGTTGTTTGCTTGCTAGAGCTGTGACTTACAAGCTAGAAAAAAAAGCTAAAAAAAAGTTACAAAATTCAGAAATGTTGATGTTTCAGGTCCCTCAGACTCTGACATGATTCCTCAGGTCATCAGCATATGTTTCGCCCAAATACAGCACTCTCCAAGCAGGAAGTACACTCTCTCTCCCGCTCCCTTCCTCTCTCTCAGTCTCCAGCAGTTTTGAAGTCCTTGCTATCTTTCTCTGAAGGACGGGGCCATTTATAACGGCCATCAGATTTTGGCTGCTGTATTTGTCGGCCTCCGAACAACTGCCAAGAACTGAGCTGATACACTCCCGGCTCGCCCTGCCTTCGCAGTGGGTGCTGCAGTTTTTGAGTCCTTGTAATGATTAGCGCATTATGATCGTCAGGTTCACAGATCAGCTGGAAAGGGCTCATAAATATACATATATTTAAAAGCTGGGATTCTATTTTGAGATTAGAAAGATGTCAGCATGCTACACATCATTAATCCATAATTGAGCGATAGAAGAAGAGTCGCAGAAAACATTTGAAGTTTCCAAGGTCTTTCATTTCAGAAGTACAAATGTATATCGTCTTAGACTTGCGTTTTTGCTCTTTTTAAAGCGGTGTCATTGTCATTCGCATCTCTCATAAGGTAGATATCAAATCCCTGGCAATTTTTATTTATTTATACTTTTTTTTTGGAGGAGATACAGAATCTGGAGAGTTTACAGATAATAACGAGCCTCAGAAACCACCCGAAAACTGATACCGAGAACCCAAGCGCTGGGAACGGTGCTACCATAAATCAAGTCGTGAACATTGGAGGTAAACAACACCATTCAAAACTACACAATGCAACATGTTTAGTGAGTAAAGAGTCATTTATCTGTGAGATAAGAGCCTCAACCAGACCTCGGTGTGTATGAGGAGATTAATCTTCTTTACTCTGCATGGTTTACCCTGTTGCAACAAATTAAACAGACACCAACAGGTAGGTCCACATCCGACCAGCATTATATAAAAGAATTGGAGCTTAGAGGCTTTGAGAGAAGAGTGAGTGCGAGAAATATACATTAGATCTGGGCAGTATGGTTGTAAAAAAAATTCATAGTCCATACTGCTGTAGATATAATAGCTCTGGTCAGGATGCTGGTAAAAATCTGTCAATTTTTTAAACGATTTAAACTGCAGTAGATATATTTGCAAAGTTTTTAATATTATTATTTTTTCTTTTTATTGTTGGCTAACAACATTATAATATCCCATTCAGTATTGCTTCTGTAAAAATTCGAGAAATGTATCTACATTCTTAAAAATAAAAGATTCCAAAAAGTGTTTTGTTTTAGTTTGAAAACTCTGGGGTTGCATTTCAGTTTAAACGGACCGAAACGGAGACTTTTGGAAACGATGGCATGGCTGCGCACGTGATCTCTGCGTATTCTTGACCACCGTGTAACCGTATCATGAACAGTAATAATTTTCATTGTTGAACCTGCCAGTGATTAGCAACCGACTTCTTGGTTACACTGTACTCTCATGCCCAGTGTGCATAAATGGTCACGTGACATGCGTTTTCGGTTATGTCGTGTAGACGGAGATTGTTTCTGAAATGCAGCTAAAATGCCGGTGTAAATCCGGATCATTTTAATTCTAAAACGCACTCGTTTAAATGGGGACCCTTAGTGCAAATAATATTTTACAAATATAAAGAAAAAATTTTCTGGATGTTAAAGCTTCTTCATGGAACCATAGATGCAGTTGAACAATCTTGAAAATAAAGGTTCTTTATTGGCATTTATGGTTGAACCTTTCAATGTTTTGTTTATGTGGAAAAAGGTTCTTTAGATTTAAAAATGTTCTTCACACTAGGAAAACACAATATGTGACCCTGGACCACAAAACCAGTCATAAGGGGCAGTTTTTATTTCAATTTTTTATTAAATTGTATTTTTTATTCAGATTTATACATCATCGAAAAGCTGAATAAATAAACTTTCCATTGATGTATGGTTTGGTAGGATCGGACAATTATTTTATATGTTGTATTTCCGAGATACAACTATTTGAAAATCTGCAACCTGAGTGTGCAAAAAAATCAAAATAGATTAAATCGCCTTTAAAAAGTTGTCCAAATGAAGTTCTTAGCAATGCATATTACTAAGAAAAAAATTGGTTTTAATATAATTTTGACCCATACAATATATTTTTGGCTATTGCTACAAATATACCCCAGCGACTTCAGACTGGTTTTGTGGTCCATGCTCACATATAATAGTTATTTTGAGAACTGTTTACTTAAATGGTTCTTCTATGGCATCACCACAAAAACCCCTATTTGGAGCCTTTATTTTTAGGAGTGAACAATAATTATTTTTAACAGATACTTTTACATATGTTTTAAGTCAAATCACTATCCTATGCTGAGATGTTAAAGTTTTGATTGTCCTGTCAGGGTTTATTTTTGGTAATTATGACAGTTTTGACAGTTGATTATACCTTATATACATATGTCCTTAATGTGATCAACCATAAACCATTCGACATGTGTAAGATTTTGGTCACACCTTTCAACCCTTATATTGTGAAAAGACGGCAAACAGCGATGTCAAACCAACAAAAGAAGAATATGGAAGACAAGAGTTCACCGGGGGACAGAGGACACACAGGGAGAACAGAGAACAGAGGCTTTGTGAGAGAGAATATCAGCATGTCTTGCACGGAATATTTTTAGCGGCAGAGCACTAGCAAGCATCCATCAGCTGGACCCAGTGGCCGTACTGATGCCCAATCGGAGCTCAGAGGGGATGGCGGGACGGGGGCGAAGAGGGGAGTGGTTTGAACCATCACTAGAGCCATGTGCTCATGCCAAAGCGAATCTCATCTCATCTCCAGGCGTAAATCTAGTCAGCTTTGTTTTCCCCATTGGTGGGAAAGCGGGGGCTCTGAGACAGGGCAGATAAATCAGATCGGAGTCAGGCTTCCCGGGGCCGGCGAGGAAGGTGGGACGGCAACAGAATTGTTACATGGACCCCTGCCTTTAATGACATACACTGGGACTGCAGAGAAGTGTAAATCTGGTCCCTCCTTTACCTCCTCCTCATCCTTCCTGGTGCAAAGTCACCTCTTGCTCAGAAAGCAAACTGAATATCAACGTTGACTAATGTGGAATCACAGTCAGCTGTGATAATTGCTGTTCTCATTGTCTAATTCAAGAACTCCAGATGGAGTTGAGTGCCACTTCTTCCCAACCCAATTTATGTCAGTGGTTCTATGGAAGAGACAAAACCCACAGGAAAGACAAATCACAAATGACATCTCTTTAATATCTCAACTGCTTCTACTAGATAGGAGTCCTATCATGAAGAATCAAATGTTCATTGATCTTTTGAGATAAAAGCCCTTCATCTGAATATAAAAATATACTTTTTTCAGAATTCAAAACTTTCTATAGTGCAAAAAGAGTGCTGATTGAAATAATGTTGCAAAATGACTCATTTAGAACTTTTGCACATATTTTTAAATCAGACAGAAGTCTACATTTAAACATTAGATTATCAGAAATGATGTCATGGTGATCCGTCCAAGTCATTGTAAGGCTGTAAGAAGAAAGCTAGACTTAAAACCGTTAAGGTTAAATATGGAAAAGTTCACCAAACTTATGCAATTCCTTCCTGATTGTAGCACCTACTGCTCTGCAGTCCTTTTTGGAGGATGTGGGAAAGTTCACCAAACTTAAGCTATTCCTGACTGAGTGTAGCACATACAGCTCTGCAGACTTTTTGAAAGATCTCCCCGTTTTAAACAAGGAGCTAAAGTTTAGCATAGTCCCTGATAATTTCCTCAACAGTTTGTGTGACAAATTCAAGTTGTGCAATCCTGTTAGACATCTGTGCAAAGACGTTGATATTTTTAGATGAGGATATCTTAGGGGTCCAAGAGATTGTAGGAAACTGTCATGTAATCATGAGTGGTTTTTGCACTAAAAACTTTACTAACGCCTTGAGCGGACCTCTGGGAACAAAATAAATAATTAAAAAAAATGTTGTGACCCCTTTAAGTGACCCCTGCATCTCAGATGTTTGTCCAGAGAAAAAATATCCCATAAATCTCACATGTGCCATCTCTGGAATTTCGAAAAAATATCTACAAACTCTGTTCAGATTTGCCAAAACAAGACAATCTGCAATTACAATTCTGAGATCTCAGTAAGAACTCCATATGAACTACTATCAAAATTAATCTATCACTTTATCACAGTATATATTTATTGTGTGTCAACAATTGTCTTAATTCGTCTCATTAATTCATAATTATTTGAATTAATATGATTTGAATTAATTCATAATATTTGATAAATAAATAAAAAAAATTATAGAGAAAAAAAAACAACAACCTTGGAGCAACATTTTTCCCTAAACTAAGAAAGTAACATCATAAACACACAAATTAAAGCGGGCGAACACTTTAGAGAAAATTATTTAGCTTGCTTTATATATATATTCACACACACACAAACACACACAGTTTATAGCAAATGTTACAAATTTCCTTACATGTCAATGATAAGCTAAAACTAGTGCAGAACCTTGAATATTTATTCAGTTGCATAACATCTAAAACACTTCCTCTATAGAGTATTTTTAGATTTGCAATGACAAATCTGTAATGTTCAATATGTTACCAGAATTTCAATCCCCCCTATATATAAAACCAAACTGGCTGCAAGACCCCTGTATGTGTCTTGCAGCCGAACATTACAAAAGACACAACTCCACGGTCAAGATTTAATCAAAGCTCTTGGGTCACGTGTGTGTCAATAATTCAATCTCACAAGGAAGACTGCAGCAAATCTTTTTAATTGAAAAGACCTGGCTGCATTGATCTGTCCGAAATGCCCAGAGAGGGTGATGTGTGGTTCAAACACAGATCAGGGGAGCTCCAATGGTGTTTGGCTCATGGGTATACTTGATTGTTCCATTGAAACCTAAGGCGGAAAATCTATCTGACAATAAACTTAAACAACATGACCAAGAGCAAAATCTAGACACTAACCAAAGGGTTTGAAATGCATTTTAGCCCCAAAAAGTTCCAGGATGCTTAAACAGAAGCTTTTTTGCCTGTTAACATGAATATGTCAAAACTGGATCCTAAAATAACACACTCCATGCACATTTTGGAGCAAAATGTTAAGCCGTAAGCAAAGATTTTTGATGAATGTCTAATTTTGGATCCTTATTTTGTAATTCCGTGATATAAATTGCATTTGACTTCTCTAGAACACTTCTGTAGGATGAAATATTAATGCATGCACAGATTCATGCATGCATGTTCCATCTCTAGATGGAATGAGAGACATGAATCTAATGGCAAAGCTATGTTCAGGCTCTGGAGAATGGGTGCTAGGCTGATGTCAGAGTGATACACTTGACCTTGCGCTTTCATCCAGCACAGAGGGAAGATTTGTAGAGCGATCACTCCAACAGTCTGAGAGCCGAATGGGACTGAACGGATGAAGATGGCGTGCTTGTGAAAGTTGGGCATCTCATGTGGAGTGAGTGAAGTTTCTCACCTTTTGTGTGCCTTGTTTGTGCCTTATGTAGTTTCAGAAGGCGAGGGAAATATTGGAGGAGTATGTTAAGAAATGGAAATGAATGAGGCATGAAATGGCAGGTAGATCTAAGATAGTTTGTGATTGTAAAAACATTTTTTTACTCTTTCACATCACAAGTAAAATAAGAACTTGAAATAATGTCTGTTTACGCAATGTCTTTCATGACACAATAAACTACGTGCAGCATAAAGCTTTGCAAATGATCGAATCGGAAATTACAGTATGGATAATGTATTAATCATAATTATTATTTTTTAAATGAGCGCTACTAATTAAGAAACGTGATTTTTGTAACACATAATTTGTATTTTGCAGGTGTTAGCATATTACTCCAATTCTTTCTTCGCTCCACTGGCTTCCAGTTTCTTTTAGAGTTGATTTTAAGATTTTATTGTTTGTTTTTAAAGCTCTCAATGGCCTCGCACCACCGTACATAACTGAGATGTTAACTTTGCGTCAATCAAACAGGGCTCTTAGATCAACAAATCAACTTTTGCTGGAAGTCCCAAGGACAAGGGACAGACTCTGGGGTGACCGGGCTTTTTCTGTAACTGGGCCAAGCCTCTGGAACAAGCTACCTGCTGATTTACGTACAATCACTGACTTGGGCCTCTTTAAGGCTAAGCTCAAGACTCATTTATTTAGACTGGCTTTTAATTTATAACAGTTGTTGTGGCATTTTGTGTTTTCTTTGTGGCATTATTGTTTTTATTGTCTTTATTTTTATGTTAGATTTCCTGGAAAGCACTTTGGTTCACTTTGAGTGTTGTAAAGGGTTGTATAAATAAAGGTTGATTGATTGATTGATTGTTATACAGACTGTAAAGTGAACAGAAAAAGGCCACGAATGGAGTTGTGCCATGACAGCAAGCATCTCTGGACACATTACACCTGATATTACTACCTGTGAGGAAGGCTATTTCAAACACCATTATATGTTGTTGATGTGACATCAGTGCCATCAGAGTGCCTAATGTAACAAACCCTATCATTTCAGTTCTTTCAGAGAGTATTCAAATTATAGTAATAATAAGCAGCTATCAATGCACCCCCGATCAGTGATAAAAGGCCATAAAATTGAAGTGAAAAGCAACATTATGTTTTAGTCGATGTTGAATTGCAGTAATTCATTTTAATGGCAGATTTTTATTGTGTATATATTTTTTTTTTTTGTCTTCAAATGGAAAAACCACAAGGGTCTCTTACAGGTCCTTTTGAATTGTGTTACCTCTTGGGGTTTTTGATTATTAGAGTGCCAGAAATGGTGAACAATTAATTTCACACAGAGAATCACCATGCCCATACAAACTGGCACATTCCCTCTCAGAGACGGGCAGAAGAAAGAAAGAAAGAAAGAAAGAAAGAAAGAAAGAAAGAACACATGCATACATAAAACAGGGTACTAAAGTGTGCAAGAACTGCCAATAGTTCCTGCCTAAAATAAATAAATAAACAAACAAACAAAAATCTTTGTAATGTGAAGTTAGAACCAGCATAGTTATATTGGGAGTACAATTCTAAAGAGTGGCTGTTGATCTCTGTGACACTGTTGAAAAAGAATGTTTTACACTGGCAAGTGCGATACTGAGTGTTTTCATTGCTCACTTTGTGTTTTTTATGCAGCATCCGCGCACAAAATGATCTTGCAAACTCGCACGCTTTTGCACCCTCTTGTACACAAAAAGCACTGGTGTGTAATTGACATTAGTTGATGGGATCGAGGCCGACAACAGGTGGTTCACACTGTTAGCAGCATTGATTTGGTATCACTATGAGTCACTGCCGTCTTGTTGATGAAATGGGAGGTTTAATAAAGCTCCTTCTCAATAAAACTTGTGGACCTTGATGTTCGAACAACAATATGACCTTTAACACTGACCTGAAATCAGCTCTGCTGTCTTTTCATAAAATATTTAGACAGGTTTTGGGTGATGGAAGCAAAACTTGGTCTATGGAAGGTCAGTAAAACTTCCAATACTGTACATATGCATAAACAAGAAGAAAGGCATTGGAAATAGAAATTTACATCAGTATTTACAATTATGGCTATAATGTAAATTAAAAACACTCTAAATTCTATGGATTGTGCTTTACAATGCACTTTAGAAACTGCACGCCTTGCCATGTTGAAACAGGAGCAGATCTAGAAGACGTCTTCCAGGAAAGGCCTGTATCAGCATGCTTTTAATCATCCAAGTATTTTCCTCCAGCAAACATGGATCAATATGTAGTCTAAGAGAGAGATTTCATTTCTGCCCGGCCAACAAGCTCTTTTAATTACTGGTGAAGTGCTGTTCAACTTTTTTAGATCAAAGAAAAATGTTTACTGTGCCGAACAGAGGCCATATATACTGTAGTATAGGATATCCAAGTAAATTTTCGTATTAAATAATCTTTGAAATGAACAAATCACTACTAAATGTAAGAATAATTAATGGTCAATGTCAACCAATAAATAAATCACTGCACTGGCTATAAGAGCCTCAGTTCACGCTTCAGGCCTGAACGCGGGTGAACTACGTTTCTGCAAAAATTAATAAATAATAATAATAATTCCCCATTAATATTTCAGCTTATAAAATATTGATGGTACTCTAAGGTCTTTTTTTTTATGATGAAGAAAAAAAAAGATAGATAAATCTGGAGACAGGGAACAAGACAGATTGGGAGAATATGTACATGGACACACACTTTTGTTCTGCTTTATAAAAACCAAAGCGTTCTCGACCCAATCGCTGCATGGTTCAAGTACCAAGGAGCGAGACGCAAGCATGGCAGATGAAGGAGGTCGTGCTGATGCGCTCATCGTGAACAGGCTCTGGGCTATAGCTCATCTCCGACTACTGATACGTTACGCTACTGTCACACCACATTAATATAATTACACAAAAACTATGCTGACAGGCTGGAGACACGCAGCTCTCATCAGAGTCACATCAGCATTTCTGGGTGGCACAGGAATATAGAAGGGTGGCAGATAGAGAGAGAGAGAGTGAGAGAGAGAGAGAGAGAGAGTGTTATGAAAAAAAGGTAATAACTGGCTCATCCTCCAAACATGAATAACTGTTTGTGAAACACAAAAGGTGCATTTTTGATAGATGCCCTGACCACTTTTATATATATAATCTCATATATATGTATGTATCATATCATATAATATATGTCATAAAGGTGAGGACTCAGACTTTCTAACAAAAAAAGCACAAAAGTGTCAATGTTTTAAATATTCTGAAATCAAATCAAAACGTCCCCAAAAGTTATTATTTATTCTTATTATTTTATTACTGAAATATTCATTGAAAAATATTGTGCTCGCAAATAAATAATAAAAACCCAAATGTATATTTTAGAAATATAATAAACGTAAAAGCATCATATATTAGAATCATTGTTATTATCTATTTCAAAATAATATTAGTGCATTTACTGGCATATAAATGAGAAGATAAAAAGACATATAATAATAATAATAATATATGAAATAAATATTATTATCTATTTATACATAATAATGTGATTTTATGTATTGGTAATGATATTAAAACGAATGTATTCATTAAATTTATGAAATAAGTATTATTAGTATTATTTTATCATCATCATCATCATCAACGATTAACATGCAACTTCTCACAATTAAAGCAGGAAATATACTTCTGAAGCAACACATCTAATACCCATTTAATATTATCATATGATATAAAACATAATATCATATCAAAAGTTTGGGGTTAGTAACAACAGAAAGTCAGTCAAACAAATTTGGAACAACATTAAAATCATGTCGTTAACAACTACATAATAAGCATTCTGAGTGAACTTTCCTTTTAACAAGCTTTTTATTTTTAATTCCGTACTTGAACACATGCCCAGTCTAAATGTTTCACAGCACCGCATTACTGATGAATCAAGCTGATTATCCTCGGAATTTTGTAACTGCAAACTATTGTGTGTGTGTGTGTGTGTGTGTGTTTGGCACCATGCAGCATTAAAAAGTGTTTAAGGTTCTCTACTTTTAAAAGGCATGACATGCTTGTTATCCGCCATATCAGCTGTTAATTAGAGAATGGGTGCAGTTATATTATCATATAAATAGAGCCCTAATTGATGTTTGTAACATTAACAAAGAGATGCAAAAGAATGGATAATGGCAATAAAAAATACAATTTGGTCTAAAAATAAGATTCATTGGTTGAGGCAGTGAAGTTGAGCTATGATGTCACAACACATAATACAGGCATAAATAGGACGCTCAGAAACTGTCTGGAGGCAAAGCTCTTATCCAGAAGTAGGTTAAGTCCCCTCTGGATGAGATGGTCTTCTGTCCTTTATTGTGACACTAAAATCTGAATTTCTCCAGGGGTTGCTATGACTGGCCTCAGCGTGCAGACCACAAGAACTCTAATGTGCCTGAGCCACTAAACACAAGTGTGGGTGGCCTGTATTTTAAACCATTAGGTTTGCCTCTTTCAATGTACCCACACAATTTACAGTCCTTCGTCTGATGTTTTGCACAATGTAATCAACATGAAATCAAAAATGACACTAAAGTAGCACTATTCATTCAGGTTCCTGAATTTATTATGCTTGATTTATCAGTTCAAGTTATTGAAAATCAGCCTTATGTTTTAGTCTAAACGGTTGCCAGGGCATTGCTACTGTACTGTATGCAGTTGCTAAGGTGTTCTAAGCAGTTGCCAGTATGTTTCTAGGGTTTTCTAATCAAAAGAGGGTATCAACAAATATTTATGTATGGCGGAATCTATATTTTTATTTGGTATGCAGTTGAGGCCAAATTAGGAGATCATATACAGTCAGATAATGATGATTATGGTGATACTAATACTACTAATAATAATAATAATAATAATAATATTAATAATAATAATAATAATAATAATAATAATAATAATAATAATAGATGTTTAATTAAGTCACTTTAGATAAAAGCGTTCACAAAATGTATTGTAATTAAATATTGCAATCTAAAAATAACTGAATATAAATTAATATTTTACTTACGGACTTATATATATAATATAATATAATATAATATAATATTCATCATTATAATTATCATTATAATCATTAAAATAATTCAATTAACATCCCACTATTTTAAGCTGCTTTTGATAAAACTGTATATTAAATTTACTATTAAATACTTAAATACTGCAATATAATGTATATTAATACATATTTTAAATCTATGCATTTATCTAAATATAATATAATATAATATAATATAATATAATATAATATAATATAATATAATATATGAGAAAAAAACATTGGTGGTGAAACAATTCAGTCAGAAATAGCTAATAAATGTCACAATTACAAAGAAATGGCAAATCAATTAATTCAAATGTGAAAATTTGAAGTGGAAAAACCAAAAGTGTTTTCTTGTAAATATGCTCCAATAAGCTTTGTTTTAATTTACCAAAATAATGATAATAAAAATCATCATCATTATTATTATCGGAATATTATCAGGAAATAATGGGAGAACATGAAGCTCAAGGGTTTGAAATCCTCCTAAAGGGGTTTATTCTATAATAATTACTGACTTAAAGTACATTTTCCCACATATTATACATCTAATCATCACATAAATAAGCAAATGGAACATCACAAATACATACTACACATACAGTTTAGTGGTCATTAAACAACTACTGTATATTTGAGTGGAGAATGACGCAACTGGCAAGTCCGTAATATAATCAACAATTCAACATCACTCTTTTCATCATCCAGATTCACTTTGAATTACTGTACATCATATTACAGAAGTTATAAATGCCATTTAACATTGTTTGTTAAGTCATTTAAGGGCTTTATGACAATACAGACATGGTCCAGATGTCCAGAATCCATCACATCACAGCAGAGCAAAGACTGGGGCACAATATACTCTCTGTGAGCAGGGGCAATTTTACACCAGCTCTGACCCTAATGGAAAGTTCAGTGAACTGAGCCTTCTACGAGGTAGCGTTCCACATTTTGCAGTCCCCCGCAATGCCAAGCCACTGTCAGCTTTACTTATTCTCAGGGTGGCTGCACATACACTGAGAGATGTGTGGTATAATACAGCCATATTATATAAATCTCACAAAACTAGATTCTGGTGAGGCTGAACCGCAGTAGTGCATGGGGCTTTCTTAGACAGGGTTTTGGAGCTCGCTGACAAATGCAGTTACATTTTCCCTTGCGCTGTCCACAAACAACTGTTTGTGTAAAGGACATACACAAGGACACTTCAGGTCTCCCCGGATCTGATGCGGTCCTCAAGGATTTGCTTATTAATAGTAATTGGGGCACATGATCAAACACATAATAAACATCATCACAAGAAATAAGTTGCCAACACACAAGTGGTAATTTTATTTTAATTATTACATTATTTTCATCAATAAACCATAATTTGTCCGCCAACTGTCAGATTTTAATTTATGCTGATTTATAATATGTTTAATTCTAATTATAATGTTTTTCTTTCAAATAACAGAAATTAGATATTATATATGTGTGTGCTCAATTTTCTTAGGGTCCCAATGCAATTACACACACACACATATACATATATATATATATATATATTTTTTTTTTTTTTGCATTGACATTATTTCCTTGGCAATAAATTACATTTTGTCCCTCACTTGTCAGGATATAATTTAGCTGGTTTTTTTTATTTATTATTATTATTAATTAATAAAGTGTCTGCACAGAATGAGATTTTTTAAAATGGTAATGTGGTCAGTTGTCTCAATGTAAAAACTAATAAATGAACACATAATACTTTTACTTTGCACAAAATTGCACAGAAAGTAATATTTTCTGTCTTTTTTTTTTTTTTTTTTACGGTATGACAACATTTCCATGACAATAAATCACATTTTGTTCATTAATTGTCAGAATACAATTTATGCTGATTTTACTTTCCACCACACCACACAACTTCCCGCTCCTCGTGGGATTGCACGGATGGGTTTGGCGTGCATTGAGAAACTGTGCCATGAGAGATCGTGCTTTATGACACATAAAGCATCTTTGTACACCAGATAAGTATATTAAATGGATTTCTAATGCTGATATTTGTTTAAAAATGTTCTTTATGCAAAATTATTTACAGCGCTCTAATTGTAGGGACAGTCCCACTGGAATATCCTGCCAGTGTCTTGCTCAAGGGCAGGATTGTAGATTTTGTAATTCCCATCTGCAGGGACGCCTTTGCTCAGGACTAACCAGAGGGCTTTGTGTTGAACAACCCAACTACTTAATCATCAGGCTTGAAGAACACCTTATAACATCCATCTCCCTTTATAAAATCAAAACCATTTGAGTTAATGAAGTTTGAGTTAATAAAGTGCAATGCATTTGGGTAATATAGATATTGGAATGAGGGCATTAGCATCCATTTTCTGGGTCTTTAATTATAATTTAGCTTTGACTCAACAACAATTCACAAGTGTGATTTCCCAAACTGTTTTTAAGAGGAATTTATCCTCTACTTGGAGGCTTGCGTGAAGGCGATGCACTTTTTAAACAGACGCAGTAGATTTTCCCATTTCCTGAGGGGTGTTTGTATCAGGCTGTAGCACTCCAGCTCTTCCCATCGAAACAGCTGTTATCTCTCCGTTCCCTCCGAGGTTAAAAGCTCCTACATATACTGAGAAGGTCCATTTATTATTTCTGACATCCACTGGCCAGTGGCTGAAAAGGTGGGGGTGGAAATGCGCATCTTTGCTCCATCTGTAATATAATTGGAGCGTAACAGACTACATTAAGGTCCAAATGGTTATGCGGGAATTATGCAGGCGTCGTTCGCACGACCCTGGGTGCGCCGGCTCAGCGCGGTCAAAACGTTTGTGACCTCTGCGTGAATGCAGTGGCACAAGCTCAGCAAGTTGCACACGGCCGATTCATCTGAAATGAAGTGACAGATTGGGAGGACAATATCACAGGACAGATGCACAGAGTGGCTACGCCATGGGCTGTGAGAGGCCGAACTACATCACCGTGCGATGCCAAGAGATATAGACAGAAGATTGGTGACTCAGACATAAAACGAGCCCCAGGAGTCAAAGTTTAAGTTGTACCAATGGAGGGAAAAAAGTTTGCAGCGTAAACAAGACTTCAGGAAGAAGCATAGATGGCCACTTACAGTACATGGTTTAGTTTTTCTATGATAAACAAACACAGAGCGAAGAACTCAAACATTGTATTACAACATCCCAGTGCGCTAATCCCAGAAGCCTTATATTTAATATATATATATATATATATATATATATATATATATTTTTTTTTTTTTTTTTTTTTTTTTTAAGAAAAAAAAGTTTGCTTAATGGACAATAGTAGCAACTACACAGCAGCATGCTAGAAATCACTCAGTAAAGCAACGTGCCAATAACCATTCATAACACAAGCGATTGCATATAGATATATATGCATAGATGCCTTATTAGTGTCATCTTGGAACAGTAAATGTATCGTCACTCACAGTAAATATCAAGGAGTTTTCCAAGATGCCAAAGCATTGTGCAGCCTCAGTTCATAAAAAAAAAAAAAAAAAAAAAAAATGTATAAAAAAAAATGCCAAGACTTAAACTCCTGACATAGAGGTATAAACTTTGACAGGTGAGAATGTGATGGTCTGTGTTTCACCAACCCAATTTTACTGGATTTATTTCTAGGGTTACTTTTTAATGTCATATTAGCTAAAGCTTTCATCTTGTCTTAAAGGCAAGCATGTGTTGTACAAGAAAACACATCTCAGATCATTGAAGCAACCTATCAGCAATTCCCTATCCAGAACACTTTAGCATCAAATCATATTTTTACACTATCAAAGGGAAGAAAAATTTATAAAAAGTTATTATTATTATTATTATGTTAATATATTTTTTTTCCTTTAGTTTGTAAGATTCGTGAAGCTGATTACCCTGAAAGGAACTTTAAAATGAGCTTATGCATCAGTTCTCCAAAACAGCTTCACATTAAGATCAATAATTCATACAAATTTTCATATTTGTTTAATGCTTCTAAAAAAACGTACAATGGGCATTTGTCCAAAAAACTCCAGTTCAGTTAAGACCGGTCTGATGTGTTCTTCATATACTAACAGTACAGAAGCCTCAAAAAGCCTTCGAACATTAATCAAATACATCTGTAGATGTGAGAATTGCTCTACAGATCCGTTGTTAAAAACAGATCACAGAGTTCACTTCTGGCCTGTTCTGAAAGATTCATGTGGCGGCCCTGTGAGGGTGACACATAAACATCATTTAATGTGACAAGACATTTTTTTTTTTTACATAAGATGGAGGACAAGAGTATCACTTCCACATATGAATGTTACAATAGGATCTCACTTAGTGTTTGACTGCTGAAAGCTCGTATGTCTTATTGTCTTAAAAGTTTGACGTAGCCGGTGTTCACGGTCAATTGCGGCTTGTCTCAAATAAACTTGGCTTGTAGATGCTACTGAAGCCTCAGTCTCTCATGAATCTCTCATGGCTATATTCATCTCTCCAGGTCATATCATCTTGGCTATGTTTTTGTTTAGTTTAGCAGTTTTGGAGATGGCGCACAACCTTCCCTTCTAGTCTGACTTTGTTTAGAGAGCAAATTTAACCTTGAAGGTGTAGAGTGCCACAGAGCCCTGATAAATCATAGGAGAAGAACACTGCAACATATAGCCAATTACGTTCACTCAAGACTGGGAAAAGACTATGAGAATTGACACACATGTTTGTTGCAAAGATGTGTGGGCATAGTTTGTTTTGTTTAGAGGACTCGGGAGACTCAGGGTACTCGGGTGGAGACACAATGGAATAGGACGAACATTGTGTACCACTTGGCCGGCTACTTAAGGAATGGAAAAGAGTCAACACCACCATAAACAGGCTACTTGGTAGTTCTCATCCATCTACTTGCACAAACGAAGTGTAATTTCTGCACCACAAACAATACCAAATGGAAACACAAGAATAATGCAGGTTTTGAATGAAACCGTTTTCCCCAAAACACAAAGCCATTGTTGGCCACCCCAAGGTTATACCATTGGTTGAGCCAATACAATATTATTTTTCATTATATATTTTCATTTCACACACACACACACACTATATATATATATATATATACACACACACACACACACACAGGTGCTTGTCATTTAATTAGAATATCATCAAAAAGTTGATTTATTTCACCAATTCCATTCAAAAAGTTCAACTTGTATATTATATTCATTCATTACACACAGACTGATATATTTCAAATGTTTATTTCATTTAATTTTGATTATTATAACTGACAACTAAGGTAAATCTCAAATTCAGTATCTCAGAAATTTTTATATTACTTAAGAAAAAAAAAAAAAAAGTAAGTAAAAGTCATGACATTTGCCAAGTATGGTTACCCATACTCGGAATTGTTGCTCTGCATTTAACCCATCCAAGTGCACACAAACAGCAGTGAGAAGTGAACACACCCCTGGAGCAGTGGACAGCTATAGATCCAGGGAGCAACTGGGGTTTCAGTGCCTTGCTCAAGGGCACTCCAGCCATGGGTATTGAGGGTGGAAGAGAGTGCTGTTCATTCACTTCCCCCCCACCTACAACTCCTGCCAGCACCAAGACTCGAACCGGTGACCTTCTGGTAACTAGTCCAGCTCTCTAACCATTAGACCACAGCTGCCTCAATACCAAGACCAATACAAAGAAAGGATTTTTAGAAATATTGGCCAACTGAAAAGTATGAACATGAAAAGTATGAGCATGTACAGCACTCAATACTTAGTTGTGGCTCCTTTTGCCTGAATTACTGCAGCAATGCGGCGTGGCATGGAGTCGATCAGTCTGTGGCACTGCTCAGGTGTTATGAGAGCCCAGGTTGCTCTGATAGTGGCCTTCAGCTCTTCTGCATTCTTTGTTCTGGCATATCACATCTTCCTCTTCACAATAACCCATAGATTTTCTATGGGGTTAAGGTCAGGCGAGTTTGCTGGCCAATCAAGAACAGGGATACCATGGTCCTTAGGTACTGGTAGCTTTGGCACTGTGTGCAGGTGCCAAGTCCTGTTGGAAAATGAAATCTGCATCTCCATAAAGTTGGTCTGCAGCAGGAAGCATGAAAGGCTCTAAAACTTCCTGGTATACGGCTGCGTTTACCTTGGACCTCAGAAAACACAGTGGACCAACATCAGCAGATGACATGGCAAAGCAAACCATCACTGACTGTGGAAACTTTACTCTGTACCTCAAGCAACATGGATTGTGTGCCTCTCCTCTCTTCCTCCAGACTCTGGGAACCTGATTTCTGACTCTTCTGACGTTGTCTGTTGTTCAAGAGTGACTTGACACAAGGAATGCTGAAACCCATGTCATAAGTCTGTGCGTAGTGGTTCTTGAAGCACTGACTCCAGCTGCAGTCCACTCTTTGTGAATCTCCCCACATTTTCGAATGGGTTTTGTTACACAATCCTCGGTTATCCCTATTTCTTTTTACGCTTTTTTCTACCATATCTTTTCCTTCCCTTCGCCTCTCTATCAGTGTGCTTGGACACAGATCTCTGTGAAGAGCCACCCTCTTTTGCAATTACCTTTAGTGTCTTGCCCTCCTTGTGCAAGGTGTTAATTAGTGAAATAAATAAGTTTTTGGATGATATTCTAATTATATGACGTGTGTGCATGTGTGTACTGTAACCAATACAAACCCTTAAATAATTTTCATCAATTGAAATAAAACTGAAATATTACATAAAGCTTAAGAAAATTATAATTAATAAAATAACTATTAAAATTGCTTTAAAAAAAAACATTAAAATGAAACATACTAAAATTACTAAAGCCTTAACTAAAATTTAAATGAAAACCGACAATAATACTAAAACCTAAATTAGAATTAAAAAGAAAACTGAAAATGTAAAAATAAAAGCAAATTAAAATGAATTAAAATAAATGAATGGAAAAGCCTACTATAGGAGTATATAAATAACACTAAAATAAAACAGGATTTACATTAAATTTATGGGCAAATGACAAGGTGAAGATTCCTTGCTGTTTTTACTACAAAGTGAAGAAAGAATAAAGCTGTTCTTGTCATTCTTTAGCAACACTGTTTCCACTGCTTGGTTGTGTTACAGATATGAAAATGTTGTGAATTAGAAATATCTTGAAATGAAATGACCCAGTGAACCTTGTCTTTTAGATAAAGAGATTACATTACCGCAGGTAAGAATAAAATAGAGCAGACTAAGCTCTAAATTTGGCGCAAAATCTGTGCTGAAAACAAAGACAATTCGAGAGCGGCAAAGGTACAGAGCATCTGGGTGAACCCAAGAGAGCTCATGCATATTTCATTATCAAGGAAAACAGTCACATCCTCTAAGAAGTTAAGAATAAATCTTACATCTGAAAAAAGCTTTGGAAGCCTGCATTTAATAATAATGAATACAGAATCAGCTTCAGACTGAAACAGATACAGATGTCACTGAAGGGGCTTACTTCAGAAATGTACAATTATCAAAAACGGTCATTAGTCAATAAGTCAGTTTTCACTTGTCTGAAAAACACAAAACAGTCTAAACCACAATATGTACTATTTTTATATTTATACTATTAAAAAAAGTAGAACATAGATATGTTGAGCTCCAAACATGGCAAAACACTAGAGTGATGTTTCCTTACAACAGCATGTTGTTTTCTCTTAGGTAAACTTCCTCTATTTCTTCAGTTTTTGGTTCAAAAACCAATTGGCTTTTGACTGGTGGGTCAAAACCTGTTAGCTGCAACTGAGCTCATCAAAAATTAAATGTGAAAAAATCTTCTACACTTTTGGTTTTCCCAAACGTCTGACAAAGAAAGTAACAATGAGAACTCAGACCACAAACTGTCAACTTCATTGTCCCATTGTCAACAGTAACAGCCAACACAGCTTTACAGTAAAACTACACACAAACACAGTACACACTCATCGAACGAAACCCACATTTCACAGTACCGTCTGCCTTCTGAGTGTCTCTGTACAGCTAATTCTCCAGCCCTTCTCTGTCTCAGTTTAGCTTCCCATGTCCTGTGCTGTCAAACACTGCAGCTGTTTTTGAAGTTTAAACCCATTGTCGGCGTTTACTCTGAGGCAGCAAGAGCGCCAGACAATGGTAATTAACATCTGATTAGTCATTAGATTTAACACACCACCCACCTGAGTAAGTGGTCAATTGTGAAGTAAACATATACTGATGCAAACAATATCTAAACAATCCCACAACCCTACCTCAGTATGTAACTGTGCTCAAGATGCATCTCAACAGGCTGGGGAAGCTATTTATACCACAACATTCTAATTAGCTGGCGTGCTAGAGAGGACAGTCAGAGAGCAACCAAACCAAAGGAACTCTCTGCCAGACTGAATCTCTGATTAAAACAAGCAAAACTCCATAAAAATGCTAGCAAATACCATCAAATTGTCTGACTGGAAATCTTCTTTGGAGGTAGAAAGTTGGATCGCCTCAGGTTTTCTAAATGTGCTGAGAAAGTACAATGAAACCATATTGAGTACTTACATGTTCATGTTCTGTCCAGGCCAATATAATAATCCTAAATGTACAGTTAAGCAGCTGATGCCATTGATTTTCAAGCATTTGCATAAAAACAAAGGCCAAAGTCAAAGGCAAGTCTGTTCTCTTGACGGCCATCTTGGAAACACCTGCAAGCTGCTATTTACTATGTAAGTAACAGGCGCACAAACTTCTTTCTGCTTAAATGGAAAAAGATTGCAATCTCTAAAACAGTTTGTTAGGATTATTCATAAATAATGAACAATTAGCTAAATAAGGTCACACCTCTACTCTTTTCAAAAGACATCCTGGGATTTTAAATGACCACAGAGAGTCAGGACCTCAGTATAATGTCTCATTTCGTCAACATCCTACGCACATGGCACCCTCTATCGTCAATATTAGACGCAGATAAATATGGGCCAGAAGGCCCCTAGCGGTCTAACCCTAACCCTAACCCTAATCCATAATCTGCATGTAATATTGACGCTAGAGGGTGCCATGTGCGTAGGATGTTGACGAAATGTCAAAAGTGTCAGTATATGATGCCTTAGGATGAGAATGCGTTATATATATATATATATATATATATATATATATATATTAGGGGTGTAACGGTTCACAAAATTCACGGTTCGGTTCGATACGATACACTGATGTCACAGTTCGGTTCGGTACGTTTTAGATACAGCAAAATGTAAAAACATCTCAACTTTTCAGAATGCCGCAAGCGCACCGCGGGTCATGTGACAAGAACTAACCAATCAGCTTCATCCTTTCCCATAACAACGTTGAAAGCTCAGCCAAGATGAAGGAACAGCTGATCATAGTTGTATATGGATTGCAATTTTGAAATAAATTTAGTAGCAGAGCTACTGCAAGCGATTTTTAGAGCTGCAAATCCATTTATCCTTTGCTGAAATTTCCACGTCTCATGGAGAGAGCACGTCATTGTTGCTTAGCAAAGACAGACGCCAAATGAGCGTTTCTGCCCGAGCGCTTTGGAAAGGACGAGAAAGCGGCGCGACTAGCGTTTTCCACGCGTTTTTAGGCAGGATATGTGAACGGCCCCTAAGGTGCTCGCTCACTCAGTATGCGATGAAGGCTCGTTGCAAAATGTCTAATGCATTTAACAGACCAGAAATAGAAGATCCTCCAATAACCAACAGGTCTGGTATTTGAGTGCACTTTGGATTCCCTGTAAGCTATAATGGTGATGACAGAATGAATGGTAAATAGTAAGGTCTCATATCCGCGGCTATAACGTAAATGAAGCCTACCAATCGCTGCGGTGATGTCTTTTGCCCTGTTTGAATCAGTTGGAAATGTCGGTCTAAATGCTGCGGGGATAGTTTGTTGCGTGTATGTTTCTCCTTTTTTTCGTCTTTTCCCAGATACTGACACAATAAGGTGATGTCGGCGTAAATGAGTTGACATGTTTCAAGTATTCCCGCTGGTGTTTTTTTTTTTTTTTTTTTTTTTTTTTTCGCTGGTGTACCCTATTGTCATGTAGCAGATGCGACATACCATTGTTTTTTTATCCACCACTCTCTTGCCATCACCATTATAGCTTACAGGGAATCCAAACTGCACCCAAACAACAGACCAGTTGGTTATTGGAGGATCTTCTTTTTCTGGTCTGTTAAATGCATTGGCCATTTTTCAACGAGCCTTCAGCGCGTACGGAGTGAGCGAGCGCCTGACTGAGTAGCCTAACATAAACATATACGTTGGTGTTTTTTTTTCTTCGGGAGTGTCAGGGGCGTTGCCTGTTACGTCGTTTGGGTTATTGGGCTACCTTGTTGAACGCATATCATTATATTTCTCTTTTTTTTTTCAAATATAATTAATTAGTCCAACGAACTGTTCGGTATACATAATGCGTACCGCGTACCGAACCGAAAGCCTCGTACCGAACGGTTCAATACAAATACGCGTATCGTTACACCCCTAATATATATATATAGTCAGTGGCTACACATGCTTGTATGTTTTGTCAAATACACATACTATTATATGTGCGTGTGCATGTATAAAATATAATCTATTTTTATATATGTAATTTATATTTATATATATATATATATATATATATATATATATATATATAGAGAGAGAGAGAGAGAGAGATGATTTCAACATGTTATTATTAAAATAGTCTTATTAACTACATGCTCTAACCTTAACAAGCTTAACGCTTAAAAAGTGCTCAGTAAACCCCAATATATTCAAATGTTGGGAAACTAAAATGCACAAACCCTAAGACTTTTAAACTCAATTCTTCATCTTTGTTCCTGCTTGTTTTATTTCAGCTCCATGCTACTAAACTTGCACAGTATGTTTTACAAAACGGGACAAAAAGAGGCTGACATCTTGGAGATATGTCTAACAGAAAATAATGACAGGCCCAGTGTGAGCGGCAGGGAGAAACTCAAACGTAAAATCACGGTAGCCTGCGGTGTCTTGTCAAGGGGGATGGAAGCGTACGCTCAGATACGGCATGCTCAGGAAACATTTGGGCCCGCCGGATCCGGGATTTCATTTTTAAGGCTGATGGATTTGATTCCACATGGCGCCCTCTCTGACAGCCAGCACCATGGAGCCTAGATGATTTAATCCGAAGATAAGCAAGAAGAAGGTGGGATTTTACCTGCTCACACACATATAGACACACTAAAGCAAGAGAATCATTCACTGTACCTCAGGCCAATCTCTCTCACGGAGCCTAGGCCTCTGAAGTCACCACCAAACAGATGCTTCTAGCAAATAAATTTTGAGGCTTTCAACAGGTCCTCAGAAAAAAATAAATAAGTCAAATGTGAAGTGTACCCTGAAATCCCCAGAAATTCCTGCTGAGGGTGTATGCATTCAAAAAAGGAGGCAAGGACCTTCTCTGTTCAAAGGGTAGAAGTAGGTCGCATTTTCCGGTGCCTGACGCTGCGTGTGCTGCATTAGCAAAACATGAAACGAAAAAGGAAAAACTGAGCTGTAGTTTTGAGCTTACACATTTTGCTGACTTTTTGACAGAGTGTAGAGTAGCTATTCCCATTTGTCATTAGCAAAGCACACCATGTAAACAAGCTGGCTTGGCCATAGCAGTGCTGTTCAGATCTGAATCTTCAATACGATGGTGGCATTTTTTTGTTTTTGTTTGACTTTTTGTTTACCAAGTCACTCTCTTGTGTTTGGTGCAAACACATAGTATTTATGCTGGCTAAAATAATTGGTTTGTCCGAATGAACAAATATAGCCTTTCACAGAATCAATCAGCTCGAACGAAATGAAGTGAAAGGGGTCATATTGAACTGAAAGAACATGCGAGCCAGTCTCATTCAAAAATGATAAAAAGTGGATGTGAATCCCAATTCATTAAATGTGTGTGTAAAAATGACATTAGCAAAGCACACAATGTTAACCAGCTAGCTTAGCCAAAGCAGTGTTGTTCAGAGATGACGGTGGTGTTTTGTTGTAAGTGAACCTGTAGATAAATGAATCATTGTCATTTTTGACTTTTTATTTACTGAAACGCAAGTTCTGGCGCAAACAAATAGCATTTTTGTGCATGCTAACAAGTTGCAAATCATTGGTTCGTCTGAACGAACGAACATGGTCTTTCACCAAACGAGTCAGTTTTCAGTTGACTCGAAGACGTTTTGTTTATGACCACACCAAACAAACTAGGACATCTTGTTTGTGAATTACTTGACAGAACGAAGGGAGTCATGTTGTTAGTTCAGTTCAACATGCGAGTAATTTTTAATACAGATGACGAAAGCTTCTTTTAAAAATATAAGATATTATTTATTTTGGCGAATGACTAAAATTAACAATAAAGAACACTGCACTACATTTTTAGACAGTCTGCTCTGTTGCTAGTTGTCTTCTGCCTCCATTCAGTGCTAAACTCGTCACGGAAAGCCAGTGGACATTGCTGTCTTCCATTTCCGTCACACTTTATCCATTTTCTGTCTTTCAGTACCCACACATAAACACAAACATAAAAACTCTGGCGTTTGAGCCGAGGAACCATATCAAGGTCACACTCTTATCTCCAGGCCACATGACTCACCCCGGACCCTCAGGGCAGTCTGTGTCCCTCTGCGACCCATAACCATGCACTGTGCTGAGCCTTTGAGTCATGATCCCCCTCTCATTTCACGTATCCCTGAGCTGAAGCAAGCGTGCATCCAAAGCACTGCTGGTAGAAAACGCTTTATGCCTTTTATACCAGAACTAATGGCTTTTTAGTGGCTTGGAATTGAAAACAGGCAAGGTAATGACATGAGTTCTTTCTGTAAATGATACAGAGAAGGAGAAAACACTGTAAAAAAAAAACACATATGATAATTTTGTGGGTCAAACACACCAATTTCAATGAGTTGTTGTTATGGCATATAGTTACCGGTCATGTTTACGTATCATTTTCCAATCTAATGAGAAGTTAATCACTGCCAACAAATTACTAAGTAAATGATGACAGAATTTGTAACTATCCCTTAAACTGTATGCTGTTATTTTTCTAAGGAATGTGATCAAGGCCACAAAAAAAACAAAAAGTCTGTAAAAGGAAAACTGTCTTTTGTTGAAAATAAAGTTGAAAGCGAAGCAATTAAGAGCAATCAAACTGAAGAAGGGAATACGACAGAAGCAATTTGTGGTCCGGTGAACCCACAGCTGTGCACTTGAACTCTCAGCGACTGCAGTATGAGTACAGTCTGTTTCGGTCTAACCCTAACCCTAACCCTAACCCTAACCCTGTTCTGTATCACAATTTTACTTTTCACTCTCCCGAGCCATTGTAACAACACAAACAATAGGGGCTAAAGTGGCCCGGTGTGAGAGGACACATTTTGACCTGGTGAAAAACACACAGATTTGCCTTTTGAAGTTGATTTCAGATCAAACCGGAGACTCAATAGCTACAGTAAGTCTAGCATAAAAAGGCAAATGTCTGCCCAGAAAAATGGAATCAATTGAAAGTAGCACAAAGTGCGAAATGTTAACTTTAAATCACAAGTTTATAACAACATAATATAAACTGAGTTTATAAAGATAAAAACTCAGAATTAAAGGGGGGGTGAAATGCTATTTCATGCATACTGAGTTTTTTACACTGTTAAACATGCTAAACATGGACAAAGTTTCAAAAATTAAGTTGTACGTTTGAAGGAGTATTTTTGTTCCCAAAATACTCCTTCCGGTTTGTCACAAGTTTCGGAAAGTTTTTTTAGAGTATGGCTCTATGGAGCGGAATTTCCTTATATGGGTCCTAAGGGCACTTCTGCCGGAAGAGCGCGCGCTCCCGTATAGCGAGGCTGAGCACAGACATTTCACTGATCAGAGCGATTCACTGATCAGAGCGAGAGCGTCGCGAAAAGTCACAAAAGAAGTGTGTTTTTGGTTGCCAGTGCAAGACAACCCTGCACAGATTACCAAAAAAAAAAAAACAGCATTAAGGGGACCAGTGGATGGAGTTTATTTTTACAGAGCATCAACGGAGTTGTGCAAGTGTTTGTATTTGTTCCCTGCATTTCGAAGATGCTTGTTTTACAAACAAGGCCCAGTTTGACGACGGATTTGCGTATCGTTTATTTCTTAAGGATGATGCAATCCCAATGAAAAAGGGTCACGATCGTGTGTTGGAACCGCAAGCGGTGAGTAAAACTGCTTAAAATATCTCTGCCTCCTTGTTAGTGCGTCCCCTCCCATGCCAGAGACCCGGGTTCAAGCCCCGCTCGGAGCGAGTCGTTGCTGCTGCTGCTCTCGTTCAGTTTCAGCCTCGGGATCTGATTCTGGATCATAAATAAACGGCTGAATCTGACTGTAAGCCATGGTTTGTTTTGGATGATGGTTTTTCCCTCACGGTAATGTCACAGCTTCCACATGCTCTCAACGCAAAAGCCTACTGGCGCTCGTGATTCTTTAGCTCCGCCCACACGTCATGCCTCCAGTCGGTCGTGTTTTTTCGGGAAAAATCGGTACAGACTATCTTTCTCTTATAAATATAATAAAACTAAAGATTTTTTGGAGTTATGAAGGATGCAGTACTACTCTATAGGTACTCAAGATTAACAGGATATTGAGTGAAAACGAGCAAATAAGACTTTTCTTCTTAGAACTACAAGATTGTAACTTGCAATTTGCAATTGTCAGTTAACTTCGCAATTCTGAGAGAAAAATAAAAACTTAAAGCCTGCAAGATAGAATTGAAGAATTGTGAAAAAGTCAGAATTGTGAGATAAACAGTCACAATTACCATTTTTATTTCATTATTCCATGACAGAAATAAGCTTCCATAGTGAGTCAGGGCCTGTTGATGAGTAAATGTCTACACACACATACATACAGAAAACTTTCACCCTGACTAACCATCACTTTAGTGCCTAGCACATAAAGGAACCGATCTTTTCATTCATCCTCCCTTTTTCAGACACAGCAGACACATATTAACTTCACAAAAGGGGTCTTTTAAGGCATCCAAACTGGGGGGGCTTGCCTTTTATTTCAATTTAATTCAAGAAATGAACTCTTCATGGGCAATTTAACAAGGCCGGGCTCTATTTTTTATTTTCCTCCAGACCTTCGGACCGTGTGCTTCCTGCAGGGTGGAGATTGAGACAAGCGTTACACAATCTGCTCGTTGTTTAGGGAATAAGACGGCAATATCCAGTTGAAATGTCAGCAAGAGGCAACAATATAATACTCCCACATATCAACTTCAATCCCTGTGGGTGTTGTAAAAGGGAGGCGACATTTACGAAACAATGCCAGCAAATACCATGCAAGCAAAGATGGAATGCATCTCAGAAAGTACCTTGTTTTAGTGTCACAGGGAAAATTGGTGCATATGCTTACAAAGTTGACTTTAATTTTTTAATTCCACATGATGTCTTAGTTAAAAAGAGTCCATGTTCTTCCCTGTCTGTTGTGTGGTCCACGGAGAGGCTGTTTTTGTGCTCCTGTCTGGTCATAATAAGGCCCACGAAGGCAATGTGAAGACAGATGAATATTTCCCTTGACATTGATGAATAGCTTGCATGAAACCATGGCTTGCTCAATAGACTGCTGAGGACATTAACATGCTACCATAAAGAAACAGTGAGCCAAATAATTCCCTATTCATTGTAAATATTTCTCATAAATTTATAGGCAAAATAAAAATGTTTCTATATAAAATGTTAATGTTAAATATACCTTCATACATTTTTTTTTTTAATATTAATACATATCATAACATTTATTGCTAAAATGTCTATACTTTTTTTTCAGTTTATTTCCGGAATATATAAATATTATGTGTAAATATTAAACAGCTTTATAATTTTAAACATCCATCTGATGATGCATGTATTTTGGATTATTGTGTGAAGCAAAATGTTATGAAAATAACTAATTTGAATTAGTTTATCTTTTAAATAGAGCTGGAATCCAAATATATTTATTTATTTATCAGTTTATTTAACAGGGACAATGCAGTATAACATTGCTACAGTTTCATGCAGCCGATGCTCTACATATAGGCTTCTAGCCAATGGCTAATTTGCAGCCCCAGTCCCTGGTTAGGCTAAAAAAAATAAAAAAATAAAAAAAAAAATAAACAACTAAGTCTATGTACAACCATCAATGTTCACATATCTGCTTTTGTTTGAACCACTTTTTCAGTTTTGTTTGAAAAATATTCAACTGTGTTTGCATTTTCAATTCAGCTGACAAGCTGTTCCATAACAATGCACCTTGAACTGTAAATGTAGATTGTGCAAATTTAGTTTTTCTCTGTGGTGCTATACAGTTCTGTGTAGTTGCACCTCTTGTAGCGATCCCCCTACTACTCTGTTTTGATATTAATTTGCATATAACTTTTGGCGCAAGATTGTTTAAACATTTAAAAAACATTTTAATAACAGATGAATTTATAAAATTTTCAAAACTAAGCAAACTATATTTTTGTAAAATGCTACAGTGATGCCATCTGGTTGGTTTCTTATCCAAAACTTTTAGTGTTTGTTTATATAGGGATCTAACAGGTTTAATAGTCAGTTGAGAAACCTGACTCCAGACAGTCACACAGTAAGATAAGTGTGAAAAAATCATTGCATGCATGTATAACTTGGCTGCTTTCAATGATAAATATGGTCTAATCATGTAAAAACAATTCAGATTTGTTTTGATTGTTCTACATAGCTTCTTAACATGCATATCAAATTTCAAATGAGAGTCTAAAATAACACCTAAATATGTAAAATGATTAACCGTTTCAATTTCCTTTTGATTGATCTTAATTATAAAATCACTCATTTCCTTCTTTCTGATTGAAAAACACATTGAGACAGTTTTTGTACAATTCAGGGTCAAACAACTGTTCTGTAACCACTGTGTCACACCAATCATTTCATTTCATATATGACAATATGACAAGCCTGACATTAAAATTGTAGTTGTGTGTGTGTGTGTGTGTGTGTGTGTGTGTATGTGGGGTGGGGGTAGAGAGAAAGAGATAAATTATATCTAATTTATTGGAAAAATAAATACAGATACATATTTTATTTTGTGAAATTCTGCACTTATGCCAGACTTGTCATCTGTTATGGATAATCCCATATTTTGGTTTCCATACATATTTATGCATGTCTATATACAAACGTTTTATTTCATTTGATTATATTTTTGCATTAATTCATATTTTGTCGTCACTGTCATATGCAATACTGCCCACTGATAGCCATGCAAAAATATACACAAAAATCTACCATACATACATTTTGCATTTGATTTGTTATGATTTATTCGCACCTGTGTTGCCGCACTCATTCCTGAATTAACACACGAGAGACAGATTGGAAAGAGGGGCTGCTGTGATGGGAATACGGTAGTGTGTGCACCCACTTCCAGGCATGACGGTGTAGGAACACACCCATTATGTGTGACGACACGCGGCCTCCGAGCTGGCGTCATGATGGATGGCGGCCATTAATCACGCCAGCGCCGAGGCCGGAGATTGATGTGCAGAAATTCAAATCTTAAAGCAGCGTTTTGAAAATTAAAGCAGCGAGGCAAGGTTAGGGTCCTTCCTGGTGACGCCTGTGAACAATGAGCTCCCCGGGGTAAAGGAATCTCACGCAGAGGTCGGGAGATCTTTTAACCTTTGAACCGCCAGCTGTAAGGACACCTGAGTGCTGCCTTGTCAAAACCAGTTGGTGGAAGAATGGAAGAGATGGCGAATAAACTCCTCACTTAACTTTGACCAGTTAAAGGTTTATTTAGTATGTATGTATGTATTTGACTCACAATATTAATTAGATGAGAATCAGAGTTATTACTGTAAACTAGAAATAAAATAATAATAATAATAAAATAATAAAAAAAAAAATGTAAATACTGTATATCATTTTGTTTGTTTTTTCAGTTATTTGACAAGGCAGTATTTATAATACTTGATGTAGGGCTTCGAAACTAACTAATTTATAATAATTATTTAAAAATTTAATTAAAATATAAAGAAAAATATAAATTAAGATATAATATATATATATAATATGTTAAAATAAACTAAAACTGAAATTGATACAAAACTAGTAAGACATTTTGATTAGTGACATAAAAATAAACTCTGCAACCTGTGACATAATCTGGTAAATCTTCAAGTGAAACGGCAAAAAGAGCAGTACATGATTTTATCCATCTGGAATTGATCGGATTATGAAAAGTGAGCAGTACATATCACAAATACAGCTAGGTTGTTGGGTAGAGAGGGTTGAAAAATAAAATTGAAATGCATGAGCTTACAAAGACAAACAATCAATTGTGCACCATGAATTTGTATGAAATTTTGATTTTATGATATTTTAGCACAAAAAGGCGCAGGGACTGTGATTCTTTCACTGCACAGTCATGCATATCCATAACTTGTCACTTCCAATAAGAACCAACTGTGAATTCTGACCTTTTACAAACAACAGCACATCGTATAGATCTTGTACTGACCATACACCTTGAACACAGCAATACATTTGGATAAAAATATATTTTCTATATGTGGTTCCATTTGAATCAGGATGCTGCCTGTGAAGACATCAAGTCAGCTCACACAGTCACAGAGTTTCCAGATTTAGCGTCAGAGATGGGTTATGGTTAAGTTCAGCAAGAAAACACAGATGCATTTCCGCAGGCTCAATAATTCAGACTCCTGCTTTTCCAGGTCACAGAGACATTTACGGTTATTCGCACCACCAGTTCGGTGGGAGTCGCTGCTCAAAGCCTCACCGCCGAGAGGAATGTTTTACAGTGGAACATAAAGCAGAGAAGCGGACGGGAGGTGTTCGACATCATCCCTAATAAACCTCTGAATCAAAGAAAACTGAAATGGAACCAGAAAGGGAGTGAAAGATTTACTGTGGCGGTGTTAGAATGCCTGCACGGCGACAAAGAAAAAAAGAAAGCCACTTGAAAAAACATTACACGCTCTTGTGATCTCAAAAGCATGTTAGGAGCGAAATGCTAAAGTCCTCAGAGGTGATGATGCTGCTCGTTTCTGCTGAGGGCCCACAGCATTGACTCCAGTGCCTTTCCATAAAGTGCCTAGTTCTAGAGGGCCCTATAAATTCAGTCAGTTGGTATCAAGGGAAAAGACAGTGTCGCACGCTGTTAATTTAATAAAGGATTTGGGAAATGGATTCCCCCACATCGCAAAACATCTCAAACTTTCCAAATGGCTTAATAACCTTCCGTTACAATTCCTGTCCTTTCCTTTTCCAAGAATTATTTTGGATGCTTATTGAAAAAAAGCTGGTAAGGCTGAATTTATTTCTTTGGAATTAGGGGGAAAACATATTTAGTCATTTGCAGAGGTCTCTTAAATGTTATGCCTCAAGCAGTGTTAATAGTCTCAAACAAGCCTTTTATATCAAATTGGTTTCATGAGCCTTAAAGAGGCACAGAGGTTCCTCCTTTATTAAGACGTGGCCTCATGCTTTGTGTGGATTATTTCTCTTCGGTTTAGTGCACGTAGATATTGCTTCACCGAGCCTCTTTCTGAAGAAGGGCTTAAGGGCAGATATTATAAGAAGAGAAAGAACAGAAAAACACACTTGTTCATGTTCATTTCAGAGAAACTGAAGTGTCTTATTTGACTATGTGTGTGTGTGTGTGTGTGTGTGTGTGTGTGTGTGACGACTGGCTGAGTGTAAGATGAATTATTATTATTATTATTTTTTTAAAACAAAGTTTATCAATTGTAGCATATTAGTAGTATTGTGTAATGTATATTTTCTTTCATCGCTTTGACATTCAGGGTTTCTAGTACATGAGCTGTGTGCTTCAAAAATGAATCATTTTAATCAAGAAACCACATCTGATGAATGGATCTAATTCACTGCATTCTTATTCTGATTTGTATTACTAATTATAGTCCTTGACACAGACGGGCATCGATGAATATATTGTTATCCTTTCATCATTAGCATAAGGTGCAGAAATGCAATCACTGTCAATAAATGGTCATTGTTATTGGTCAATGAGGCAAAACTGCAGCAGTGGATTGAGGGAGGAGCTGTTTCTCAGCTCATGGCCATGTGAGAAACTGTCATCTACAAGGACGAAAGGAAGAGTTCCAGGAAGAGCTTTCTATAATATTTGAACATTAATTCTGGGACAATAGGAGCCTTTAGTCACTGTAAACCCATCAATTCCTATTGCATCCTTGACTGAGGGACCCTCTGGAAAACTGTAACCATTAGGAAGTGAAAAAGAGCCAAATAAAAATTTAGAAAGAAGCTGCAGATGCTCCAAAATGTGCTCAACATGTTCCCCTAACAAAACTCAAAGTCAGCTCCTCAGTCTAGTTCAACCCTAAATCCAGACATTGTTATATTAGGTATATAATGCCGAAAACATAAACCAAAATGTTATTGATAAATAAAAAATATTAATAAATAATACATTTGATATATGTTTATAATCAAATAAAAACAAAAATACAATTTAATACAAATATAATAATAATAATATAATAATTATAAATAAAAAATAAAATAAATGTATTAATTAACAGATACTATATATATATATATATATATATATATATATATATATATATATATATATATATATATATATATATATATATATATATATATATATATATATATTATAAATATTTTGCATTAAATATGTTTGTATTTTTTTAGGAAAACAATAACATAATGTGACAATTATATACATGATGAGCAAAAAAAAAAGAAGAAAAAAAAATCCTGTTTTGAGTTTTGTGATCAGTTCAATTATCATATATCCAATAAAGTTTAAAAAAAAAAAAATGCCAGTGACTTTTTTATGTTTTATTTTAATTTTTTGCATATTTTAAGTCATTAATACCATGGATGAGTGTTTACTGTGAAATTATTTCCCCAGTCACTTTACATAAAACAATAAACACACATTTCTTGAAGAAGACGTGATGAATGTCATGGAAGAGCTCTGGGGACCGTCATGTAAGTGGAGACACGCATGTGGAGATCAAGATCGTCCCAAGGGCCGAATCCCCTACAGCTTGGCAGGTTGAAAAGCCGGCAAGAAATAAAGACTACTGCCAGGCAAAGTGGTGCCCATGGGAAAGAGCGTTTTATTAAAAAATAAGAGAAGTTGGAGACAAGCCACTATGAAGAACAGAACTGAAGTAAAAACCAGCTGGGAATTCAGTTTGGAGCCAATTGGATATCATGCCATACTTGCAAAAGAAGCTGGCTTTTATCGACATAACGCATATTCCCAGTGTGTCAAAATAAAACTGGTGCCTCATGTGAATTAAATAGTGAGAGGTCAGTTTTGATGTTCGGGTGAAGCTTATATTTTACTTGAAAATATATTTATGGGATTCACAGGTCATTTTCAGGATGCAGTCTGTAGAGGTTTGTTTCTCACATCTGCAAGTGTCAGATTCGTAATCAACATTTGTTGTTACAAAAAAAAAAAAGTCTTGAAAACATAAAAAGAAATGGCCATTAATGTTATGGAATATAATCATTAAAAAACCTAAAATAATAAATACTTTTAATTTAGTCAATTTTATTAATTTGTTTACACTGTAATCAGGGTAGTCATAACCCTTTTAATTCACATCCCGCTTAATTAAAGTTTAAAGGTATAAAGTCATTCCTTCCTGCAATCAGGCATTTGTTTCACACATTCCCATCCAGCAGGACAAAACTTGACATTAAACCTTATCATTGATTCTACAAATAAAGTAACTCAGACGAGGAGATTCTTGAATTCTAATTGATTTCATCATCCCTTCTCTCACTCCACACTCAGACAAGAGCATCCGCAGTCCCACAGCGCTGCTATCATTTATGGGGAGAATATTAAACACTCAGCTCTATTGATCCCCACCACTCTTTATGTGACGTCTTCCTGCTGGGAATAACGGCTGAGGCCTTGTTAGGCACTCGTGAGGAGAAAAAGAGATCCTGTCAAGAGCACTGATATCTTTTCCCATAGCAACTTAACATGGAGGTATCATCATTTTTGCTGTGTCAAAGGATTTTCTACCAATGCACTGCCACGGTACAGTTTTCATGACTTTTTTCTCTTAGTGTGTACCACAAGCAAAAATGGACAGTGAGGTTATGTATATAGTAGGCAAAAAACAGTAAGTGAAACAAGAGGGTGTGTCTGAATTCACAATATTCATAAAATAAAAAAGTAGGTTAAAAGTATCCAGATTACTTAATATTTCCTGTGAGATTCTAAAGTGGGCATCCAATACATTTTACATGAGGCCATGGGAAAGGATTTGTGAATGGCAGTGAAATTACATAACTGATGCTGGTAGGTCACATGATAATGACATCCTCTCGAATGTAGTGCATTAATAAACAAATCAAAAGTGAGCAAACTATTTAAACATTCATTCATCCGATTTTAGAAAGACTGATTCATTAAGTAATAACTCAAAAGCGAACCGTCATTTAACCATTCACTCAAGTGATTCGTGAAAAAAAATTGGTAACACTTTAGAATAAGGTTCCATTAGTTAATGTTAGTTAATGTATTAATTAACATGAACAAACAATGAATAATACATTTATTACTGTATTTATTCATCTTCGTTAATGTTAGTTAATGAAAATACAGTTATTCATTGTTAGTTTATGGTAATTCACAGTGCATTAACTAATGTTAACAAGCACAACTTTTGATTTGAATAATGCATTAGTAAATGTTGAAATTAACATGAACTAAGACTGATAAATGCTGTAGAAGGATTGTTCTTGCTTAGTTCATGTTAATGAAAGTAGTTAACTTACATTAACTAATGGAACCTTATTCTAAAGTGTTACCAAAAAAAATCAATGATTCATTAAGAAACTAAGCAAGCAGCATTCATATTTGTCAAAAAAAAAACGTAACTCGTTCAGAAGCTAAACAAGCGGCTGTCTTTATGAGCGAGTCATCAAATCATTTACTAAATTATTCGTTCAAAACACAGATTTATTCAGAAACTAACATGTGTTGCTCAGAGATGTGCAAAGGTTTATTCTGCTTCTGCTTATAGACAATTTCTTTGCGAAGAAAAAAGACAAGGTAACTGCAAATGCATGTAAGTTAGTCAGTAATAGAAGGATCTGGCACTAATTTGACCCAGTTTCATTCTGAAGTTGTTTCATGAAGCAGCACTTGTGTGCTTATTTCATTCAGAGGAAGGTCAAGAAGTTGTAGTTTAGACAAGAGAGAGGCTGTTAGATAACCAAAGATTGCCTGTCCTTTTATTATTAGTCCTACCTTTCATTCAGCGCAGTGGGATGCCATTTCTGGCTCAGAGAGCTCAAACTCCCCTAAGGACACCCTGCTCTGCAGATACGGTGTGAAAATACGGGTACAGATTAGAGCATTATTAGTCAAGCCTTTAACTTCATCTTTTGAGTGCCCATATACACATTTGCATTTGCACTCAATAATCTCCACAGCTCAGCAGGAGTGAGAAGTGGCAGCTACCTGGTGATGCAATATTATTTATGTTTAGTGATACATAAAGTATTCCTATTGAGTATGGTCATTTTGAAATTTAGCAATTCTGCAAGGTGCAAACTTTTCTCTCAGGAGACTGCAGTAAAAGACTTGAGACAAACAGGAACTCTTAAAATGTGCTAAGTTGAAAGGCATGTCGGATACATTTCACTGAAAACTTTTTGGGAGAGAAGATAAATACATTTAATAACAAACCCTAATATTCTTTTTACATTCCAGTACCTCCCTGAACAGCCTGATAAATGAAAACTGTATTTTATTGTCCAATTAATTTCTGAGGTAATGAAATCAGAGTTCCCTTTCAGTCGGTCACTGTCGACGTCACGTCACAATGAATTGGGGTCTTGCTTTGAGAGACCAGTCTACTTCAAGTGTAAACTAAACGTGCCAAAGGACATTATCATGTGATGACTGCATCCAGCTGCCACTGATCACAGCGGGAGAATAAAAAGGAGCTTTGGAGCTGAGAGACAAAATCATTCTGCTCCTACCAGTATCTTCTCCGAGTTCAACACGCTCATGGAAGCTTTTTGTGTTGGCAGACAGTGCTTCGTTCCTGTTTGATTGGGTTGCACACTTTAGGCTGCACTACCCCTGTTGTGTTGCAAACGGCCATCTCCACTGTGCGTCTCAGCACATAAAAGAGCATTTCCCTGAAAGAGCTCTCTTGGGTGTGTCTTTGTAAAGACAGCGCATCGTCTTTTTAAAGATGCCACTTCACTCATGCATTCCTGGATGCGGTCGTTACGAGGTGCCGGGTGATGGTTACGATCGGTGCCTCACGTGTCTGGGAATTAAACAACTGGTGGTATTCACGAATGAGTCATGTTCCCATTGTGGGAAGATGACCATCTCTGAGCTGCTTCGTTACCTCCAGAGGTGCGGAGCTCTGTTTCTTCTGTGTGTCCGTCCTGGCGGCAGCCAGACGAGGAATACTTCTGGCAAGATCACAGGCAGTCTGAGGGTCACAGTGATGGAAAACCCCTCAGGGAACCAACTCTCGGCGGCCCACCACTCCTCTAGTGCTTCGCAGCCAGTCGAGCTGCAATAGTAACACACTAGGCCATCTTCAAAAAGTGTACCAGTGGTATCCTTCAGTGTTCCTCCCGATGACCAGATGTCAATCACTGCATTGGAGGAAGAGCTTTCTGGAGAGGAGGATTCAGATGCGCTGCTACCGGTATGATGGTGGCAATCGGATCCGGAGATGTCTGCTGTGCTTTCCCGGGCTGCCGGCTTGTGCTGGTTCTCAGCCTTTCTTCCCGGAGGTGCATGAGGAGTTCACCAGGTCGTGGATGGCAAATTGTACTTCCAGAAACCGTCCTGCTGGTTCCTCCATCCTCACCACCCTCGACGGTGGAGTGGTTGGAAGCGATGCAGATATGTCCTAAGACCACATCCTCCTGGTGGGGAAACCTGTTGCTCCCCTCTCGGCCTGTAGGCATTCGTCTGGTCTGATCGGCAGTGCTTATATGGCTTGTGGAGAAGCTGCCTCCGCCTAACATGCTTTGGCGTTTCTGCAAGTGCAACAGGACAAGGCACTGAAGGAACTGCATGACTGGATGGTCATGATCCGGAAGAACTGAAAGATCTCCAAACCACTACTGACCTCACGCTCTGAGTGACAAAGGTCGCAGGGAGTTCTCTGGGTCATACAATGTCCACACCTGTGGTCCATGAGAGTTATCTCTGGCTGTGTCTGACTGACATGAGGAACACAGAAAAAGTATGGTTCTTCAGTTCCCCTGTGTCCCAGACCGGCCTCTTCGGCGACGCAGTCGAGAGCTTTGCCCAGCAGTTCTCGGATGCACAGAAGACTGAGGCAATATGCATTATAATTCCAATAAGAAAGAATTGCCACATTGCTTTTGGTTATTAACATTTTTTAATAGGTTTTTAAATTTTTTTTTTTTGTCCAATTTACCTTCTAATAATCATTTGCAATAAAATTATGTGTGCACTTTTAGAATTGATGTCATATATTTCCGATGCGAACAACCTTTGCATATATGTAAACATTTAAAGTAATAATAATAATAATTCTCTATATATATCGACATATCGATATTGGTTAAGTCAGGCCAAGGAGGCATAGGCTGCGACCAGCTGATGTGGTCAGCTGTCAAATAGCTCCAATCACTACTATTCTCCTTTTAGACATTGGACATATATAAGTGGCACTACTGCTTGGCAAGTTGTCAAATGGCTCGCAACCCTCCCTCCCTCCCCATTATAAACATGAGCATATTACGGTGCACCTTCTGGTTGTCGTCTCTTTGTTTCAGATCACTAAGGCTTTCAAGTCACGTTTGGCATGGACCTCACTGCTGAGAAGCACTCATCCTCATAACCAAGCTACAGGATAGACGTCCCACTGCCACATCTACACGACTACCACTGTTTAAAGACATTTATTAAGTGTCTTAATTGACATGTATTTCCAAGCTGATGGTTCCGAGGGGTTAATGTTTAAGTTCTTGTATGTTCAATTAATTTGGGAGCAAGAACCCCCATAAGGAACCATACTGCATAAAACCATATATATATATATATATAAAGAATATACAACCAAGTGTCTTGGTTAGGAAAATAAACAATGTGGCAACCTAGTATAAAATGTTAATTACAAAATAATCTAATAAAAAATAATATTAATTATTATTATAAAATATGCATTATAATTTATATTATTTCAATCTGAATTTAGGCTAACTCCCCACATTTATTTTGGCTATTAGCATTTTTTTTAAATGATTGTTATTATATATATTTTTTCTTCTAATAATCACTTTTAATCGAAAATAAGAGTGCGCTTGCAGAATTCATCTCCTGTGTTTGCACTTGGAACAAGAAGTTTTCAAACCCCGCAGCTGTGTACAGACTGTTCCTTCCTCAGCAAGCCAATGTCATACTGCTTCCGTAAATCCTGATTGATGTTCCATTTGATGGCTTTCACCGCTGATGAGTTACCAGGATGTCATGAGGGAACCGGACAGGAAATTAAGCAATGACAGCCAATGTGGGATTCGTCTGTTCAGACACTGGATTAAAAGCTTTGACCAACTCTTCAGCATTTGTGATGTCCATCTTGTTCATTCTTTGGACAGTATCGCAGTATCCCTTTTGAAATTGTCTTCTGGAAGCTCCAACATCTTCTGACTTTCAAAAGAATAATCAGCATAGAGAACATGGGACAACACAAGCCATCATATTTAATTGTTACCACACGTAATTGCTAAGAAAGTGTTGGATAAGATTCATTTTTATCATACCTCAAAACCTTGTTTTCTAATGCACTATTAAATCAGAGCTCATTACACATGAAGAAAACCATAAATCAAGTTGTCTAGATAGGATAATTCTCACCGCTAGTGCTAGAAAACACAAATGTCTTTTGCTTGAGGAAGGAAGTAAACATGGTTGCTTGTTCCCGATTGCCAAAGAGAGAATATTTCACAGCCTTGTATGAAATATCACTTAAGGGTTCATGGTATCCATTTTTACGGTTCGTTCAGAATGATGTCTGAATTTTCTTGCTATTCTTGGTGTGGTTAATTTAATGGCAGATTTGTCTCTGACCTTGCTAACAATTTCTAAGGTGTTGTTAGTTTAGAAACAGTTATGTGAACATGATTTGTGGGGTTTGCACTGCCATTACGAACAACATGTAATACTTTTCTACAACATGGTTTCAGAGGAAGCATTGCTACCTGGGTTCATGGTTCAACAGAGACAAGAACAGACTGATGGAGCCAAAAGATGAGGATTAGGAGTCTATGATTGTAACAGGACATTGGGTAACATTAGCAGTCAAACTCAATCTGCATAATGTTGATTATCACAAAAGTTTTTTTTTTTTTTTTGTAGTGATCAATATTATGCCACAAAAGCTCAAGATGTGACCATCCAGGTAGTGGCCTAGCCAAACCCTGCTTAGCTTTCAGAAAAAAAGTAATAGGCTTAATGGTGAAGCAAACACAGACAATAGTTTCTATAAATGTGCATATTTGAACAAACTTAAGAATGATAGGCCAACTAAAATAAAATGACTGTTAGTCACATTCAATTTTAAGTTTCACATTTCATTTATATTACTAGGAACCGAGTAACTTAAAGCAGCTTCACTTTATTTGTCTCTAATTAATCAGGCATCAGTGAGCAAGAGTTTAATATGACTTGTCGAGGTGCCATAAAACATTTATGGTTGGGTAGTTTTGAAAGTATTCACTGTTTATGCTTTCATAAAAGTGGGAATCAAAATAACAACAGAGGAATACTTGGTTTGTCAAGAGCCGCTGGTCTGAATTCTAAGATGAAAAAGGGAAATTTTAGGGCTCACTTAGCAGGGAGCATTCGCTCGTGTAGCCTGGCATGAATAATTCCCTCTGAAGGGGGGCGAGAGCATTTTTCTGTATCTCTGTTGATACCCGCCCCATGTAACTTCAATGCATTTAGCTTTGCTGTGTTTTTGTGCTCGCAATAACAACCAACAGTTTTCTTATTTACTCGTTGTCATGAAATAAACAAATAATGAAACAAGCCCGCTGTGTCTAAAAGGACATCAGGATATGGAAAAAGACTCGGCTAAGCACAAATAGAGCCGTAATTGGCACAGACTCCGTAAACAATAACAGATATAATTGGACTTGACATAGGGCAATTGCTCGCAGCCTCAAAACCTTGACACATAATCTCCTATTTGTCAACTTTATTTGTTTCGTTTAATTGATGCATTGTGATTTCTTAATTATTTAATTGCAGACAAGGTCAATTTTAAGAAATTAACTCATAAGACAACCTTTTCCGGATGCAGATAACAGGACCTGAGTAAATTTACGCTTCCAAGAATAGTGTCCGCGGTCGTCGGTATTCGGCTGCTTGTTTCTCTCCCAACTCTTTTTTGTTGTTCTTCTGTTTTTGTTTTGGATTCTCAGGGGTCAGCAGTATTTTGTCCAAGTCACTGATTGCATGAGGTTTGGAGTGAGTCCTATCGATTGAAACCTCTGCCACTTGGCTCTGTGGCTGTGTAGATAAAAAGCAAGTGAACGTGAAAAAAGGTTTGTATATGCTATCTGAAGTCAATATACAGTACAGACCAAAAGTTTGGACACACCTTCTCATTCAAAGAGTTTTCTTTATTTTCATGACTATGAAAATTGTAGATTCACACTGAAGGCATCAAAACTATGAATTAACACATGTGGAATTATATATGGAGTTATATACATAACAAAAAAGTGTGAAACAACTGAAAATATGTCATATTGTAGGTTCTTCAAAGTAGCCACCTTTTGCTTTGATTACTGCTTTGCACACTCTTGGCATTCTCTTGATGAGCTTCAAGAGGTAGTCACCTGAAATGGTCTTCCAACAGTCTTGAAGAAGTTCCCCGAGAGATGCTTAGCACTTGTTGGCCCTTTTGCCTTCTGTCTACGGTCCAGCTCACCCCTAAACCATCTCGATTGGGTTCAGGTCTGGTGTCTGTGGAGGCCAGGTCATCTGGCACAGCACCCCATCACTCTCCTTCTTGGTCAAATAGCCCTTGATGCCTTCAGTGGGACTCTACAATTTACATAGTCATGAAAATAAAGAAAACTCTTTGAATGAGAAGGTGTGTCCAAACTTTTGGTCTGTACTGTATATGTATATGAATATATAATTTTTTTATATATATATTGCTTTTTACTTTTATTTTTTTATTTTTTTCTCTCTCTCCGAGGAAGTTAGGACTCATCATAAAGATAGGCAGTGTCATTTTGGAGAGGGAAAATTTTCAATCTTTCAGGGCTGTGGTGTGATTTCTTTTCAAGGTGAAAAGCCCCGGTTTTCCACCGACTATTCAATTATTGCCTGAAAGGTCTCCTGGAGACTGCAGACACAGTTCAAATATTTATTCATTTATGGTTGCATTCATTTCTCATTTCCTTTTTTCACTGATGTATTTGTTTGTTTTGGGCTCCAGCTTACAAGAGCAAACGATTTTATCCGCCAAAAATATTTTATAAGGTCACTGATACATTTACAATGGGTTCTTCTTCACGACTTAACTGTAATCCACAGTCTCAAGTGGCTTGCTGTTAATAAAATGGCGGCAATATGATCAAAACGCTAATGTTCAAAAATAGTTACGATTATAGAGTAATAGTTTAGAGTCATTTATATGTACATTTATATAATTTCTTGATAGAAAATATGCATATCTGAAAATATTTGGATTCCGACTTTCCAATTAGAATTTAGGTTGAAATTCTAATAAGAATTTAGGTCAGAACAGAAATGATTTCTGACATTGCTTGTCATTATAAGCTATGGGCCATTTATCACAATTTACAAATTAGTCTCTGTCGTACCTTGTAAAAGACCATTTATACTAAGAGCCCCTCTAATAATTAAAGACCAGCAATTTAAAGATGCACACACACACACATATGCACGGGTCACAGACATGATCCCGATCCAAGGGGGAGATCTGACCTCAACAGTCCAAGATCTGACACTGGGGGATCACCCCAGTGTTCGGTAGCATCTTCTTCCTCTATTTATAGTTTGCACAATTAACCAGAGACCATCATTAGCCCGTGTTCAATCTTCAAGACCTGCCCTGGCTTGCTGAACAGGTGTTCTTTAATAATCACAACCCGGTCTGCCAGACGCATCAGTGTTGAGAGTTTCTCCTTCTCTGTTTCAATCTGTTCCAGCTCTTCATGCTGCGTTACGCTTCACGGCATTAAACAAACTCCTGATTAACAGATGTACCGGATACTGGGTTTGTCAAGATAGTTTTGCCGCAGCATGTTAGTCGGTTTGTTAGATTCTTAAACAAATTACAGCATCCTAATGTATTGAACTGAGGAAATGCAACACTGCTCTGATTCCAGGATAGAGATAGCAAACCTTTAGGAAATTGCTGATATGCTTTATTTACCTTAATTTTGTGGACCTTTCCCCATTTTTATTGACAGTGTGGAAAGCCAAGTGGGTTTACATTCTGAAAACCTTTTGTTTTTAAGTTGTAAAAATGTTGTGTATGTTGTTTGCATGACTTCTTGAAACCTCATTACCGTAGTACCATCCAACTTGGTACTAAAGGTCATTGTCAAGTACATTTTTCAAAGTAACATTTGACCAATAACATAAAATAGTATTAAATCAGAGAAAGAGAGAGGGATATAGATCAAATATGAGATTCTAGAGTTGTCTTTTTGTTTTCGTAATTATTTGTCAGTCTGCAGATCTTCAGCCAGATTTGTTCAATATACTTTAATGGATTTTAGCATAGAGAGCAAATGAAAAATGACAATGACATGTAAAACAACCATTTTTGCTCTTTTTCTCTCTAAGATACTGATTGTGCAACAACAACTGCTGTTTCGATCAGTATGAATGAACTCTTGAATCAAAGAACGTTTCCATTAGTTCCTATTAATCTCTATAATTTAAAAGAACACTATGTGTGCATACATGTGTGTGCATATAATTATTAAATTATAATACATAAAATAACCTTTTTCTATGGAAGCTTATTTCTGACACAGAATGAATCAAATGAATGAAAATGTAAAAAGGTCACTTTTTTATATCAGGGGGTTTATGTCATTTTGACCAATTTATATCTCACAATTATTATTTTTTTCACACAATTCATATCAGTTTATATCTTATTTATCTCACATTTTGCATACCCTTTTCTTGCGATTATAAGAATTCTTCAGAATTCTTCAGAAAAGATATACTAAGATTTGCGATATAGCTTAAATATAAGGAGGGGAAAAGTCATGATTGTGAGATAAATAATTACTTGCAATTACTTTTATTATTATTATTATTATTATTATTATTATTATTATTATTTCATTCCATGGCAGAAATAAGCTGACATTCTTTTCCCTTCAAGAACGTGGTATTTGTTGGATATTAAGAAAAAAAAAAATGTGGTGGGAAACGATTTTAACTATCAGGAATTAATTTAATGTTGAAAGATATTATACATATCAGAATAGACTCAGACTGCATTCAAGCTAGTGCTTAAATTTAAGATGTTTTTCTTTTTCTTTGCAATAACACGCACCAGTGAATAATTCAAAATAATATCAAAATGCACATTATTAAAGTGAATGGATCACTTTTTATTTCATCGAGACTTTAAGTCCAAATTCAGTCGTAATTTATTGAGCCAGAGCTCCAAATCTGATGTATTTTCTGACCATATTCTTCAGAAATCTATGATTATTTACAATCCTGAAGTCAACATTTGCCCCAAAGAAATCTATTTCATTTCTAATCAAAACACCAAACTGCTGTTCTCTGAGGATGGAAAATGTGCTGTTCACATCAGTGATATCTAAAGCATAACCATGCATGGTAATCTGAATTATTACTACAGGCAAACAACACAAACGATGTTAAAATCGTCCCTCCGGCTAATACACAAGGCCTGGGCAGAGAGATGTGATGTTAATGCAGCAGGTATGACAGCGCACCGGCGTGTGAATCTCCCTACAGCCCCACAAATGCAGAATCAGCGCTTTCCTGCAACTTTTGTGATCTGATATGAGGAACCGGGAGGTTCCATTAGCCCATGCTGAGGAAGCTCTCTGTTTATCACATTATATAACTGTAGGAAATCTGTTAGCACAATACATTTACAGCCTTCACATTAGGTCACTCTCAACATGCCTGCTGCCAGACATCTCCCAATTACAGCCGGAACTATATAGAACTATAAAACTATATAGACATACAGTAAAACTAATAAAACTAATAAAAACTTTATGCTAAAACAGCACTAAGTTTTTTAATACAAAATATTTATACTGATTAGTTTAAAACAGTCTGAAACATCTCGGTTTTTCATCTGGTCTCCCTACATAAAAACAAACACAAGTTCATTGTAGTTTGTCCTGAGAAAGATTTGAGCACAACATACAGTAAAAAGTAGCATTTTCTGTGAACTGATCACGGGTAAAAGTGTAAAGAATGTAAAACACACTGTTCCCTCATCAAAGGGCAATAAGGGTTGGAAAAGACCAGAAAAGAACTGCAAACAGTGCAAGATGGAGTGAACAACATAGAAAATTTTAATCAGTTCCAATTAAGAGACTTCATGCGCCCAATGTCTCAGGCCTTTGAGGAAGAGAGATACTCCCAGCAAATCCATGTTTTGATGTCATTACTTTAAAAGGCAGATCTCAAAGCCATCAGGGAGGCTAGTTTATGAAGCAGCCTGAAGGCATTTTCCCCTTTTCTGTTTTTTTTTATCTGACCCCCTGTGTATCTCCAGTTACATGGAAAAACAATTATTTTCATCTCTTCCTGCCGTGCGGATTTGCTTTAATTATGAGCCATAGTTGTTTATTTCTAGCTAGTGTTTTAACTGATTTGTTTGAAAGCTGTACTCAAAGAAACGCCGATACACATTGCTAATATTTAATTTTCATGTACAGCGTGAATTGAATAAGGGTTGGTTTTAGATTAATGTCAACTTTTGGGAAACAACTTATAAATCATATTCTGAGTTATTACTCACTCAATGTTTTTTCCACTCCTCTCAAGTTCTTTGTAAATATATGCAATGTTTCTTTTTAACATACAATCGAAAGTAAAGGGATAGTTCCCCAAAAAATGAAAATGACCCTGTAATTTGCTCACCCTCAAGCTACTGGTGTATATGACTTTCTTCTTTAAGACGAATACAATCCAAGTTATATTACAAAACTGGTACTGGCTATTCCACGTTTTATAATTGCAGTCAATGGGCGTCGGGATTTTGAAGTGAACTGACTCTCACTGTACAGTCAAAAGCATTGTAAGTGTATAAATTATGAGCATTTTTTCATTTTTGAGTCTCATAAGCTGTACTATAGAGCTACATTTGAGCAAAAATGATCTTCTGGGAAACCACAGAAATGAGCAGGCAAAATAATGCACCCCACCATCCCCCAAATGCACCGATGACAGACTCAATCAGCCAATATGGCGGGTTTGGAAATAGAGCTGTCACCGTTTGACAGGGATATGGTTATGTTGAGACACTAATAAGACAAGTGTGCATTTCACAGATGGACACACACACACACACACTTGTATATAAACACACAAGCTACAGATGGTCTCAGGTACAGACTTTGCCCTTGAAAGGACAAATCTTCTATCCACACGGAGGGACTTATTAAACAGGCCAGTGTGACTGAGGTTTTAAATGTACTTAAAGGGATAGCTCACTTAAAAAGGAAAATACTGGTATTATTTAATAATTTGCATGTCGTTCTAAGAATTAATGTCTTCTTTAAATCACAAAATTATTGATTGAAGAATATCCTGGCTGCTTTGTTCACCCTTTCCCTGCCATTGACGAGTTATCTCGTCATTTCCAAGACAACGCTTCCCCGCCATTGACAAGTTTTTACGGCTTTTTATGTTTTCGCTGTTATACACTTGGGGGCACTATTACACATCTTCTGAGTGAGTACAAAACCTCCCGTACAAAAACACACATGACCAGGATGGAGAAATTAGTGATCTTGTATGTAAACAGATGCATATGAAAAATAATGCGATCATCAGCAATAGACAGCATATAAATGAAAACTGCATATTATTGGAGGTGTTGATGGAAGCGATTTACTGGATTTATGCTTTGCTAATTGTACTGAATATTATCCAGATGTAGTTTTATATAAAAATGCGATTTTCACAATTTTTTTGCTCAAAAGTATGCATTTTTATGAAACCTACCTATATTCAAGTGTATTCAAATATTCAAATTCATACAGCAAAATATACTGGAGGCGATCAAAGTTGAAAATCATCAAAATCACTGGCGGTTGCTGGCAATATTTTTCAAAAATTCTGGTGAGGAAAGAGTTAAATACGATGAAAGTAAAGGACAACAACCAGCATAAATGTCCAAATTAATCATACCAAACATTTCAACTCGTCTGAAACCAAATTATATAGTTGTGTTATAAAATAGACTGAAATTTTAAGACATTAACCCTTCGTAATAGGTTCATGAAAGAACCATCTTCTAATTTGTTCAAGAATCATCAGAGATCTTTTTGAATTACTCAGTTGATCCAGTTCACAAGAAAAAAAATAGTTTTGTAAACCGGATCATCTGAATCGTCATGGATCTTTTTGAATGAATCAATTGATCCAGTTCACAAAAATTTGTGACTACTTATATAAACCCTAGAAATGGTTGTGCGTGAAAATCCCAGTAACTGAGCAGATTGTGAAATACTCAGACTGGCCCGTCTGGCCCCAACAACCATGCCATGCTCAAAATTGCTTAAATCACCTTTCTTTCCCATTCTGACATTCAGTTTGGAGTTCAGGAGATTGTCTTGACCAGGAACACATCCTTAAATGCATTGAAGCAACTGCCATGTGATTGGTTGACTAGATAATTGCATTAATGAGAAACTGAACAGTTGTTCCTAATAACCCTTTAGGTGAGTGTATATACAGACATGAGATATAATAAGACAGAATTATACAGTATATCTTACCTCATCTTATATCCAACCCACTATTTGCATATCTACTGTACAACACCTAAGGGCCAAAATATCACAATATGAGCTATATTACATCTGACGACCTCCTGTCTGCAATCTACTATAAACACAGAGGAGCAGGAGTTTACCTCCACATTCATTTTCATAACAATGTCAGTTATTATGCTGTCAATCACAGTGGTGTCATGGGTTTTGTGATACACTGAGCTGTGCAGCACACTGAACATCATAACTCACTGAGAATACTGTCACATCCCTAATTGCATTAAGAAGGGATGAACACTTCTACTAACAACATAATCAAAACAACTGTCTCAGCGCTCCTCTGAGGACCACCATCCGGGACACAGGAGGAGATCGGCTCTGTCTTTAGGTGAAACTGTTAAACCCTGTCGGAGAGTTAGAAATGCCTTGTTTGCTGTCACCAATGCTTGTGAATTTGTGAGACCTTGAGTGAAAAACTGCATTTGAAAGAACTAGAACTCCAGGCAAAGAACAAATCACAAATTAAAATGCTTATTCATTCCTCAGTTGCTTGCTTTTGACAGCAATACAATTAAATACAGAGAAAACTGAAACTTTTTTTTTCTCAGATTTTTCTTTTGAGATGCCATTAATCTCAAATATGTCTTCACACAGAATTTCATAACATCTCAAAAAGGCCTCCAACACATATTTCACATAAAAATTTTTATAAAAATTATTATGTGAGATGTCAGTAAAAATGTCATATATAAATGTGCACAACTGAGATTTAAGATCTGCGTCAGAGAGAAAAAAAAACATTATAAAACGTATAATATATAAAATGAAAATACTTCATTTTATATATTTTTTTTACATTATTTTATAAACTTTATATAAAATTATAAATACATTTCTGAGATGTGTTGCACAAGGTTTAATGACAATAATGTTATATTTAAATGTATGGTTTGAGATTTACGGTTCGCATCAGACAGAATTTCTTTTTTATAGAACAGTTAGGAAATACTGCATTTTTTACATGTTTGTATTATTTAATAAATATTTAATAAATAATAGAAATACATTTCTGAGATATGTCACACCAGTTTTTATATCAACAATGTCATATTTAAATGTACGCAAATTAGATGATAATGATTTATAACATTTAAATGTGAAATATTTTGTATTATTTTATAAATAAATAAATAAATATCTGAAAAGTGTCACACCACGTCAGTAATGTCATTTAAATGTTCACGAATGAAATTTGAAATCTGTGTCAGATGAAAAAAAAAATGAAATGATATAAAATCAATTAAAACATATTTATAATATTTAAAATATATAATAATTTTCAGTTATAAATATGCCTGATATAAAAAAAAACTAATAATATAATATAATAACGTTTTTTTGTTACAAATTTGAGAGTAGCTACTTTTTGGTTGGCCTGAAACAACTTTTTGGAAGGTAGGGCTCTGGAGATTCCCCTCTCTCTGATGTCTGAACACAGTCTGCCTTTTGAAGCCTTTAAAACTGCATTTTAGAGATTAGATGAATTAGTGCCTGAGGCTATTCTGCAGAAGTTTTAAAACTTGATGAAACCCGAAGACCAAAGGGTTTGTAGAGTTTTATTCCCACCTGGACATTTGTGCCCGGATCACCACAGGATGTGACTCATCATACAAGTTCATCAGATATCCATCTCAGATCAGCTGCCACATGCTGGGAAGTTATTGCCCTGCACCTCAAACAAAGGTCTTGTGTTCGATTCCCGGGAAATGCATAAATAAAATGTGTTATTTGAATGCAATATAATTTTGGATAAAGCAGTATGCATAAAATGCACTGTTTGACAAGCAGAAAGCATTGCCGATATGCAGAATATGGCCATTATTCAAAGAATTGTCTGGTTAAAAGAGCAGAGCTCTGTCCTTTCCCATCAAAAAAGAGCACACTTAAATCTCACTAATGTTCTAGATTCCTTAGTAAAATACATCGCCACTTCTATTAATGTGCCCAAAGTGCTTTCAGAGGCCAACAAGCCAACAAATAGAAGACAAACATGTGGCATTCATAGTCTAACCAGTACCGTCACAGATATAGTGTCTCAAAAGCTTCAGTATATTAGATGACTGAATTTGAGAGACACTGTTGTGAGCTTACAAACAGGCCACTCGTATCATTGCCTGTATGTTGTTGAAAGTGTTTCTGTAAATAGCTAATGGTGCCAACAATAGCAAAGTCATGTGTTTGCACACATACTGATGAAATGTGTCTTGACTGAACAGTGAATCAATTTGGATAAAAGTGTCTGTCAAATGCATTCATCGTTAAAAAAAATAAATAAATGAATAAAAATAAAAAACTTAAAATTAAAGAAATCAGATGCTACAGTTTTTGCTTTTAACAAATAAGCCAAAATAAAACAAACGACAAACACAGTAATTTAAATATAATATAAAACTCTTTCAGGAAGTTACTTACCACTGATGAAGTCAGTGTACTGAAATGCTGGATTGAAGTTATTTCATTCTGCGCTGGTGCAGAATTGCCTGTTTGACCTGGCAATTTCCTGGGGCATTATCACAAAAGTAGTTTCACTTCAGTGCACAGATACGAAAAAAAAACAGCTTCAAAAATCCGTTTTAGGCAAAAAAAAAAAAAAAAAAATCTTCCTTTCATTCAAACCCAGATGTAATTTGAACTTTTCTTTCAGCCTTAAGAGGACAGAATTCAGGGCTGCTTCTTCTCTGAACTTAATGACTCACTTGATTTTCCTCCCTCACCTGTGGAACGAGTCAGAAATGCCGCATGTTGTCTGGCATGAGTCTTTCCTTGAAGCACCTCCGAGAAGACCTTGACTACAGGTTTCAAAAACACACATCCATAAACCAAAGCGCGGAGGACTTAAGATGCCATCCGTTGCTTTCCTTCTCTCTCATTCTTTCCCCAAACATGTGTTAGCATGTTTGCGACAGTGTGTGAGTGTGCACTTGCCCATGTTCCCTCGTCTACTAAAGCCTGTTCTATAACAGCATTCTGCTGCATCACATTTAGGCTCATCTCTCTCTCTCTGCTTACCTCCCTCCTCACTACCATCACTCTCAGCCTCCCTTCCTCGTTCAGTCACATGTGAGGAGGCGTGCAGTATGGCTGGAATACAAATAAGCTGTTTAGTCTGAAACCCTTAAAGACACAATTGTCTTCCCTCGCCCGTGACACTTTCAGATGCTGCACTCGGCGAATGAAAGTCTCTCTCCTCTCTCTTTATCCGAGGGATGCGGGTCCTTCTTCTAGGTCACCCTCACCTGGTCATGAACATCTCTAGATTGCTCTGCCACTCAACAGGATTTCAAATGAGATCATTTTATACACCGCTGCAGACAGACCGCTGGGTGCTAGTGGTGCAAGGCAAACATTTACTGTCTTTATGGAAGGTTGAAGAGGAGATTTGGGTGTCTGATGTTACATGTTCATCATCTTTAAGGTTTCTGACCTCTGAAGGTTTAAATATGTGAAAGTGATCTGAATTGTGTTTAAGTTCTTAATGAAAAGAATAAGCGAGAGGTGCAAACTTGCCCCCAGAATGTTAGAGCTGACCAGCCAACTTTCCCACTTCTTGTTAAAGGAGATAATAAGAGCTAAAAAGACATATTTGTAAGAAAAAAGTCATTGCAAAACATATAAAAAAAAAAAAAAAAAATATATATATATATATATATATATATATATATATATATATATATATAAATTCATATTTCAGGACTAAAATTCAAGCAGTTGTGAGGTCTGAGGTTATAGTGTATTTGGGAGGTACAGTATAAAGTCACAACTGTGAAGTATAAAGTCATAATTATGAGGTAGAACATCACAGTTGTGAGGTATAAAGTAACAGCTGTGAGATATACAGTTGTTATGAGGTATGAAATCATCTTTGTGACCATGGACCACAAAACCAGTCTTAAGTCACAGGGATATGTTTTAACCAATAGCTAACAAAAAAACATTGTATGGGTCCAAATTATTGATTTTTCTTTTATGCCAAAATCATTAGGATATTAAGCAAAGATCATGTTCCATGAAGATATCTTGTAAATTTCCTACTGTCAATATATCAAATCTTAATTGTTGATTCATAATATGCATTGCTAAGAACAACTTCAAAGGTGATTTTATCAGTATTTAGATTTTTGCCACACTCAGATTCCAGATTTTCAAATAGTTGTATCTTGACCAAATATTGTCAGATCCTAATAAATCATAAATCAATGGAACGCTTTCAGATGATGTATAAAACTTTGACACTTAAGACTGTTTTTGTGGTCCAGAGTCACACATGAGAGGTACAAATATCAATTATGAGGTATTAAGTAGCAACTGTGAGATATTAAGCTGCTATTTTGAAGAAAAAAATTACAGTATATCTTACAATTTTAAGATATAAAGTTGCAAATGTGAGGTACTGTATAAAATCATCTTGCAACATGGCTTTGGCAATAAAGTGGGGAAACTATGAATCTGGAAGTGTAATTCGCCATGGGTTCCTTCGAGATTTTCCTATGTTGTTTTTGCTGTTGCTGGTGGTGGTGTTTTTATTTTATTTTATTATTATTATTATTTTAATTAATGAGTAAAATAAAGCCTGTGGTAAACATAACTTGATGATACTTTTACGTTTTTTTTCAACAGTGTAAACTCACAGCCTAAACGTTCTTATTTAGTTACTTATTAAATACATACATTTTCAAAAAAGAACATAACTGCTTCCACATTTGTGTTTTGGGTATGGACGCATGAAATTTACATTGTAGAATAAAAAGTATCACCAAGGTAGGTTTATCCTATGGTTTATTTTACACATGAATTGAAACCCCCATTATAATAGGACATTTTCGATAGGAAAATCTCGAAAGAACCCGCTGTGAATTACACTTCTGGATTCTGACATCATAGTCCCCCCACAAAAACCTGAAATCTGTTTGCTTAGAAAAGTAATAGCACACCATTTAAATAAGCTGGATGAATGGAGTTAGCACATGTCCATTGCACAAACATATTACATACAAACACAAAACTGACTGAACGATAGCATTAAAGGTATTATCAAAATGTGCCTCATATTATTTGAGGTACATGACATTTGAGATGCATGTCTTACTTTGCGGAATGAACTGCCATGAACCCGAAATATCCAGTGGAATAATTCCCAAAAAAAGCAGATTTGAGAAGTAAGGGATGTTACTTTGATAACAGTACTGGAAAAACCTTCACCTCAAAGATCCACAAAAAAAAAAAAAAAAAAAATCCCAAATTGAACCTAATAAAACTCATTTGAAGAACAGTTCTCACAATAATTCAAACTCTCAGGCGCCAGTAAATATGATTTATTATAATGAATAATATAATATATTAAATCAATTTATTATCTTTGCTTCATGGGCATTCCTGTGAGGGTGACTCGGTTGAACCAGGAGTGGGACGCTCTCCGGGCGAGAGCAGCATGTATCTGTGCGAGCATCCAGTTTTGTGCGATAGCAAAAGAAATCTGCATGCAAGCAGAGAGATTTGTGCTCGAGCATTGTATTAATACGCTCTCAACATTTGTCAGTAAAATAACGTCATAACATTAATTCAAAAGATTGTGGATTACATAGTTAGTGACCTGCAGGCAAGGTTGAGAAGCCCATTGCTGACCTTGTTTTCCACTAAATTGAATTTCACATATTCTCAATGTTCAGATGAATCAGCCATAAGCAACCGCTCCTTCAGAGATTGCCTTATCGCGTGAGCATGACGGCCAGGCTCCTAAGATATAGCCTTCACTTATCGCTGGGATTTCACATGTTGTCATCCTGGACATCTCTCTCTCTCTCTCTCTCTCTCTCTCTCTCTCTCTTTCTCGTTCTCCCAATGCCTCTCTCGCCTTCTTCTCACCTGTCTCTTTTCGAGCAGAAAATATTTGAGCCAACATCGACTGTTAAGTTGTTGATAAGGTAATCAGTATCGGAGTCATGATAAAATGCATCGAGTCTTCTTTACTTGATAGGTCATCATACTCAGTTTGTCTTCTCTTCTGAGCATTTAGCTGCCATGTTCCTCAAAAATTCCAATTAAGTAGACGATCAAACATGTCAGACCATTACATTGTGTAGTTACAAAGCCTCCCTTCTAATTTGTTTGATGGCTTTGTGAGGGTTGTCACACAATTGGCATTGAAACGGCATTTGCAATCCTCCGAACATCAACGATGTTTTGCATTTATGTGCAAAACAAAATAATTAGTCAGAAATATTAAAGGGCTTGAATTTTTTCACAAGGATTTGAATAATTTGCAAGCTGATGTGTGTATACGTGTATGTAAACATGTATATACATTTTTCACTCATATTATTTTCTTCGTTACATCAGCAGAAATGTCATATCTGAAATGTAATTTATGAATATATATATATACATATATATATATGTGTGTGTGTGTGTGTGTGTGTGTGTGTGTGTGTGTGTGTGTGTGTGTGTGCGTGTGTGTGTGTGTGTGTGTGTGCGCGCGCGCGCGTGTGTGTGTGTGTGTGTGTGTGTGTGTGAATATATATATATATATATATATATATATATATATATATATATATATATATATATATATATATATATATAGGGTTAATTCAGGATAATTTGGAAATTTTTCCCAGTCATAAATTTACATTTTCAAGTAAGACATGGTGACTAAATGACCTTCAGAGAAAAAGACTAAATTCAGTAAATACGATCAATTTGGTTTATGTTATCCATAAGGAACATGAAAATAAATTAAAAAAGGAAAAATCTTTCATTTCTTTATTCACCATCATGCTCCTATTTTCTTATCTGTTTTTGTCTATATAATAAAATTCAGTGGGGCCCAAAACAACATTGACTTTCGTTTCCAATGGACCAAAAACCCTGAGACATTTTTTAAATGTCTTCTTTTGTGTTCTACGAAAGAACAATAGTCATACGTCATGAATGACATTAGGTTGAGTTGACGATGAAAGGATTTTCATTTTGTGTGAACTATTCCTTTAATGCTCCCTTCAATAACCACTTGTGAAAATTTTCCCCTGTTCTTAGCTTCATCACAGATCAGTGCTGTATGTTTGAAAGATCCCTTTCCTGGCAGGTTTGGTTTTGATGCATTTAAAAAGTCTTAAATGAAATGCACATGAATACGAGCCAAAGCAAAGCCTGCCACCTGCCAAGGACGCATGTTCAGAATCCTGGACCAATAGATTTTTGGCATTACGATGCAACAACTGATGTGCTCAGAACTTTTGTCTGTCGAAAACAAGCTGGCGAGTGACCAAATGGATTGCACGTCTTTCCAAAAGTCCCGCAAGATTGATTTTTGCACTGTTCTTTTTCTTTTTTCTTTTAATCACTTAGTATTGATGTCATTTATTTAGTCAGTCGTTTGTTTGTTTAGTGGAGAATTGTGGATTTTGTTATAGAGTGTGCTAACAGATTTATCTTTAGGATTATGAAAAAATAAGCATTTTAGTTTTTTTTTTGTCCACTCACAGTATGAGTCGTGCTTAGTGTGGCTAATCCAAACTCCCTAATTTCCCAGCATTTTCACATCGAAATCCACTTATCTGTCATGCATTAGCCCCCACAGCAGCAACAGTTTCTTAGCAACAGTCATGCCTAGTCTGGTAAGGTTAATCAGAAGTGCCAAGGTGTGAATATACTGTAGATATAGTCTACAACAGCATTCCTAAGAGTTGAGATACATGCTTTTATTTGTATGTATTATGTGGAGGAAAGCCGAGTGGCTTAATTTGGTTGCAGTAAAGCTCAGAGACTTCACAATCTGAGGATTTAACCAAACATGCCACGATGATGTAGCAAGTTGGAGAACACAGTAATAATGTAAAAAAAAAAAAATCAAATATTGATCAAAGTTATATATATAATTTTTGTAAGATAACCTGGGTGTGTGTGTGTGTGTGTGTTTGTGTGCTCTTGTATTTGTGACTCAATGACATTGGTATGACACAGGTATTACAAGGAGAGGGTGACTTATGAGGACATAACCTATGTCCGCATTTTTCAAAATGCTTACAAATCATACAGAATTATTATTATTATATATTTTTTTTTTTTTTGAGAAAGTAAAAATGCACAAAGTTTCCTGTGAGGGTTAGGGTTAGGTGTAGGGTTGGTCTAGGGCCATAGAATATACAGTTTGTACAGTATAAAAACCATTACGCCTATGGGATGTCCCCACTTTAATATATATATATATATTAAAATTACATGTATGCATTTAGCAGACGCTTTTATCCAAAGCGACTTACAGTGCATTCAGGCTATCAATTTTTACCTCGAATCAGAACCGAATAAATACACACACACACACACACACACACACACACACACACACACACACACACACACACACACACACACACACACACATTAAACAAGGGTTTAGTTATTAATATTAAAATAATAATAACTACTGACTACTGATACAATTTATATATATATATATATATATATATATATATATATATATATATATATATATATATATATATATATATATAATATAATATAATATAAAATAATTTATTGTTTATAGTATACAGAATTAATCAGATTTTTACCAAAAGAGACTGCAGAGATTAAAATTAATATGCAAAACTAATCTTCGGTAACATTCATTCTTTATGTAATGACTTCCTCTCATAGTTTGACTTTAAAACACTTAAACGGATGTGCATGAGATTACAATCACCTGAAGGCAACACATCAGAATTTCTGCACTCCGAGTCCTCCAATCAGACGTCGCAGTGGGCTTGCGGTGCCAACTGCTGCAGAAGTGTCTGGGCGGAGGAAGTAATTAAACCCCGTCTCAGTGTGATCACTGTCTCTCTGTTCGGCACCCAGCAGCTTCAATCTCTACATCTGTTCTGCTCTCGCTCCCTCCAGCCTCTCAAAGTGGGCGGGATATTTTGTAATCCTAGTTACGAGGGTCCGCTTGGAATTCCAGCGAGCCTGAGAGCATCTGAGTCCTGTGTCCACTGCTGACTGGTGAGTAGCTGTCACGGACGCTCACAGGAGGCCCTTGTAGGTTCCAGGGAAGGCCTGGGGTGAGAGAGGTTATCCAAACAGCAGATGGTATTACTGGCCACTGTGGGACCGTGCAGTGGTTGGACACCTGCAGCATTCAAAATCACTTTCTCTCTGGTTCCATTTTCATTTAATTCACTTCCTTTCTGTGGAGGACAATCAGGACAGGCTGAAAATGGACATGAATCAAAAATTGTCAAACCCTCATCCCTAAACCTAACCCCAAAATAAACATGTATTTTAACGTCTTCATAATTTGTTTAATAAGCTTATTTTCCTCTCTAATCGCTGCTTCCCACAATTAAAAAGAAAATTCACCCAAATCCAAAGTCATTATTCACTCTCCCTCCACTTGTTCCAAACCTGTTTTTTTTTTTTTTTTTTTTTTTATGATAGCCATTGACATCCATAGTATTTATTTTTTCTCTATAATATGGAAGTCAATGTCTAGTGTCTATTTTTCATTTAAAACCTGAACAACACAAGTTTAATTTGCTAACCAAAAGAGGACAATAGACTTAAAAAAATCAAGATCTATAACTTTATCTAGTATCAAAAAAAAAACTGAAGCTCAAATAAACTTCCAACCTGAATATTTGCTTCAAATATTTTAATTTATTTACTGAAACATAAATGTTCTCTGCCGAGTGCACAGAATGCAATCCTCCTGTGGTAAACGTATGCTTATTTCAATGCACTGCCACAAAACTAGAAAGATCTAATTAATAATATGCATCTTTCTTCTTATTTTTCTTTCATTCACTTATGAAATAGGTTCGAGCATTCCGACAAGCCATCACATCAATTATCTGTAGATATAGAAATAATGATTTCTAGTTGCTTGTGCATTTGAGTGTGTACAGAACACTGTTTTTCCTCTCCAGAGGAATCTTTTTTTTTTTTTTTTTATGGCATCTCCACCGAACTAGTAGCGGAAAACAGGTGAACTATCAGAAACATTTAACTCTATAAGCAGCAGAACCAAATTAGTTTCTGTCATTCTCATATACAGAGGCACTCAATTGAATGTTAAAAGATTAGAATGCAATTAAATTTCTCACAAATTAATTAGAAGTTGATCCGAGTAGGTTTTTTTTTTTTTTGTTTTTTTTTTTTTGTTTTTTTAATGACAGGTGGGACTTTGATGTACAGAAACATTAATGCGTTATCTCATTATCATCGGAGTGGAGATCATCAGAGTTTTAAAGACTGATCGTTAATTGAGGTGTGACACCTTGCATGAATATGCAAATTATTTTTTAATTTAAAGGATGTTGAGTTTGACGTCAAGGTTGAACAACAGCATCCATGCCATCAATTACCACTAAAAATAATTTCATCTCATGCCTTGGTTTGTAAAACAAGCAAAAATTGTGTTCAAAGTAATGTAATTACAACGGAAGTACAGGATAAGGCATTTCATTGGATTAAAAGAATAGTTCGCCAAAAAAAATAACATTTGCTGAAAATGTACTGACCTTCAGGCCAAGATGTAGATGAGTTTGTTTCTTTATCTCTACAGATTTGGAGAAATGTAGCATTACATCACTCGCCAATGGATACCCTGCAGTGAATGGGTGCCGTCAGAATGAGAGTCCAAACAGCTGATAAAAACATTATAATAATCCCCAAGTAATCCACACAACTCCAGTCTATCAGTTAACATCTTGTGAAACAAAAACCTACATGTTTGTAGAAACAAACTCATCAAGACAATTTTAACTTCAAACTTTTGCTTCCGGTTAAAATAAGACTCCTTTATCTTTATTGCTTTTGCCAGACATTATTTGACCTATTTGAAGCACCTGTTTACTGTACATTGGAATTAAATCAGTAACTCAATTAATCTTCCTGGAATAATAGTTTAACTCTTAAAATATGATTCATACAACTTAACTGATCAAATAATAGTTATATTTTATTACAAACCCTTGGTCCATTGAAGTGCATTACTGTTAACATGCATGGCTCAAATGCTGTCGATAGAGATGAACTGGTACTGAACCCGGAACATTCCTTTAATGTAATAATAACACTGCTGTAGTCTTTAAACATTTTGAACTCTGCAGCCTGAGCACATAAATACAAAACTGCTAAACAATCAATCAACCGCATTTAGCTGCAGTATTAACTTTATCATGGCCATCCTTTCTGAGAGGACAGTTGTCTGCTTAGTACATTTGTAAATTAAAAGTAGCTGTAGTTTTTCATGATAATTTCCACCTTCTTTCTATATATATATATATATATATATATAATTTATGTAATTTATATATAATTACCTTAAACAATAATTAGAGAAGATTAAGATAAAGTCTTATCTTGTATAACCCTGAAGATGACTGAGATGAGATCCTTGATCGAGGCACCGAGTCCCCAAATGCTCCATGGACACTGCAGAATTGGCTGCCCACTGCTCCAGCTGTGTGTTCAAGGTGTGTCTGTGTGTGTGTGTGTGTGTGTGTGTGTTCGTTCCACTACTCACTGCTGTATGTGTGCACTTGGATGGGTGAAATGAAAAGCACATATTCCTATTATGGGTTACCATACTTGGCCACATTTTTTTTTCTTTCTTAGTGTTTATTCCTTATTTTTCAGTTCATAAAAATATTTCTAGAATTATGCCAAATGAATAAGATATTTTTTGAAAAGTAAACCAAAGTGAGTAAGAAAAAAAGGGAGTAAGAAAAAAAAACATCTTGGTTATACAGTATATGGTAGCCCTCATTCCCTGATGGAGGGAACGGAGATGTTGGGCCAGAATTCTGACACTAGGAGTGGCTCTTGGGAGCCCAGAAACTTCTGAAAACATTGGGAAAAAAGTCCAATGAAATTGGCAAGCAAAATTTGCATAGCTGGTCACACTCCAGACATCCGGGTAAGCTACTTGAAAAGCTTAGCATTTACTCACTCATTCTGTTCTGAGGAGTCAATAAGCACCTCAAGAGGCAGTTCAAAGTCTCCATTCCCTCCATAAGGGGCGATGGTTACCATTCGTAACCTAGATGTTCCCTTTCATTCCAACACTTTGACATTGTGTTGAAGTTCTGAAATTAGTGTTCCCTATACTTAACGCCACAGCTGGTGAACTGCGTTAAGTGTCCATGGGGGACACACATGTTAACAAGCCTAGCATCTCATGACCAAATGCACCTCTCCTCATAAGGGAAGAACTACCAAACACAGAGCTAAGTGACAGACCAACCATCTGTCTAGGGAAAACACAAAATCCTACGGGACAAGTCAGTGGAGTAATACTCATATGGGGCCACAAAGAGGAGCCACTACATATGCACACTACGTAACTCATTACAAGAGTTCATTTATAGGGTCACCTCCTCGTAATGTTCTAACAGACAGTTTTTTTTTTATTCAGGTGAACTCAGCTACTTGAAGAGTGCTTAAGTGATGGAAAATGATTCCAGGACTCAATGAGTATATAAGACTGGTTCCATTCATAGACTGTAGAATCTGGTTAATGTATTAGGTGTACGGTAGCTCAACCTGCAGCTCTAACAATGTCTATTAGAAAGGCAGCAATTACTTAAACTGATGAAGCAGATATGCCCCTGGTCAAGTGAGCCCTCACTTCTTGTGGGAAGGGTAAGCTCTGGCCTGATAGGCCATCAGGATCACATCCACAATCCGTTGGGAGATACTTTGTTTGGAGACAGCATTCCCCTTCTGCTGTCCTCTAAAGCACTCAAAGAGCAGTCTGAAATTCTGTGTGCGTTCCGAATAGAGGTGCAGAGTTCGCACTGGCCACAACAGACACAGGTCAGGGTCCCCTTCTTGTTGAGGAATAACTGATCTCTGAAAAGAGTGGTGGTAACCGTGGGCACATAGCTTGGCCAGAGTCTCAGGTCAATGTGAGAGTCTGCCGGCCCAAATTCTAGGCACGATTCACTAATTAAGAGCCCTGAAGATCCCCCACCCTCTTGATAAAAGTGAGCATAGTCAGGAAGGCAGTCTTAGTCGAGATGGCACTAATTTCAACTGACTGAAAGGGCTCAAACAGATCTCTCTGTTAGGCCTGAAGGAAATTTGCTCTCCAAGCTCACAGTTGAAGCACCCAGGGGTACTCTCACAACACTTAGCTGTGTATGAGAAGGAAGAGACCACTGACTGTAGTAAACAATGAGGATTCAACAACATGGAGATCAAGATGTGAAAGAGTGCTGCTTCTCATAGAAAGACACCGCATTCAGCTCCGAAAAACAGAAGGAGTGAGCAAATGCTACGCTGGCCTATTTATACATGGATATCCCGGGGTGTAGCCAGCAATGAAAATTTTGCTCGCCAATTTCAATGCCATTTTCTTGATGTCAGAGGTGTCTGGGCTGCCAAGAGTGTCCCCTAGTATCAGAACTTCACACAACACAGCGTCGAAGTGACCAACTGAAAGGGAACTACTCTTTTCCATAATATATCTGCTTAGAACATGCCTCATGGTGTTTGCTTAATGCACCTCATGTACAAACTTTCACAAATATCCCAAACTTTGAAATCCTGGCATATTAATGTTGTTTAAAACCACCATATTTTTCTCATTCATTCAAAAGTACCCATAATCCTTCTGAAATGCATAAAGGCTCTGTTGGGAATTTTAGAAGCAGCATTCATTGCCATAGCCCTGAACAGATTGCTGGCAACACAGATAAAATCCACAATGGGATGTCCAATCCAACATTATACACGCCCATATGCCAGCCTCCTCTCTCCAGTGGGACAGCAGTGATAGACAGCGCAGCTTTCACCGGCACTCCACCTCAGTCTTTCTCTGACTGCTATACTGAAAAAGTATGAAGTGAAAATGGCTACCTCATCTATTAAACACAAGCATGACAGGAGGGGAAAGAGAGATGGAGGTGAGGAATAGAGAGAAAGGAAGACAGTTGGGAAAAGAGAGGCTGGGGAAAGTTAGAGACAGAAATGTAGTAGAGGCCCACTAAAAGATGTATTGAGAGGTGGAGAGGAAAATATCAGTAGGAATGGAGGTAGGATGGCTGGTCTGTGACAGCGCTGATGGATGATGTGTTGAATATGGCCTTTTCAAACTAAAGCTACGGGGCTACTCTCTCCGAAGAGACTGATCTAAATCATCCAGCACTTCCTGTTCCTCTCACCTGCACACACTCTCATGGGCACATGTATTGCTTTGTGATTGTGCGTGTGTTTTTAGCCCATACAGATTGTAAAGACAGGTTCACTAACTGCTAGTGTTATTTTAACAGCCAATCACTTAAGCAATGATGCTAAATAATACAATTATGCACAAATACACCTAAAAACTAAAGCTAGTGTGGGGAACATTTCTATGCCCAAATGTGTATTTTTTTGTGCTGCATCCAGGAGTTTGCTTTTGAGTTTGTTGTAATTTCCATTCTCAGTGATTCTCATAAAAGAGAGGCGAAAATTATTTATTACACACGCGCGCGCACACACACACGTTTGTTTTTGTGAAAAATGGGGATATTCCATAGGCGTAATGGTTTTTGTACTGTACAAACTGTATATTCTATGCACCTACACCAACCCTACACCTAACCCTAACCCTCACAGGAAAATCTTTGTGCATTTTTACTTTCTCAAAAAAACTCATTCTGTATGATTTATAAGTGTTTTGAAAAATGGGGACATGGGTTATGTCCTCATAAGTCACCCTCTCCTTGTAATACCTGTGTCATACCCATGTCATTATACATAATTGTGTCCCGATATGTCACAAAAACATGCCCACACACACACACACACACACATACATAAATTCTTTCTGATTAGCTGACAAATGTCCCTTAAAAATTGCTTTGAAAAAGTGAGCTTAGAAAGCATAAGGAAATGTTAACTTGAAGAGGATATATTGGCTGCTTTTTGCAGAGACCTGCTCTTTCCTGTGAATAGCTTACAGGACATTACAGCACTATTGAGCCCAACTGTGAGAATTCCTTGCTGAAGCAGCTTTTCAGATGCATTAGAAGTAGTGTCAGTGCCTCTTTCGGTTTCCAAAGGCGACAAACCTCCCTGTGTGAAATCATTCTACAGTACTGCACTTAAGTGATGGGATTCAAATAATTCAAGTTAATGCTGAATTAGATTTCACAAATGGATATATCTAAAAATGTGACCTGAACTTTAGACCCAGCTCTTTTGACCCGAGACACTAAATAATCACTTAATAATTACCCAAAACACTTTAACAGCCACCCAGAACACATAAAGCAACTGCACAGCAACATACTAAAATCCAGTCAGAACTTTATAGAAACAACATAGTAGCATAATTAATAGCTGTGTCCCAAATGACACACTATGCACTATGTGCTATGTATGCAGTCAACCATGTAGTGTATGAATTACATGAGCTTATTTTGCCGTTCATAATCGGATTAATTTTGCCCCTTGCCCATTCGCTACATAATTAAAGCTGGGACAGCTGAGTGCATGATTTGTCCAATATTTTTAAGTTATTTAAGTGCATCTTTCAGGTCTTCTTGGAATTTTCAGTGTGAATGCACTACTTACACTATTTATAATACAAAACATCATAGAATAGTGCATACATAGCCTACGTGATTTGGGAAACACCTAATGATTTAGAACACCCTAGTAACCACATAGCAACTCCTTGAACTTGAAGCTGGAATAATTTCACCTGTATCAGTAAGAAAACAATTTAGAAATTATTCAAAAGACTCTAGCTACCCTACAGCAACACACTAAATACCATTCAGAACACCTCAGCTACTGCATAGCAACACATTAAAATAAACAATTTAAATTAAAATTAAAAGCTTTTCAGAAACCAGCAGCCGCCTAACAAACATTCAGAACATTCTAGCAACTACACAGTACCAATTGGTGCTGCCGGTGTGTGTACACTTATAGAAATGTGTTTGAATTTTAAAGACGTGGCGACAAACTTTATTAAGCGGTTTCTAGGGTGTTCTTAGGCTATTTACATTTTTGCACACTAAAAAAATAAATAAAACATAAACAAAAACACTTAGAGCACTCTAGCAACCACATCACAGTGTCCTGAACCAGCGGGCTGATTCTTTTAGCATTGTCATTAAGCAACCACCTAACAATTATCCAGAACACCCAAGCAAATGCATACAGTAGCAACACTCGAAATGCATCTCAGAACACCGGAGTGACCACAGATACTTACAACAGCAAAACGTTATGGCAGTGACTTACACAGACAAGCCCCCTTTTTCGTCAGAAATGATAAAAAAGCTAGTTTTTTGTACGTCACGTGTATTTTGTCTTAATCTTTTGGAAAAATTGATAAACCCATACTAGCAATTTAATGTTTGTGTTGTGTGTGTAAGTGGGTACTTTGTTCATCTAGCGAGCTAATCAACATTCTAGTGTGACCGTGGTTTAACAGGGTATGAACATCTATGTAATTGGCATGCCTCGCTGATGTGTAATTTTGCTTGTCAAGGAGATTGACGTTTATTAAATTTAGCTAACTCTCCAACCATTCTTCATTTCTTGTGGGACCCAAGAGTGGCAGCCCGGAGACGAGCAAAATAAACATAGCTCTAAAATAACACTTATTGATCAGATAAACAAACCAAGTCAAATTTTAATTAAAAATGAGTATTTATAAACTAACACAAAACCAACCGAGATATAAAACAACTCATATTTGCATAACTGGTTTTCTCCTTCTAATAGGAGTGTGTTTATCAGTGACTAACAGGAAGTAATGAGGCACAGTTTGTTGGAATTGCTTTAACTGATTTATTTTGAAATATTCACTCTGGCGCAAAATACTATGTATCATTAGATTTCGTCTCCCTCTGCTGATCAGGGAAATATTGTAGTCAATGGTCCATAAACGCTCTGCAAAAAGCTTTACATTTGAACTACTTTTGAATCAAAACGAACCCATCTTAATTGTCATCTTAATGCCTTTTATTTATGGTTCATTTAATTTATAATTGTGACAACTTGATGAGAAAAAAAAGTGTAAAATGAATAAGTGCAGTAGCTAAAAAGTAGATCATACTTATTTTTATTTTTTCATTTGCCCATCCCGAAAACAGTGGGAGCTGGAGGAAAAACGGAATAAATTATAAATTATGCATCTTTAAGTCAGTTTCTTCAGAACTCTACAAAGGGAGTTGAGGAGAAATGTGAAGGGGATAATCTCTGACTTGCTTACAGTGAGACGAAAGGCATAGAAAGAAAGAAACACAACATAAACCCTTGACTTTGTTTTTTAATTAAAGTATTCCAATAATAAAGTTCAAAAAATGGGTCAAGAATTTGTTACTTTGCTTGTGTGAGGGTGTCTATATCAGAGCATTCATGGATTTGTTTGGTGAGATCATGACATCTGGTGATGCAATATTTGAAGATGTTATATTTAAATAAAACATTCACCTCAGAATTCAAATTCGGTCATATTTACTTATATAGAAACAGCAGTAAAATATGATAAAAATCGCAGAAAATTTTTGATGACTGCCACAAAATAAGGTTTAAAACGCCTTTTTCCCCACAGGTTAGACCTTTACCACGCATGCCCAAGTGTTCCTCAACTGTGAGCATACGTCAGTGGAACCAGACAATAGGCTTAAATGTTTCTAGGCTTGATTGTTAAAAGCAGATGATTGGCTTTCCAGTGGGAGGGGCGGGACATGTGCACACAACCGCCATCTTTGCCGTTATGGGTTTTCCTTATATAGTTGTATTGAGGATTGAGGAAGTGGCATGTCTCTTATAAATTGTCTCTGATTCTAGTGAGGGGCAAATAAAGTAGTTATTTTTGTTATCCTGGAGAAAGTTCATTGTAAGAATGTTGCAATTACGAGAAATAGCTACATATATATATATACACAAGAGCTGCGGATTCATGGCTCTCTCAGAGTTCCCGTTCGGCTGCATTTTGTCAAAGTTGCTGATGAACTTTAATGGATCCGTAGCAGCACCCCCGAGGCTTTCTGCGCTCATTTTATTGTTGTCTGCGCTACCTGTTAAATTAAATATGCAATGGCTGGCAACTTCATCAGAGAAAACTAAGAGACATCCTCGATTTTTGTATATATATATATATATATATATATATATATATATATATATATATATATATATATATTATTATTTTTATTTTTTATTTTATTTTTTTTTAGTCACAATCAAGATATCAATATAAAGTTGCAATTACAAAAAAACAAAAACAAAAAAAATAGTCATAAGCCAGAACTTGGTGATTAACATCTTAAATTTTGGACTTGAAACGTAGGTATGAGTTTATTTATTTATCAATTCATTCATTCATTTAATATTTAATTTGGAGCTTGGCAGTCCAGGTGACTGTAAACTGTGACTATAGGTGATTATACATTTGAGAAGATTTCTCTTTTTTGTGCTCTACAGGAAAAAATAACAAGATACTGAATTGAAATGACATAAGGGTGAGTAAATAATGTCAGGATTTTCATTTTTGCTGAACTATCCCCTTAAGATTCTCTTGTGTAACTGAATAACAGTCAGTCTGATAATGAATAACTCCACTGCTACACACTAAACATGAAGTAACCCAAGGCCTTCATCTCATCGTGCCAGACTCTGGGCTGCATTCAAGAACTGCAAATCAATGTGAAGCCTGAACAGGCACAGGTGATTCACCTCGGCCAGAGCTGAATTATGCATGAGTCACCTGAGGAATCCATTCACTATTTTGTCTCATTGCAGCATGAATAAGCATTACGCTGATAAAACAGGCACATAACATTTCATTCATTATGCAAACACCAGGGGAATTCATGGCTCTCTCAGAGTTCCCGTTCGGCTGCATTTTGTCAAAGTTGCTGATGAACTTTAATGGATCCGTAGCAGCACCCCCGAGGCTTTCTGCGCTCATTTTATTGTTGTCTGCGCTACCTGTTAAATTAAATATGCAATGGCTGGCAACTTCATCAGAGAAAACTAAGAGACATCCTCGATTTTTATATATATATATATATATATATAATTTTCTGTTTGTTTGTTTGTTTGTTTATATGTTTATACATATGCCATTTGATATAAATATAAAAGTAAATACTCTTAAGTGTGTGTGTGTGTGTCCTCTTTATGTTCAGTTATTTCACTTTAATGTAATAGAATAGGATTAAAATAAAATTACTCAAATGCTAACTTTAGAAGAAAAATTCAAATGGCACTTAGAGGCCTTTGTATATTACCAATGTATAGTGAATCTGAATATATAGTTATAAGTCTGAATATATAGAAGTAATTCAGAATATATATTTATATCTCTTTCATAAATCTATATAGATACAAATCTTATTAATATGTAAATATAAATTGTGAATATATAGAATTAAATTTGCAAATGCAGTTGACTGAATATATAAATCTAAATCATGAATATGTAGTTCTAATTCTGAATATGTAAATGTAAATTGCAATATATACATTTGAATATAGAAACAAGACTGAATATATATTTATCAATGTGATATATATTTATCAATGTGATATATATATATATATATATATATATATATATATATATATATATACAAAGAAGTAAAGCTGAATGTATAGTTAAAGCATGAATAAATTTGAAGAAAAATCAAAAAGTTTGAATATATAAATATAAACTGTCAACGGATAGTTATTATTCTGATTATATGATTGTAAATCAGAATTTATATTTATAAATATTGAGTACATTGAGTGAAAATATGAATATATATTCTATAAAAGGAATATATATGCTACAAAAATGAAAAATAAATAAATAAACAAAATACTACACATTCAGTTTAAACCTACAGCTATAAAAAGAGAATGACGGATTAAATTAAGTGGAAAAATGCTATTATGGCTCACTGATGCATCTGTAGTAAAGATAAATGAATTTTAATGTCATACTAAAGTGTTGCACACCACTGCACACAAATCATTTGAGCTTTTACCTATAAGCAAATTATAACTCTTACCTAAGACAATATGACTGTAATTCAAGATGATGCCTTTATGTGCTCTGTATTTTGGACATTTTTATTGCCATAGAAACAAAACCAGTGAAAATGTGCATCAATGAAATGAACAAAATCCCTGCTTGAAAATGGGTACACTGTCTTTGTTTCACAGTTTACATTTTATTTATGTTGAACAGCACAACCAAAATTGCTAAAAGATAAAAATAAAAAAAATCACCTATAGTATATAAAGTAAAAATTATTGTCACTGTACATTCACTTGCCTATATGTTTTTAAAATTGTTGAGAAATGCTCGGATTTAGGGTAGGTTAAGAGTTCAGTGTTTGTTTTTTGGTTTGTTTATAGCTCACCAAGTCATTTGATCAAGAATACAGTAAAATATAATTGGAATTTAAAATAACTATTTCCTGTATTGATATATATTAAGCTGTAATTTTTTCTTGTGATGCAAAAATGTATTTTCAGCTCCCTTACTCCAGTCTTTAGTGTCACATGATCCTTCAGAAATCATTCTGATATGCTGATTTGCTGTTGGTTTACAAATTTATATTGTTTGTATGTTTTCTATGAAATGTATAGCATTTCTATTGTATGTTTATATTGTAGTTAAAATACTAATGAAATTTGGCTGCAAAATACAATTGTCAATGTTGATGCATTTTGCTGGAAAAAAAAATAGTGCTAAAAACTGGCATAAAACTCTATTCATTTAGTTACGCTTTACTTGGCAACTCTAATTTTGAGAATGGAGGTAAAGTCACATCTCTCAGTGGGTCTGGGTGGAATTCTACAGAAAATAGCTTTTTGCTCCAAATCCAAACACCATTCTTCGCTCCTCTTTGTTCCGTGCACCGAATCCGAGACTTTGTGGTGGAGAACACATCTGCTGCTTTTGGACTTAAACTATGCTTTTGTGAAACTGTAGGGGAAAAAAAACAAAAACAAAGAAAAGTGAGAGAGATGGTTAGAGAGACCGAGTGAGAGAAACCGTTTAAACAAATAAATAAAACACACAGCTGAAAATATAGGGCAATGAATATTCATACCCTTATGTGCTCTGACAAGCAAACTGAAATGGCTTTTCCGTGTCTGCAGACGTGCACCCTGTTCCTTTTGTCTGCTAACAGTATTTGCTCGATTGCATTTTCCATTTGTGAATGGTTTGTTTGCTAAGAGCCTGGCACCCATGTAAAGACACTGCTTAATCCTCCATCATGAACAAGAGAAGAAAGCGAAACAATGAGCACGGTAATGTGGTACTGGTACAGTATATCAGCAGTTCCTTCTCAGCAGACCTTCTACTTGGGATGTGTGTCTGCTGTAATCTTCTGGATTTGTTTCAAAAGTAGGAAGTGGAATGGGCTGCACTTGAAGTTGTAAATCGTTAAAAGGCAACACGCTTGTGTAGCAGACACCAGAATAAAGCTCTTCATTTGAAGAACAGAAAAATGACACCAGTTGTTATTTTTTCAAGGATATCTCTGATTCCCAGTGCCAGACGTCAAGAAATAATTTATCAAGGAGCAGCAGAATGCTGTATAGTCTCATGTCGGTTTCCATTTCATGTGTGCATGGCTGGTTTTTAAAAGCTATATGTCGCAATACAAAAATAGTACGTAAGCATTAAAATAAGTACAGCTTTAAATACAAGCAACCACTTGGGATGTGGCCAGCTCATTTCAAGCTCATGGATCAAAAACGAACCAGCTCTTATATTCAGAATTCTGTCCAATCAAGTCTAAACAGTATGTCTGTTTATATTTTTTGCTCTTTTTAAAACACCCAAGTCTCACCTGTTCTATTTTAGGTGTGTTACATCTATGAATTTCTGTGCCCTTGACTTTCACACCTCGGTTGTGTTATACCTCAAAGATGTATCCTCATCCTCTCGGGCATCCATTCTCAGGCTTTCAACAGAAATCCAGAATTCCTCAGAAGGTGAAAAGATCAAAGAAAAAAAGACGAAAGAAGGTTAGAAAACGTGCGAGAGCAAGAAAGTGAATTTCACGTACAACCGTAAATAAAGGTATTTTTTGTTCTCTCTGTTTGCGTGATTGTACAGCTGCCTTCCTTTTCTCTGAGACATGAAGGCATGCTGAAATAGTTAGAGCAAGAGCACAGGTGGAATAAAAAATCCTCAAATCCATTTTGCCCACTCACGCAGCAAGACGGGACTCGAGCGCCCATATCCTTATGAAAGTAAATGATTTCTTCCATCTTCCCTTCAAGGTTATCAGAACTGAACACAGGCCCCAGTTCTCTGCGGGGCTTCTGTTTTCAGGGCATTGTGCGGAGGAAATGAAAGAGATACTATCAGCCTCACCACTGGATCACAGAGCGAACGCTCATAATGTTTCTGTCAGCCGTCCGATGTGGCTCCAGTTCTCTTATGAATCATTTAGACTTATGTCCCTGAACATGTAAACAAAGCCTGAGCTGAAACGGCAGCTTTCTGGTCATGCGCTGTTAAGCTTGAGTCTCTGGGGAGTCTAGTTGTTTGCAAATTTGCTATGCTGATAACTTTCAATGATAAGCAAGGAAAGAACTGAATGGGTTGCTTCCTTTGAATACATTTGTGGTTTAAAGCACATCATGTTTGAGAATGCAATGCAAAGCTAAAAGTTAGCTTGTTTTTGTGTGTTTTTTTTTTTTTTTTTTTGCAAAATTTTCATTGCTTTCAATAAAGCCGGATTTTGTTGTTGTTGTTGTTTGCAATTGTTTAAGAAACCATTCATATATAACAAAATTACTAAAATAAAAAAAAAAATGTATAAAAAATGTAAAAAGATTTTTTTTTTTTAAATAAAGATTAAAAAAATAGCAAACTTAATCTAAAACGTTTTAAAAAATTATAATGTATACATTACCGATCAAGTAATATTTATTAGATTGTTTGTTTGTTTAACAAGTATTTCAATTAGCAAGGATCATCCAATGCTATCTCACGGCCAATTCATACATATTTTACGAGGTGGCTTATTCGTACGGATTTGTACAACCTCACTCGTACGATTTTATACGATTTGTCTAAACCCCAGTGATGGTTAGGTTTAGGGGCAGCGTTAGGTGTAGGTCATTCGTACAAATTCATACGAATTGTGCAACTCATAAAATACGTACGATTTGGCAACAATCGTATGAATTTGTACGAGTGTGGTCGTACGAATTTGTACAAATAAGCCACCTTGTGAAAAATGTACGAATTGCCGTGAGATCGGGTTGGATCATCTGAATTGATCAAAAGTCACAAGAATGACTTTAAAGATTTATTATGTTAGAAAAGTAAATTTAAACAAATAATGATCTTTATTTACAACAAATAATTCTCTATTCATCAAATAATCCTGAATAACATATATCACTGTTTCCACAAAAATCAAATGAATTATTTATTCAACCATATATATATATATATATATATATATTTTTTTTTATGTTACTTGTGCACCAATTAAGCATACTAAAATGATTTTTGTAATAAATTAGATATTAAAATAAGTAGAAAACTTATATTGTAATAATATTTCACAATATTGCAGTTTTTACTGTAGTTTTTAACAAACTTCAGCCTTGGTGAGCATAAGAGACTTTAAATATGTTATACTAAAATATATCACACTAATATACACTACTGTTCAAAATATATAAGGAAACCGATTGAGGACAATCACATAATTCTGATCGCATCACTTTCAACAACAAGCATCTAAATCCTGTAAGCAGGTGAAGAAACAGATGGCCAGATGGTATTGGCCGGGAACAGTTGGACCTAATTAACCTTTCTTTCAATGGAGGCAATGATGTCAGAGAAGTGATGTCACCAGAGAATGAGAGCTCAAAAGCAGAGCAGGCCAGGTTGAGGGTAACTGTAAAAAGTGTGTGTGTGTGTGTGTGTGTGTGTGTGTGTGTATGTGAGAGAGAGAGAGAGAGAGAGAGAGATAAAGAAAGAGGCCTCAGATGACCAGCCAAACTCACAGACCTTTCGGCTTGACCGATGAAATGGCAAAGCTGAGGTCAATGTAGCTGTCAAAACGAAGACTGCATTCAGCTCGAGGTTCAACGTACTGTAGTCCATCAGCGGTTCATCTTAGGCTCCTCTGTGAAAAGAAGCAAAGAAAAGCACATGGTTCAAACAGAAGAAAGATTTTCCTTTTGAAAAACATGGAAAGACCACCCATAATGCTCTTTCTATACAGCGGACCACTTACTATGAGGTAAAGGGAAACTTTAAACCAAACCATTCTTTTTCTATTGTAATGGATGGCTGACAACTGCTGTTTCCACATTAGAGCAGCTGCAGGAAACACCTTCCGATGCGTAAAACTCATTAACAGACCATTATGAGGATCCACCTGCAAAAACAGGTGCTGATCTATAATCCTCTAAAAGAGTACATTATTAGCTCAGCTGGTGAAAAACCATGACAAAGCGTAAAGTCGCACTGGTTGGTCCATCAATGAGATGCGACGAGCTGCTTTAACGTAAAACCGCCAGTAGCATGTGTGTAAATGTGCATAAATCAAGCAGACCCCCTTTTAAGCTTTTCATTTACATTAGCTAAAGCATCCGGTTTCCCATAGTTCTTAGTTTATTGTTAATATTTGGCATTTCTTTGCGTATGTCACAGCTTTTGTTATTTGACCCTGATTTGTTATTTAGGCTATCATTGATGGAAACCGTTTTGATGGCTTAAAGGTTGTTCTGTTCATTACAGGAGAGTGATGTAAATATTCAACTTAATAAATAAAATGTATTTTTTTTTTTCAAAAACTGACTGTGCATCATCATGGATCCTTGACTTGTCACGGTTCATGAACTTTAGTGATAATGGAACAGACTTAAATGTGGTAAATATTATAAGCAAGAAATAATAGTCTGATCTAATAGCATTTATCCTAAATTTATATTAAAAAGGTATACATTTTAAATGCAAACGGAAGAATAATTATTTTTGGATTATAATTAAGAAGCTGTGCATCTCTTCCCCTCTAGGATAGCAACATCCCTCAAAGTATTTAGAAAAAAAAACATGTGTTTGAGTTTCAAAGGACAAAAAAGGGTTAATTATTCCGTTTAAAATGCATTCTGCAGCCCAACAAGACAATATATCTTAAAGCCATAGTTCACCAAAAAAAAAAAAAATCATTTATATCTTTTGATGAACACAAAATAAAATATTATGAAGAATGTTTGTAACACTTCCGGTTCCCACTGAACTGAACTGTATTTTATTTATTTTAATTTTTCCATCTATTGAGTGGAAGTCAATGGGAAACTAAAACCATTTAGTTATCAGAATTTCAGTTTGACAAATTTCCTTTTTGAGTGAACTATCACTTTTACATCTTATTTTGAACAATTACTCCGTAGCTGATGAATATTTCTGAGGGTGTGATTTTTAATGTATTAATAATAATAATTATGCCATTCCAGCATTTGTCATTTCACACTTCATATCTTAAATCATGTATTATGTTTAATAGCATTATGTGAAGGAAATAACTTATTTTTTCTTTATGAGATATTCATAGTAATATTTTAATTTCATAGCTAGAATTTTAAGTATGCTAACCATAATTAAATAAGTACTTAAAAAAGTAAGATTTGCCTTGATTTTTGGTAAGCAAGTACACTAAATGTTGAGGAATATTAACAAACTTTATTAGGATAAAAACTGTTTGTTGCTGTGTAAATAACAGATAAATATCTATAACAATTTTAACATATTAAATATTTAAATGACTTATTTCACTAATATTATCTTAATGTTAAAATAATAATAATAATAATTATTATTATTATAATTATTATTATAATTATTATTATTATTATTATTATTATTATTATTTTAAATGTATGATGTATCTGTGTCTGGGAGAAGAGTAAATCTATAGGACCTATACTAATAATAAACTGAAATGTGCAAAGCATCAGAAATGCATCAAAAATAAATAATGAAAGAATAATGATCAACAGTTTCCATTATTTTTAATGTGACCTTCGCATGTCAAACAGTAGAAGTAGGAATTTGTTAGTTTTAATAAAAATTCACCCCAGGGACGTAAAAGTGCCTGAATAAAAGAAGAAAGAAAAAAAAAAACATAACTCCTTCAGGCTCTGTTTTGGTTACAGAAAAATTGATTTTGCTGGAAAGGCAAAGAAGCGGCCAGTTTCAATGCATTTGAAATGTACCGACGATTAAAATTTAACTTGAGTATAATTACAATAAGATTCAGAGAAGCATCAACTCGGTTTAAATTGATCTCATTCAAGTCGTCTGCTAAGTTTACTCAAGCACGAGAGGGGACTTAAGGACAGAGTGCAGCACAACATGTGACGTGACTGAGCAGAGATCGATGCTAACCTTTGCTCTGCGCTTTGTTCGAGCCGCAACAGCGACCTTTGAATAATATGTTACCCTTCCGATCAATAGCTACACTTATAAAGATATCAGATGAACGCTGTTGGGATTAATCTGGAATCTTTTCTAGCTAGTATTCCTCCCCTTTATCTCTCAAACCCTGGGATGGCGCCTGTTGATATCCAGGCGCTGGTACAATCAATGGGACTCTTGTGCAGGTAGATCAAACAGCACCTAATCAGTGACTAATGATGTCTGCATGGCAACTAGACCCTTGGGCCCTTGACTTGCTGATGTTACTGTGATATCAAGAATATTGAATTAAACTTGACCTGCTCCACGCCGCTCCTAACTTGCATTTCGGGCATCTGTGTGATGTTTGTTGCTCGGAGAGGCACCAAAGTGTGATTCACTATTTCATCTTTGTTTTTCCGACTCCTATTTGCTCTGTCCTTTTAAATTAAGCGAATAATCACAAGCACTTCAACCACTCTTTATAGCATAGTAGGTGGCAATCTGCTAGGACGCACACACTATAAAAATGTCTTTGTGTTTGCAAAGCACTTAAGCTTGAAACACCAGCGATTATAAAGCTATTTGTTTTACTGTCTGTGTGCCATTTGAGTTCTATAATGATTCTATTCTCATAACAGACTCTGTGATTTGGTTTCAAGCCGGAATCCCATAGTGCAGTTTTGAGTTCACAGAGCAAAGAAGATCAAATTCATACTGCTGCAAAACTGCATTAAAATTCTGCAACCGTGCTGCTCTACTAAGTGCTTTCTTGGCAGATGAAATCTTTGATGAATTACAAAAGACCCTGGACGGTGTGTTATGTTTCAGAGTGTGTGAGCCTGGCTCTGTGGCGTGTATATTAGTGAGGTCGGAGACTTTGGTGCGGTCAACAAAGTTTCTCAAACAAAGTCAAGGCCAGTTTTTATGCTTTTATGCATTTGATAGCACACGCTTTGTGCTACACCTTGTCTACACCAGACGCAACAGGTGTCTACACTGAAGCTGATTTTAAACTAGCAAAACACTTTTATAATGCATAATGTACACACACACACACACACACACACAGACATACACATATATATATATATATATATATATGCAGGTATAGAGATACAGACCAGAACATTTTATTAATAATATGAATATATGGGATTTTTAGTTATATATGTGGTTTTTAACTATTATAACTTTATAATATATAATATAACATAATAATATTATAAGAAAATAATAATGTTAATAAAGTCTGCTTAACAAAAATACTAATACAGTCTATTTCAAAACTTCTTTTTAATTCAGTGTGTTATTGGAAGTTTTTTTTTTTATTATTGGTGAAATTAGCTTGTAATTTGAAGAGCTAGTTATGCATTGTATGATATGAATTTATATATTCAAATATATCATTTTATACGATTTATAGTTATACATTCTGTAGAAATATTTACAATAATATTATAACATTGATATGACAGCATCATTTAAGTTAGATCAGACCAGAAACAAATAAAAAGTATATATTTGAAGTTATATGGAGTTGTAAATCAAATATTATTAAAGTTAAAATAAAAATAAAAATGAATTAATTCTTTGTTTAAAACTTTCATGTTTAACTCAGTGTTACTTGGTTTATTTGTAATTATTTCTGAAAATACTAGCAATTTCTAGAGCTAGTTATGCAGTGTATACTATGACTTTATATATTTAAATATATAATTAAGGTAATCACTTGCTTTAGTTTAAATTGTAATCTCTCTCTCTTTCTCTCTCTTTCTCTCTCTCTCTCTCTCTTTCTCTCTCTCTCTCTCTCTCTCTCTCTCTCTCTATATATATATATATATATATATATATATATATATATATATATATATATAATCAGTTTTTATGTGTATTGATTTTCATGTAAATTACATAAAAACATAAAATTACAGTGGCAGTAATCTGCATTTGTTTTGCATCGCTCTTGCCTGAATGTTCCTTCGGTGGAAATATTATGCAGTTTCTGGCTCAGGTTTTAGAAAGCCTCATTACTGTGGTGGAAGTAAATAGACCAGTTTAAGATCAGACACGGGACCCTGTTGGAGGAAAAGGGGATATTAGTGTTAAACATAAGCGTTATTTATTGTATACTTCTGTTCTGTGTTTGTTTTTTTTTATATTTTTTTCTATCTAAGGACTTTTACATCTCCAACTTTGTGTGTATTCCACAGAAAGTTTACCTTTTTGCTTCTTGGTGCAAGAAATCCTAAAATCAATAGCTATCTCTTCAAATGTAGGCGCTACCAAGTATAACAGATTGATTCGGCTATATCATCTCCTGGGGTTTGGAGGCTGCCTCGCGGCTTTGTTGTGCCTGAATGTTCGGTGCATTAACTTATGCCAACTTCTCTGAGTAAATAATGGCAATAATAGTGGCAAACACTTATTTGATGAGCCGGCTGATCAACAAATTACAGAGTGGCTTAGACATCTTAAAAGCGATCAGGCAGCGGACAGCCTCAGGCTTCAGGTGGAGTTGTGCTGCACCTCTCTGTCAATGTGATGGATGACCTTGTTCCCTAGACGGAATAACAACAACAATGAAAGGAAAAACGGTAAGTAAGCAGGCTTGACAGTGATTTGTATGTACAGCGCAGGTGATGCAAGGGTCCGTGTTGGGACAAGACTGGGACTGCGTGTGCATTCTCATGGGTAAATTGGAGAGGACACGGACTCTCAAACCGTGGGACGGCAAGTCAGGGGGTGCGCAGGCATGATCAGATTTGCAGTGCCTACAAACCGATGGTTGGCCGTCACGTGGCTTTCTGAAAATTAAATCTGCACTGAAATGAGACTTTTATGTGTTGAAGATTAAGTTTGACTCACGGTCAGGATCTATTATTGGTTAGTACGTTAGGACGGCCCATTCTTCACATCTTGTCTTTCCAGATGCAGAGAATTGCACAGTGAAGCTGTTACTGTCATGACTTTTGAGATTCTTTTTGTTTTGCATTTCATTTTAGGTTTTCATACTCTCTGTCACTTTATGACAACTTCAGTTTTGAATCGCCATGCATTTTCTGGTTTCCTATGTCTCCTGTCTTACTTTCAGGTGTAAAGTAGATCGCCTGAAGAACTAGTTGGGTAATTGTCTGTAAAGAAGGTTTCGAAAATTAAGCTTTTTTGTTCATCTGAACCCAAAGAGGGCTGCAGGAATTATGAATTTGTGTAGACCAAAACCAGGAAACAAGTTAGTATTTAGCTCTTACTCCTTGCTAATTCTGAAGTGTCTTGTTTTTTTTTTTTTTTTTAATGGGTTTTTAGTTAAATGCCTGACATAAGGCATGTGGTTAACACAAGTTCAAGATATTTTCATGTTTTGTTCTACAACAATAGCACACATAAGTAACAACCCCTTGTGATAAAAAAAAGAGAAACCTTTCAATTAAAAAATGTTACAATTATTGCTATCAAATGACTAAATGGGACTACAAAAGTTATCTGTGTTATACAAAAAAAAAAGAAACTCATGCAGGTTTGGAACAACAGTAAATAATGCCAGAACTTTCCTTTCTGGGTGAACTATCCCTGTAAATAAAGCTGATCCTCAAACCCTTCATTATAATTTCAAATCATAGGGGTATGCGGTGGATAAATTAATAAAAACAATAAACTCTCTTAAAAATATTACCTTCATAATTTCAGAACAAACACCCGTCTAGTCGTTTCACGAAGTCTGTATCTCAATTTGCATGCATTAAGGGAATTATGGGCCATTGGAAGATGAAGAGGGTGGCTGCAGCGCTAGGCGAACATGTAAAGTTCATATTTCATTCACTTACGCAGTAACTTGTGGGTCAGTGTGACAGCATTAATGAGCTGTCATTAGAGAAGAAGAGAGAGCGATTGTGAGAGATGGAGAGAAGGCTAGTGGTGTAATAGATAAAGGAAAAGACCATTACTAATGGCTAACTGAGTCTAAAGAGACCATCATCCGTGAGGACTAAAGTCATGGCTCCTAATTTTTGAGGCTCAAAAAGTTGCTTTTAATGCTGCACGTGTCAGTCGTCTTTACTGCACATAATCGACCTTGAAAGACACAACTGTCCACCTTGCTAATTAAGTAGATGACATAGAGACGTCGTGATTTTATTCCTAGTGACAGCAACCGTTTTTTTAACTCTGCATGAAGAAAAAAGGACATTAAATGACAGCTGTAACATGCTGGGCTTGCCATGCAAATACTGCACATTATTAGATTCAGTCGCTGCCACACAGATGACGGATTTGTGTTAATAAATGAGCAGACCTAGTTATATGACTGCAGACACACCAAGGGAATCTAACACATCATAAGCTATAGCTTAGCATGACTCAATGTCCCATTTTTCCCAGAACAAACCTCCTTTTAGATCCATTTAAACATGATTTATTGGAAATTTGTCCAAGTCATTAGAACATTTAGAACATTAGTTCTTTAAATATGACTGGTGCCCACTTATAATATTTATAAGCAAGTCTGTGTTGCTTTAGCACCCGGGTTCAATAGCGTGCAACACAAGTAATGTTGCGAAAATGGCCAGAAACTGCACTGAATAGAACTTCTATACATTTTTATTTATTTTTTTCTACAGTGCATTGGTTTTTCAGCCAATATTACACATTTGTTATTCAATTGAGTTTATCTGTAGGCCTAATATTTGATATTTTATATGGTCAAAACTGTATATTTAATTGTGCATGCTTATTAAGCATATAAAAAGTACATTAAATAAATTATAGTTATCTTTAACAAATGTTCATATTTCAAAGTGTCCATTCAAAAATAAGAATGTTTTTAACTTTTTATGTTTATTTTTTCATTTATTTGGACAAAATACAATATATAATTGTAATAGAAATTCATATTAATTAATCAGTATAAATGTTAATTAACATCAATAAATAATGTCTGACATTTACTGGTTAAAGGCCATAAAATTTGGATAGAAAGAAAAATATTGGTTTATCAGTATCAACCAGAATCGGTGGATCTGTACAAAAAAAAATAAAAAAAATAAAAATCCTTTACTTTTTAATGCAAAATTCTGCTAAATTGCTAATGTTCAGTAAATTCTTCCTTTTCTTTTATAAAAACTCAGACTGTACAAGAACCATGCCACTACAATACACATTAACTTGTATCAGAAATAGCATCTAAGCCATCAAACGAAAAATATCCAGAACACACACACTCACACACACGAAAGTCTCTTTCAGTGTCTAATATACATTCTGCAGTCTTGTCATTCTCAGATGACCTTTCATGGCAGAAATTCAGAGCAGAGGTGATGGCTGCAGTCCACCCCATGCTGACCACACAAACTGAGTCACAAAAACAGGAAGCCCTTTCACCTCCCTGTCGAATCTGAGATGCCTCCCACCCCTCCGTAGGTGCAGAACTCCACGGAGTTGATCAATCAAAGGTGTGACACATTAATCTGTCTTGACATACCAGCTCTCCCAATGGACTTCTTCTGAAGGGCTGGGATGTGATCCAAAACTCTGCCGGAGTGATGAAGCTGGATTGGCAGCAGAGGGTCGAGGTTAGTCTTCGCATTTCAGCAGTAGCACAGATTTGGGGAAATAGCTTTAGAAAGAAATGGGCTAAATTTGGATCCTAATCACAAATCCTTTCAGTTTCTCAAGGTTTGAGTTTGATTTATGGAATGAATCGTGTAACGCGACCGTCAAACAAGCATGAATCTTGATACTAAGTTTTGAGAGGTCTGGTCTGACAGTGATACAAAATCTGGTCTTAAAGTCAACATCAATTCCAGATTTCCCCTATTTACCATCTTAAAACACATCCCTGTGTGTGATATGTCAATGTTATTGTATATAATTTATAACATTCCAGCAAAAAAACTTAAATTTATAATAATTTAATGCCAGTTAAACTCATTTTAAAGTTGGATTAACATTTACAGCTAATTACAAAGAATCGTTACCAACTACAGTAGATCCAAAATGCTCTCAAAAATAAACTTGACCTTGTGCCTCCATGTCCAGCTCACCATGCCAGTGGCATATGTATCTCCAACCGTGTAAACTTGCTCAATATTAACTTATTTTCACACCTGCATTCAGTACTGGAGAGCAAATTGGTTGATTAAATGATTCACTGACTCACTCGTAAATAGTCAATTGGTTTTTTCATTAATGGATCAGTGTTGTTGAACAAATTGGTTGAATAAATGATTTAAAAGACTCATAAGACCCATAAAGCCAACAATTTGTTTGGTTCTTGACTTAATCTTCAATTGATCGAATCGGTTAAATTCATGATTTACTGTAGTCACTCACATGTATAAAGAGCGTGTCTTGTTTCATTCATGTATGAATCAGTGAATTCATAACAACTAGTTAAGTAAATGATTCTTTGACACACATTAAAAATCAGATTGGTGGGCAAACTCAGGTTGTGGATGCAGTTTCTTATAGGTTTAAACCATTGATACTGACAGGGAGGTGTGTTTCAATTTCATAAAAGCCTGAAATAATATGCTACATCTACTGAGAGCAAATTAGCTTTGTTCTATAAATCTAATATCATTTATGAAGGAACTTGTCATTGTCCTTGAGTTTCTCCACTGAACTCTTTGGCACACCTCAGATGAATATATTTGCACTAAATTTAGCTCTGAACATAATATCAGAAGATGATCATTTTTATCAACGTTGTCATTGAAATGTCCGAAAAAATTCGAAGGAATCTCACTTTCTCGTACAGCTCAATTAATAAGGCTGACCAGAGTCAAGATTGAGTGCTTTTTAATATGATCCACTGATTTTTATGAGCTGTTCATATTCGCAAGTCCTGCCCAATTTTCACCACTCCTCTTTTATTGGATGGTTTCTTGATGGCCTAAATGATTACATGGCACATTTTTGCCGCTTGCTGAAGGAAACTGACAGGTCTGTAATTACTTGTTTAATGAAGCAGACCTCTTAAGACCTGTCGAGAATATTATAAGAGACATTTCAACATTCTGGCCATCACAAAGAATCATCAAAATAAACACAGAATGAAGGACGTATCACTTATTTATCCTTCAATAGAAAGAGCAAATGACACGCCATTAAGTAGACCATTTAGTCTAGCCTGCTATCTGCACATTATTGCCATATTTTGCTCCATTATGCATTACAAAGAGCAGTCCCTCCTTAATGTGACAGCCAGACTGTGGCAGGAAACATGTCCAGCTTAGCAAATAAAAGTGCACAATTGTGTTTTCAGACACTTTGTAACATCAGAGCTTAATAGAGTTGCGACACAATGTCTCAGACAAAATTACTTCCAAAAAAATAATAATGTGTGCATTTTTTTTGTTTGTCTAATTTCATTAAGTAAGTCCTAGAGACGGTCACTTCAGGTATGTGAGTCATTCAGATATGGCTTGAAAGTACAGATGTTTTTATACAGACCGACAGATGGAAGGACGTGATTCTGGACCACAAAAAAAACTAATAATAATAATAATAACTTTTTGTTTCACTCAATATAAGTCCGAGGTCAAAGGAGGTGGCTTATTTCAGCATGACATTGAGTCAGTAATCTACGACTGAGACCTTTTGCGAGAGATAGTGGTCTCCAAACAACACTTCACCACTCATGAAAGACCTGAATCACAGGACCCTCCCATAATTCATCAAGATGGTTGGCAAATACGCCGATACGCCAATAGCCAGAGGAACGACGAGAAGCAGAGATATAGAGAGATCATGTGAGAGCGAACAGGTAAAAGAAAGAGGAGGACAAAGGGCATCAGGACTGCCATAAATCAACATCCTTCCAAACTGTCACATTCATTCTGGGTTGATGTCTGTTCAGCGCTGGATGGCAGGGAGCACAGACTTCATAAAACACCGCTAGCATCCGATGGCATGATATTACAGTGGAGAGATACTACAGTCAATTCATCTTTATCTTGGTGATATCTGCCATGTGAAAACTACTTTTCAAATATAACAGCCTTGAATAGGAGTGGAGACCATATATTTCAGATGGTGCAATATACAGTATAGCTTTACCAACGTCCCAATGGAATTTGAAAATACATATATATACAGCCTTTATCAAGCTGTCAAGCTAAAGCTGAAAGCCTAAAGAGCTAAGTCTTGACGTGCTATAAATATATACTGAATAATTAATTGTATTCCTTTCTTTAATTGAAAAACCACCACACAATTCACTATACTTATGCATGCAGTTATGCAAGAATTCAAGAATTCTCTATCACAAATGCATGGTGTAGTACAGTATGTGTGATAGCTCTTATGTTTCGTGGTAAAGACCGGTTTACAGGAAAGTTGGTTCTTCTTAAAAATAATTAGAATATTATTTCTTTCAAACTTTTCAAGGTAAACCAAGTTATCTGTCATCAGTGGTGACAATTTAATTATAACCTTTCAAGCTATTATGCCAGCAGCAAGTCGACTCGGTTTCTAAAGACACACAGCATTTCTATATAGTATCTAACTGGTGTATATGTTGCCAATGTTACTCATTTCTGAGGGTTACATACCAGAGTGAAGCCATATGTTTGGATGTGATAGGCTGGAAAAGTAGAAGCTGTGATATCAGCTGAAACAAAAGTTATTTAAAATTAGATTTCAATAACCAATTACATAGACAAACTTTTCTTTGGAATAACAGATAACAATTTCTTCACAATAAGGAACATGCATTCATTTTAAACAGGCAAGGATTTGCAGCTCAGCCAAAGGGCAAACAGTGCTTATAAATCTCCATTTCTTTAAGCATTGTTACTTCTTTACAAGAGAGCCTCTCAGAATAAAAGCTTTACTTGTTCAGATAGACTCCTGAAATTTGCTAAGAAAAACAGTTTCCATACTGTTTGTGCATTTCTATTATGAAAATAGGGGAAATTTGTATGTTTATAGCAATACATATTTTCTCCTGTCTCCCTGGCAAAGTAGTACACATTTATTTGCTGTTCTTAATTTCAATGAGGATAAAAAGCAGTATTTGAATTCTATAAAAAGTGGTGAAAACATCAATGTTAAATCCAGAGCATTACATATGGATGGTTGCACCCACAAACAGATGCTTTGAATAGAGATTTGACTCATGTCTGGTAGGCAAGTTCATTATGCACAGCAAGAGAAACTGAATTTCTCCCTGTAACTAAACACATACCCAGTAGTTCTTAAAATTGTACTTTTGGCAAGCATTCATGGAAAGAAGCATTGGTTCTTATCCCAAACACTTTTCCCAATTAATTTCGAAAAGGGTCAAGTGTTTTGGTCACTCTGACCTGCTTTCAAGACAACTTACATTTGCAGAGCTTCACAAGATTAGGCTTAATTTCCCTGATGAATCAACTGTTCAGAAAGCCTTGACTGCTAAAGGACTCTTGATGCGACTCAAATAGGTCTGAGTTCCCAGAAAAGCTTTAAGCAGAAGACATTTTCAAGAATCTGAGGTTATTCTGCAAGTTGTGACTTCATTAGGGTCAGGATTTTTTAATTATATCGGTGTGTGCGTACCTGCCTTGTGGACTTGTAATTTCAGATGTACAGTAGTCTGATTGTCTTCACTCAGCGGCATACAGAGTGACTCAAAGTTCTTTGTTGCAAGCAATTAATGGAGATGTCTTTAGGATTGTAATTATGGCTTCTGTAACTACACCGACAGTGTCGATGATTAGAACAACTATGTCTGGAAGGTACAAACAAATGAAAGGGACACTACAGTGTCGTTGGTGTGTGGCTCTGTGGGAACACATGTCCTAAGTGCCCCTTACTTGTCTATTACCTGGGCTACCTGGGTAGGTACATGTTTTAAAAATAACATACCATTGACTTCACATTCACGTTTGGCATTGCACTCACACAGAACCTTGTACCCTTTAAGGCCTCATGCAGCTACTGATGCTGAATGCTGCAAATTCATTTCCTCCGTAGGCGTCCATAATTGCAGTCATTATATCTCCCATAGAACTATCAGTTTAATTGAGCCAGCAATGAGCTAATGCTTTGATGTCGTTGGGGGGATGGCGTACGCCTGCAGATCCTGTTACAGGCCCTCAGAATGAGCGTGAAAGGGGGCGTAGAGAAGACTCAAGGAACTTAATGGCTCTGTTTACAGCTGCCAAACTGCTTGTTCATCTTTTTTTCCCTCTAAATGTCATTTCAACAGCCATGGAGGTTGACTGCTGTCGGACCCGAATGCACTGTTGAAGCGGGCTGCGTGATTTTAATGGAGTTCGGCCCATGCCTGATCCTCCTAAATGGATAATTGCATGGACTATAGGAGGGGGTTTAGATGGACCCTGGCCAGAGCAAAGAGCAGATGAACTAAGGGACTGAGAAAAGACATTTTATAACCGATTTCTATGTAAACAATATGCATATTACATGCTAGGACGTTTAATCACTTACCTCACAAAATGACACAATTTTACAATACTCCAGTTGTTTTTCCTGGCACTTGATCGGAATGATGGTCTGTAAAAAGCTGAATTTAAAATGAAAACATTAACAGAAAACAGAAAAGCATTTAAACTGCAGCATTAAAAAAATGACAAAGAACAAACAATTTTACAATTTTAAAATATTTAAGTTACTAGTTCATGACTCAGGAGACATAGTATGCTCCTCAGTTAAGGACAACTTTCAGAAAATTCTAACTGAGTAAAACTGAGTAAAATAATATGACAACTGAGTAAAATAATATGAAAAAAACCACATATTTAAACTTTGAAGAAAAAAAATACAACATACGATATCAAAGACTAGGACTTTTAGGGTGTTTCTCTCAGATGAAACATCTGAGAAACGGAGGAACTACAGAACCACAATTACCGTCATTGGTGTCTAGAAGAAACAACTGAGATATTAAAGAGAATTTTTGGTAAATGTAGAACGTGTCTCATCCTAACGCACCAAACTAATTGCCACTGACATTAGCAGGATTGCACTCTCTCAAATGATTCAACACAGTGTCACCGATAGTCTTTCTTCCAAGAATGTGCTGCATCTAAAAGGCTTTTACTGTCTAATGGTCCCATTCCCATGACGAAGAAGTCCCAATGGGGTTCTTTTTCTCTGTATGGGAGTCTCTGCAGGCTTAACAGGCCAATTAGACACCAGACAGTTTATTAATAAACACATCTGTGGGGAAATTGGGCCCTGTTTTCTCACGGCAGGTCTTTAGGAGCTGGTGCTAGATGCTGACAGTCCCCTGCTGAAGCTGAGGGCTGCCGTCCTTGCAGTTGCCCTTTAAACTGATCTGAGCCTGTTTGTCTTCTCTTGAAATGATTAAGGCTTATATTTGAGTTGAAAGCTGGGAAAATTGGCACTAAATCAGCACAAAAGCCAGCTCCCACCTAGAAGTCGAATAGATTTGAAAAAACTATTCAGACCACGCACTGCCTGATAATGATGCCGATTAAAATTAAACAGTCTGCAAGTTTTGCAACAGCACCATTTTCGAACAGTCTAAGGGAGATGTTACACTAGAGCTTTCAGGGTGGACCCACACTGATTTTATTGGTTTGTTTGGTTAGAGCAAAAGTTTGATTTAGGTTGGACTAAACAACAATTTGTATCACATAGAAAAATAGTTTTCGTTTGACTGAAATCATACCAGACTGCAATGTTGGACTAACAAATCTGCAGCCTACAGACTCATTTGAACATTTTGCATTTAACAAAAAGGTGTATTTAACCCAGAAGACAAATACAATACAAGCAAGGTATCATGGCGAATGCTGGGAATGTACATCTTTTGTACAGATGAGGAAACAAACAACCACAAACTTCAAACTTAAACCACGCAAAATCACACATTTAGCACAAGTGCAAAGTCTAATGTGGTACAAACTATTTATCATCATTACAGAAACCCACCAATTTCGAACTTGAAATGACAGATCACCATACAGATTAATCAATGGCATTCAAATCACAAGCTTAGACCTCATCCAACAAGCCAGCGTTAGATTTATTTTCCTGTAATCAAATAAGCGCTGGTATACTTTGACCCCACTGACAGTTCCTGACGAAATTTTGGTTGCACTTTATTTTACAGTACGTGTACTTACTTGCACTTATAGTGTACTTACAGTGTATTTATCTAAGAAAGTTCTGGTAACACAAGGTAACTACATGGGGTAGGGTTAGGTTTAGGGGTAGGTTCAGGGTTAGTACCTAGTTATTACATAGTTATTGTAATTACTATAATAAGTATATACTATGTACATGACGAACAGGACTGTAAAATAAAGTGTTTTTTGCCAAAGGTTGGATTAAGTAAAAAAAAAGATTTAATGATTGTCATCAGTCAAAAAGCAAACAAAGAGAGTGTCCTAGCCAACCCAGAAATGTCTAAGCATTCCTCAGTTCTGGAGTTACAGCAGGGAGGCTGGGTTTTTTAAATGTATCAGCAAGCTATTGGTTCTCTAATGAGGTGCATGTGAGAAACTTGCTAGAAAAAGTAGAACATTTCTTTTGAACACGAATGGTAATCTATCATGTGACGGGGCAAGGTGCCATTAGCGAAGTGGACTAAAACTACAGAAAAAAAGATGGATATGACCTGGGACCTGGAGGTGAACTTGATTTTGTTCTTTATTATTTACATCTATTTAATGTATACTGCCATAAAAAATTGCGGGAATTTTTGAATATTCCTACTTGTCAGAGATTTCCAGTTTAATGTCAAGTCACTAATAGCTGGAATACACTACATGACTTTAGCCCAGATTTTTGCCCCAATTTACAGTCAACACAAGTGAACAATAGTCTTAAGTAAGCAGTTGGAGTTGACAAATTTCTCCTATTTCCACTGACAGTGAATGATGTCAGGTCTCTTTGTCAATATGAAGTAAGATCCCCAACCTCTATTTGGTCACCATTTACTTTCATTGCTGTAAACAATTGAGAAACTCTTCCTCTGATAGGAGGACATTCGCAACTGGTCGAAACAAACCAATTCTTCTCTTTAAAAATCCTGACATAAAGGTTTCCTCTTGGATACAGAGTCTACCATGCGAGACGAATTGGATCTGCACAAATTCTAGTTGACTTTTGCTGGCAAATTTGTCCCGTGAGTACTCTTGGTTTCTATCCAGTCTTGCATGACTCAAACCCAAAATACATGTAGCACAACACTCCCTTTTTCAGAGACTACCATGGTGTGACAATCCCGGGCATGGTTTGTCGGTGTTGGAGGCCATCCAACCCATATCACTGACTGTTGCAAGCAGGAACAACAGAGTGCCATAGACTGAGTGGTGTCAATTCCTGTCAGAAGGCCAGGAGAGAAGAACATGGAGACTGTAGGCATTTCATGAGTGTCAGTAGACAGATGAAAATAGCTGTTATGTTACTCGGAAAAGGTCTAAGGTGCATAGCATGCTAATGTTGAAGTAAACTACTGAGATGCCATAGTCCATTTAGCACTGAGGTAAAAAGGATGCTGTCAACTTAGGTGGCAATGATGGAAATCAAAGCACATTCAGGTAGTTGACTGATTAATGAAGCCTATGACTGAGACAATTTGACAGATATGCACCTAAACTCTAAGTTGTTTTTGATAAATGTAGTTTAATGGCATAACATCTGCTACCTTGTCTTCTGAAGGTTTGGTTGTTTGTGATATTCTCAATCTACTTGTAAAGACACATGCTATGAGTCTCAGCTTCATAGACAAATAAGTAAATAGCATCTGGTCTGATATGCTTTGTCAACAGTGAGTGCTCTCGGCTTATTGCAGCCAAAGTCGCTTGTGTCATAATATCGGGTTTAATTTTAGTCAGAAGTAAAAAAAAAAAAAAAAAAGAAAAGAAAAGAAAAAAAAAAAAAACTACACACTGCTTACTAGTTTATTTCTCTCCACTTCATTAACTTTTATACTTTACTTGAATTATTAGTGTAAAACTATGTTTTACTTGAAGGCCACTTGTGCCATTGTTTTTGTTAAATCGTAAGATTTCAAAATAAATAGTTATTTCCATTAGCATATATTAGAAGGAATGTATTGTTTTCAGAATTTTCAAAAATTATTTTTGTAGGCTATTCCAGTACATGATTTTGTCTTGTTCATTTAAAGGATTTGTTCAAAAACAAAGTTTAATAATACTGTTCACAAATGAAACAGTACTAGTTGATATCTGTATAATTTGTCTATAAAAAAAAAAAATAACATCTGGGTTTTTAAGCCAATCCTTTGACTCATTCACAGCAGAACAATTGTGAACAATTAGTTTATTTACAATATTCACTTTTAAAACACTGTTCCAAGTTATTGTTGAAATACAACAGTACTAGTTGAATTCTGTAATCTTTGCTTGTGGCCACTCAGTCCTTCTGCCAGGTTGTTTTGTGCCAATCACATGAGCCGGGCAAATGCCATGTGACTAATTACTCTCTAGCAGCGGGAAAAAACATCATGACAACGTTGACTGGATGACAGAACCACATGCAGGAACACACAATCCCAGGCCCGCTATTGTGAGCAGTGACATCAAATGCAACATTCACATAAGAATAGTACACTTCTTGCTTTTAAGAGCCCTCAAATACAGTAGAATGAAAGATTATTGATAATAGTGATTATTTTATAAATGCATGCTTACTTAAGAGAGAAAGATGCTTTTTTGCAACCAAACAAGGTAGTTAAGGCATGTACCAGCAGGGGCTGATGAGGTCATGCAGCCAAACCTTGACACCTTGGTGACAACTCTGCTGCCTTCCCAAAGATGGAAACGGGGAAGAATTTGTCCCGCGGCTTCAATCATAGCTCTCACTGTAGTACTTTCATGTACTGTAGATCAACACTGCCTCCCAGGTACTCCGGTGGAACTACAGACCGAGGCTTCTCTCTCATTCTCTCCCTTGTGGTGCACTGCACTGGGAGAAGTCACAGAGAGACATGCTGAGTGGTGGAGAGAGAGAGAGAGAGAGAGAGAGAGAGAGAGCAAGAAAGAGTCATGAATCAGCACCCGAGCCAGCCGCTCGCACGGGAAGCCTTCAAACACGAACGGAGGGATCTGACTGCAAGTGCTCACTGAACTTATGATGTGCTTTTGAGCTATATATCAAAAACACACTGAAAAAGTGTGAGTAAAAACTGAGATGGATGAGGAGAAAGGTGGATCAATATGGAAAAGAGTGTCTTATGGATTCTACACATGACATGAGATGGATGACTGACACAAGAAACCTGAGGTTGGGGCGTGGCCTGCTTAGATGAATCATAGAAGATTGTGAAAAAGATGCACTTCAAAATGTTCTGTCAATCATTCTGCAACTAAATATTAATGATGCATGAATGCTAATCATATATGAAATTATATATTTAAATTATATAATATTATATGATATATTATAATATCTGAATGGTTGTTATTCCGACCGAATTCTACTGTATATATCAGCAAACTCTGTTGAGAATTATTCAATAAAGTTTAAGGTAAAAAGATATTCATTTTTTACAGGAGCTTTTGTGATTGTGCTAAGCTAGTGCCTAATTTGTAGGGAGAGTGGCATACTTGAAACATCGTATCGGGTTATGGTTGAATTCTTGTTCCTGTCTCTCTCTGACCTTTAACTCTAATCTCCCCTTCAGCTCGACATGTTCGTCTGAGACGGTGACACAGTGGTCTGCTTCAGGGAGTGATCAAACCCGATTCACTCTGTTTAGCATGATCCCATTTGCAATGCTTAGCTAAGTTCAAATACAAAGTTGTGTAGCCTTTTGAACATGTTTAACCAGCAGTTTTTGGTACTTTGGCCTATTTTAAATATTGAATGAGTGAATCTCATAATACCTGTCAACCTGGGTCATTTCATCATTGACATCATATTTGAGTCATTAACTTACCCAAAATGTGTAGACACTGTGGAATTCAGCATGAACTTATTTGAACGTCCTGACCAGCTGGACACTGCAATGGTTGCTCGACCAATGGCATGAGTTTAGGGCGGAGCTAGCAACCAGTAGAGCTATGAAAGACCGTTTTCGCTAATGCTAAAAAAAATTCAAAAGGGGTAATTGCGACTTTTTTCTCACAAGTCTGACTTTTTTCGGACAATTGCGAGATTATATCTTACAATTATATCTCGCAATTCAGAGAAAAAATTCTGGGCATAATTGCGGGTTTATATCTCGCAATTTGGACTTTAAGATAATGTAAACTCGCAATCGCCAGAAAAAAGTTAGAATAAGTCGCAATTACCTTTTTTTTATATTATTATTCAGTAGCGGAAAGGGGCTTCTTCAAAGCAGAAGAAAACCTGGTTGGGGGGGATTGCAATTCTGAGAAATTTGTGAGAAAAACAAAGCACTACATTATATTGTTAGTGTAAAATACTTTAGCATTTTTTTTAAATGTGACTTGAACATGTTTTTCCAATGTCTCTCTTCCAAAACATCAGCATATGTTGAAACATTGAGTGGATGAAGTGTTTTTCTATGCAAGTGTCTCTGTGTGAAGTACTTTTGTTTTGTACTATATTCATCTGATGTTCAAATTTCCCTGTTTATCACAAACACTTCACCGGAGCTATGCCAGAGTAATGTAGCCTGCATTATTTATCTAGGTCTCGGGCGTATACTGCTCCGTGCTGATTTCCCAGTGACATTTCAAGACAGAGAAGGAAATAAAGAGAGATACTGAGGGACAAACAGTAAGAGAGAGCAAAATCCCCTTCGGATGGCAGATTCAGCAGGCATCTTGATCAGCGATGTCCTTTTGCCTCCACAACACCTGACAGAGCACATGAAAGCACACTATTCACTCAAACTAAACTCACCAGCATGACATACGGCAGCCATCAAAACAGCCTCAAACGCATCTACACATACTTCTCCTTCAAATGACAGGTAAACACACATGCGGGTGCTCTAACACACGCACATGATGTTGAAATCAAGATGAAGAGGTGTGGAGAGGTAGGGTGTCAGTCTACCATTCTCCCAAAAAAACAGAGGTTGCTGAATGTCTTCTCTCTGCCTAACTCACACGCTCTCTCACTCACTCTCTTCCATGTTCTCTCTCTTTCATCTGTCAGAGCTAATGAACAGATGTTGCAGGGCTGTTGAATGTAGGATGATGGACTGTGCCTCTGGCGACCGAAGCCAGCTGGGGAAAGAGAGAGAGCGAGAATGAGAGAACTGTATGATTTCTCAGCCATCCAGGCCATATTAACATGTAACAGGCAGATCCATGAAACGGATGCACCATTTTTATGTGAGTTCACGTACATTTAAAGGGACAGTGCACTAAAAATAAAATGGAATAGTAATTTTCACACTAAAATCCTTTATTATTTATTTCTTCTATTGGTGAAGATTACTGTAGAAAAAATACATTCTGGACATTTGCATTTTACCATAACATTATAGTTAATAGGGACTGCAACTGCCAGGCTTCAGAATTTATCTAAAAATATCAAACAAGCAGTTAATTGGTTTGTTTGTGAGGTCATTGGAACTCATACAATAGCTTTGCAAAAGAAACGTACCAAAAAAGTATTAAGTAATAGTAACTAAATGAAAATATTACCTTCAACTGTAGATTTTAAATGAAATATGGTGCCATAGACACAAAATAATCTACTGTTAAATGTCACATATATGTTTTATACTTTTATTGTGTTTTATTTTATTATTTTTTTTGACATTTTGTTGCTTCATAATTCCAGTCCCCATTTCATGGAAGCTTATTTCCACCAAAAAAAAATTTTCAATGAAATTGAACATTTACATTTCACAATTAAGACTTTTTGTCAGATTTGTGATATTATAGAGTATATCTCACAATTACAAGTTACAAACAATTCGTAAATATATTTTCTCAGAATTGCAAGAAAAAAGTATCATTTTCTAGTTTCATATTCTATTCCATGGAGGAAATAAGCTACCATGTACATCCATTGAGAAAAAAAAAAAAAAAAAAAAAAAAAAAGTATTCTTTCAAAATGATCTTTAAACATATGTAAGAAAATAAAAGAAAATGAGAATTCCCCCCCCCCAAAAAAAAATTAAGAAAAACGAAAGTGCAATAATCCACAATTAAAATAAGTAAATAAACAAACAAACAAACCTAAAAGCTGAGAAAATAATTAAGTTACCTGAGAAAACCCAAAGAAATTCACCCCATCATTCCACCAAATGTTACACTCCATCTATCTTCATGGTGGTGTCCTACATCACAGCTGGGACCCATGTCCCCTGCTCTTTCTCCAGGGGAATGTGGAGCACCAAGAGCCACCAAATCATCAGAGAGGTCAAGAGACTACAAGAACCTGCAATGCCTGCTCAGGTTTAGCTGGGCCAAATGTTCTCGCACCCTGTGTTACTTCAAAAATACACTTGAGGCACATTCAGAGATCACTGACCCTCCCAGTTTTTCTTGACCCCTGTTGTCTCAGATCTTGTTGTCTCCACAGACAAGCTTCCATACTGTCTCATTTATATGTCACTCATGAAAGCGTAATCATGCCACAGACGTTACTATTTTCTCCGTCGTTCAGTACGGAGAAATTATCTCTGGAAATGAAATGAAAACAGATTGAGATGTTGTGTTGCATTTGTCATCATGAGCACAGTTTCTTCTCAGGGTCCTCCTGCCACCGAGAGGTCAGTTCAATTAGTTCTCACTCTCGAGAGCTCGAGACTAGTTACTGCCGAGCTCTGGGACTGACACATTTGAGGACGTGTTGATTTTCATGCACGTCACACACCGATAATCAAATGTTCCAACACCCACGCTTCCAATCTGGCATTCTGTTATGTTCCATTAAATGACTAACTACCTACGGATTTGCTATTTATGCATGCATTTATTTATTTATGCATGTATGTGTTCAATTATTTGCTTTACAGTTGTTACTCACTTCCTGCCATTTCTTGCTTCCTGCAAAGCTTTCCATTTAAAGATTCGACATGTAATCAAAACTAACCGTATTAACTTTCTGCTCACACTGTTGCTCTGACTCTGCATGATTCATCAGTGCATGTTGCTCTAAAGAAAAATCACCCGTCTTTGTAATGTATTTCATCAAAATACAATCATTTACTCCATTTAGTCTGAAATGACTTTTCTCTTCTGGTGATGTCAACAAGGCCTTATTTTTTTAACCCCGCCCCTCCTTGTAATATATAGACCACGCCCAGCCAGTGCTACTGATCTGATGAGGAACGCCCATCAATCTGTGAATATGGCACATTACAGAACTGAACAACTTGTGAGGGTCACTTTATTTTTAATTTAAAACCATTGCTTCTGAAGTGGAGTGAATTAGGAAAGATGCTGTGCAGTTATGTTGTAGTTGGTATTTTACTACAACTTTGTCGACTTGAGGTTGTCTGGCTCTGACTGATAATTTCTAATAATTTGATTCATCATTCCGATAAGTATGTGATAGGATACAGCTGCCATAAGATATCCAGTGTAGCACCAGTATGATTGTGACATGTCTTCCTGCAGAGAGGGAAACAAAGACAACAGTAGAGGACAAAAACATCAGCAGTTCAGCAAATCATATTAGGAACAGTTAAACTTGTCCTCCATGTTGGCAGATCCACATAAACATGAACACAAAATTGACCATCATAACTTAGATAATATGTATTTTTTTTTTTTTTTTTTTTGTTCATTTCAAATTAGTCCAATGGAAAAAAAATATATACATCTTTATAATCAAATGTTGTTTTATCAATGAAATTACAAGGTTTTGATGTTTAGCCATCTAGGGATAAAAAAATAATTTAACATATATTATAAGGAAAAGTTTTTTCTTGAATATGAACAATATATCAGTAAAAAAAGAAAAAAAAAGAAAAAAAAACTGTGATCATCTAACTCTCTTATAATGTTGTGATCCCCAAATTGTGTGTAACACTTCAATTTATTTTTAATTTGTATTTATTAATTTATTATTATTTTTTTTTTTTTTTTTTTTTTTTTTTTGTGGTAATTTTTTTATGTTTTTCTTAATTTGATAAAACAACGTAGAATTGCGATGCTTGCATGCAATTTATTGGTTACTGGCCACTGCATAAAAATCAGGTAATTAGTACGAGACCAGAATTTTGATAAAAATGTATCCCTGGGTTATGACAGATTACGTAACTTTAAAATAACTGTGTTTACAAGCATTGTGAGACTTCCCCATCTTTCTGAGAGAGGATTATGCAATCTGAAGGTTGAGCTGCATGGTGCTGATCCGAGATCAGTACATCGAGACAGTTCAAGCATTACTTGCCTCCTCCTTTCCCTTTCAAGTCTCCAGAATACAAGAGAAACTTGACAGAGGGGAGTTTGCTCAATTCCCAATTCCCAATTCAATATGAAATGCAATTGCTTTGTTTCGCATAGGGGTCCCAGGTTACCCTTCCTCTGGCATCTGCAGAAAGAGTTTAGATGGACCCCCTCCCCTACTGTCGACGGTAAAGACAAGGGGATAGATATGAGAATACAGGGGGCAAGGTGGGCCACTCTGGTATGGCGGCAAAGCCAAAATCCAGGTCAGGTGTCTGGAAAACACAATCTGTCTCATAGCAACAGGGTTTCCTCACAGGGACTGGCCGAGCACCTCAGATAAAATATCCTCTCTTTGCAAACCAAAATGCTTCTCTCTGCCATTTTCGCAGCCTTTGGAGAACTTTTGAAGTGTGGGAGAGTGGTCGGAATTGATTTTATATCCTTCACTGACATGTAAACACTGAAGTTTGTTTATGGATGGGTCAAACATGGTATGTTGGTTCAAAGAACTGCCATTCATGTCTTGATGAATTGAAACTGTAATTCAAACTGAAGAACTGATTTCACTAGGCCAGACATCTGATGTTCGGAAGGTCATGAATTGAGATAAACCAATGCCGCAATCCCCTGAGCACTTCTGCAGAAAATGGCCTAGATTTTAGGTTGGTTACAATGCTGAGGTGCAGATGATTGCCACTATTTGCAATAAGTAATTAGCAGAATATCCTGCTATTTTAACATACAGTAGTATATATAGAATCTATAGCTATTTGCACTTAGTGTAAATAGCATATCTTTAAAAAATAACTTCTATTTGCACTTAGTGTAAATAGCCTCTATCGCATATCGAGTTGCAGCCTGGAATTAAACCACACCATGCTGGACTAACCAATCCCCCAAAGGACTAAGCCTTGTTTCTCCCAAGGTTTTTTTTTTCCTCCAATTCTGTCACCGATAGAGTTTTGTTTCCTTGCAACTGTTTCATTTGGCTTGCTTAGATGGGGATGCTTCATTTCTGGCAATATTGTTAGCTTGATTGCACAGACACTATTGAAGAGAGCTGAACTGGGTGATGACATCACTGAATCATCAATGAACTGTCTTTAACTGGAAAACTTACTGTTTATTACTGCATTATTGACTAACTATTTTCCTGTTTGACAAGCTGCTTTGAAACGATCTTTAATGTATAAAGTGCTATATAAAGAATGGTGACCTTTGGTAATAGCTTTAAAAAATAAATAAATAAATGCTGTACATACTTACACACATAACACCAAAGTGCACAGTATTTGTGGAAAGTGTCTTTCTTCTGTGTTGTGCCTCAGTGGCACAAATGACTCTAATTCATTTATAGACATGATTGAAGAAAACAGCATAAGTGCAGTGCACCCTGTGCTCAAGGTTAAACTGGAAGACTTCTATGAATAATCATTCATCTCATTCAAATACTGATCATAAAGCTCTCTGATAGATGTATAATGACCCAAAAGAAAACTAATTTATTTATTTTTGTTTGCTACGTTTATGTTTCTAAGTAAAGCAGCGTTCAGTATTTTCATCTCTTTCTGTTTCAGGGGAAAAAAACTGCTTTTTGTAAGTTGCTCAATTTGAGGCTAAAAGGGTGAATGACCCAGCTTTTTTTTTTTTTTTCTTCATTCCATTTGAATTTGGGAAAATATAAACCACACATTTATATCTGTACAGTTCTGGTGAACAGCACTCTGTGCAGGCCACAACAAGAAACTTATCTTTAGATACACTGTTTTCATTGCTCATGGTCTGGTCCAGGTCAGGAAGCCATCCGTTTTCACTTATGTTGTCCATTCCATGAAAGCCTTTGTCTAAAAATGCCATTTGTTCAAAACTCTGGGACGTGACTGAAAAGAAAGTCCTTATCTAAAATGCTGTAATCTGAGCAACTCCTCAAGAATGAGCTTGGTTTAATGTTGTACGGGTATATATTTTGACAATCTCAGAATGCATTAACAAGCTAGAGAGAATTTGAGGTGCTAATAAAATATTTATACTCACATTCAAACAAACCGAGACGTACAGACAATAACCCCCTCCTGCTTCGTAACTTTTAGCTGCGCTCTCAAAGGGCACATCACTGATAAGACTTAGGAGAGCGCTAATTCTTCTTGACAGAATGTGCCATCAAGCTATTTTTTTTTTCCTTTTAGCTCCTCTGACCCTGATTATTGTCATTACTGCCCATGCAGCTGACAAGGAGACCTTAAGGGGTATCATTTTATATTAAACCACGTATGGCAGGATCCTAGATATTTTACACTTTAGTTATCATTGAGGATGTGAACGAGGTTGGGAATCCAAGGGTTGAAATGTTACTCAGCAGTGTAATAAATACACTGAGGGAAGCTGAAGTAGAACCCATGTGCAGTTTTAATTCCAAATAAACAAACTAAACAGATTATGGCTTGACTTGGTACATGAACAAACTCAAACAAAGCTAGACAAGGGAGAGTGAAATATGAAAGCTTTATATATACACAGGGATCGATGGCTAAATAAGACACACCTGAGAACAATCAGATGATAAACCAATGACAACACAAGACATATGACTACAACAACCAATAAGAACAAGACACATCAAGAAGAACTGAGCGTGACAAGTGGTATGAGTTCAAATTAGTGCTGTGCAATGATTACAATTAATTGCAATTAATCACATTGTTATGCACAAAACTATTAATGCATTCAAAAGCAGTTTATTGTGCACTTTTTCAATACTAATATATGAACAAAAGTGTAATAACATTTGGTTTGTAAACACTTTAAACAAATAAGGTGGCTTTTACAGCAGTGTTGCTTTTACAGAGTAGCAGTTAAAATATTTATTGTAGCCAATCTCAACTTATAATATAAATGTAATTAAATAAAATATTAAACAAGCTATTTGTCACTGCCAGGACATGAATGTTTTATTGAAAACATTTTATAGTTTGCTATAGAAAAACAAGTTGTGCTCAGAGTCCAGATCCTCGATCAAAATGTACTGTATTAATTCTAAAATAAATAATATTTTACACACCCCACAATATTTACATCAGTTGTACAATATTTGCTATATAGTTATACAATATTTGTGTAATTATTAAGCTCAACAAGTTGTTTCCACTCAGTTTGACTAATCACTTTTTTATATACAATATACATGTTGTAATAACAATAGATAAGTAAGTATAAATACATATTTTTATATTGTCAAGTGGCCTTACAATGACAATTGTGTAAGTTTTATTCATGTCACAATATATGCATATTTTATATGTACAGTATGTGTAAGCGTGTGTGTATGTTTGTATACACTCACACGTAAACATACATATAAAATACATATATTTTGTCATGGATAACGTATAAATGTCATTGTAAGGCCCACTGACCAAATAGTATAGTAAATTTTAGTAGTTCTTTTTTTTCTGTAAAACACACAAGCTTGGCTTGAAAGCAACAGCAGAAGTGAAGTTTTCCTGTAAATTATAAGTTATTATTATTATATATTATTATATTATTATATATGTATATATTATTATTTTATTTTTATTTTATTTTTGAAAGAAAGATACCAAAAATAAAAAAAATATTTTTTTATTTTTTTTTTATTATTTTGGAGTTTGACAGTCATAGTGCTCATTCACTTTAATATATGGAGGAGCCTATTTTAAAAAGTTGTGCACCACAACAAAAAAAAGAAAGAAAGAAAAACTTATACAGTTTTAGACCAATGTGTAAATAATGACAGTATTATAATTTTTGAGTAAACAATTACTTTAATGAATTTGATTTTGATTTTGACAAACAGAAACAGCTTGAGGCACTATCACAAATAATAGGATTACAATTCCCATTTATCTGATTTTTCTAGTCGTGTCCAATGATACTGTCTAGTTCCTGAAGGAAAAAGTTGAACTTTTAATGAACAAACTCATTAAAACAGCAATGGCTATGTTCAGAAATATCCCATTTGGGCTCTCTTGCATCAGATTGTAGAGCTTTTCAATTACACACAGTAGTCCTCTGACGTGCCTGAGAGTTTTCATGGCCCGCTCTAAAACCACATCATTAAAGCAAGAGCTGCTTCCCACCGTGAGGGAAGGAAACCCCGCTGGATGGTGGCATGGGTCCAGCTCACCAGAGGCGACTGGATTATCTCCCGAGCTCCCAGATGTGTCCAGCTGAGAAGGACCAAGCTCAGATGTGAGGGCTTCGAAATCTGGCAGCGCTGCCAAGAATATTCAAGTGAAGCACAAATGTGCAAACTCCTCAGCTGCGAGGCTTATTTGTGGCACGCAGATTGTCATTTCCTCCATTCAGCTGTCACATAAAACAAGGAAATGTAATTCAAAAGCGAAAAGATATTTGTCCACCCACCACAGTAAAAATTAGACGTAATTAAACGCACTTTAATAACATGCAATTACACTATTATGGTGACAATATACCTGTCATGGTCAAAGCAGGGAAGATTTAGCTTCTTTAGCACTTCTGATGCATAAATAATCAGCCTTCAGGATGAAAGTCTTTACAATTAATTTGCAAAAACCCCCAGTAATTTCTGGAAACATCTTTCAAAATGAATGCTGTCTTTATATTGTGCTTTGTAAAAGTAAGTGCACCACATGAACAGGTGCAAGCACTTGGTTCAACATAATAGAACTGGTATTTTATTTCGACACTATTGTAGAAGAAGGTGATACAGTTCAACAGAAGCAAACAGAAAATATGACTTTGAAATCTTTTATTTAACAAAAATATATACATCTTCTGTGGAAAAATTAAGTACCACCCTAGATTTCTTTGACTGCACGGTTTGTCCGAAATAACATCTTGTTGGTATTTCTTTTAATTGTCTTCAAAAGATTTTTTAAGTTCTAAATAGAACAGATTATTGAAGTATGTTTTACAAGAAATTACTAGTTCAGTTTTTAGACTCGATTGCTTTCATATTGGATATTGGATATTGTATTCAATGGTTTTGTCAACTTGTTTTCTTCCAAATAGCGCAGGTTCTGCATTTCTTTTTGGAACCTATTGGCCATGGGCCTCATTTATCTGAGCATATGCACCTCAGTTTTTGAGTGGGGAAAAAAGAATTATGCGTTGATAATTTTGGGAATGTTCTCTCAAAAATTGAGCTTAAATCAATGAGGCCTATGATCAGGTATTTCCAAAATACAAAACCTGTGCTAACTTAAAGTGAAGTGACATTCAGCCAAGTATGGTGACCCATACTCAGAATTCGTGCTCTGCATTTAACCCATCCGAAGTGCACACACACATCAGTGAACACACACACACACTGTGAACACACACCCGGAGCAGTGGGCAGCCATTTATGCTGCGGCACCCAGGAAGCAGTTAGGGGTTCGGTGCCTTGCTCAAGGGCATGTAAGTCATGCTATTGAGGGTGGAGAGAGCACTGCCCCCACCTACAATTCCTGCTGGCCCGAGACTCGAACTCAAAATCCTTTGATTGCAAGTCCGACTCTCTAACCATTAGGCCACGACTTCCCAACTTAAAGAAAACAAGTTGATGAAAAAAGATTGAATCCCCAAGTGTAACAAGCTGAATAAAAGAATTAATAATAAAAAATGTATAAATATTATCCATGTAGGGAAGGGGATTAATACCCTGTTGATACCCCGTTTGATCAAAGTCAATGAGTTATAATCCAATGCGATAACATTAACTACCTCTCCAGGTCAAAATGACTGGGACACAACATGAGGGTTAAACTAATTATTGCAACATACATAAAATTCCATTACTCTTGGGTGTGCTTACTTTTACACAGCCCTTTATATTTACAGTACATCCAAGATTTGACTTCCTCTAGCTCGGACAAGAACTGAAAGAAACGGACTAGAGGAAAGCAGTTCATCGGGGTGATGAGGACAGACACCAGAGGTCAGTGTCTCAGCCACCCAGCTTGACTGCTGGACACTTTCCTCACTTGGAAGGACAACTGGGGTCAGGATTTTGAACATCAAAAGAGCAAGCTGTGCTTGCCATCATGTCCCATGGATGTCTGATGTGCAGTTCCCAATTAGTTGTCAGAGCTGTCAGAAATGATCACAGATGCTCTATTTTGCAAACCGTTGAAGTTGTTCTTGTCACCTGGTTCGAGAGTCACTGCGTTTACACAATGGTTCAAATAATTCTACAGTATTCCAGGGCTTTAACCTATTGGATATCGAATAAGGTGGATTTGGTTTTTATTCATCCCTGCTACAATTCAAAGTCTTTTTCCAAGCAGGAATGATTTCTTCTTAATTTCCTGCAGTGTCAGATGTAGACATGTGCTGTACGCTGTTCGATAATGTCTTGTTTGTCTAGACAGCATGATATAAATCACAGATTCTTGCACATGCTATCCATCATGTGTTCCCAAACAGAAAATGTGGTCAACATGTGTCCTTGACTGAGCTCAGCTTTCTTGTGCAACTATGATGAGCGGTTCTTCACCATGCCACCTAAGACCGAAAGAAACATTAAGCAATAACACAAGTTCAAATGCAATACATTTCAGATTTGTGCAACAAAAATCAGACTGAAAGAGCAAGACAATTAAGGGGGGTTTCTTCTGACTTGGTACACAACCATTATAAATACCACTCAGAACACCCTGGCAACCATATAGCAACATATTAATAACACTATAACAACTGCATATGAAAAAATTGAGGCTAACATTATAATGTACAGTATGAAAAATTTATGTTTTATTAATTTTAAAATTAACTGAATATTACATTAACTAGTGTCATTCAGTTATTGATGTCTTTAAATAAAAACTTTATTAAGATGAAAATAAAGAGACACAGATAGATAGATAGATAGATAGATAGATAGATAGATAGATAGATAGATAGATAGATAGATAGATAGATAGATAGATAGATAGATAGATAGATAGATAGATAGATAGATAGATAGATAGATCTGAAACTTAAATGCTGTGCAAAAACAAGTGCAATGTTTCGACATTGAAACTTCCTCCTATCTTCAAAAAATGAAGGAATAAGAAAAATCTAAGATAGATAAGCAAGTGTTGATTTAAAATATGATTTACCTGGTTATTCATCTGCAAAATTGGATACCACGCTGTCTCCTGTACTGAAAGTGTGTAGTGATGCACGGGGGACAAAAAAAGAGAGACAGCGATTTGAAGTTCACGTGTCCCATCAACAAATTTCCCCAGCATCCCATCAGTGGCCAAATGCTTCTGCAATATCAGCACATTCATGCTTGATGTCTCTTTCTCCTCCTCTATCTCTCATCTGTGTGTCTTTCTTCCTGTCACTCCATGCAATTAGGTGCGTCCATGCATTGAAGGGGGGGGGGGGGGGGGTTCTTTAGTTGATATTGTCCTCAGAGACCAAGCTGTGGATGTCACCTGCTTCTCAAAGAGTCCATGAAGGTGATTTTCTCCTTTCTTGTCACCACCATATCCTCAGTGTCTATTTTCCAGCATGCTGCACCTTTAAGGAGTGCGGTTTCATTTTCAGATTTAATTCCAGCTGCCCCACGTGGGAAACTAATGAGGTATCTTTAAATGCAATTATTGCATGCGTTTTCTGCAGGTAGATGTGCATATATTATGAATTTACTTTGTGCCTGACTGCTGGCGTTACAATCAAGGTTGCTTCAGGGAGTGAAATGGAACAGTTACAGCTGAGGCATGTACGTTCATGCTTATTTTAGAAAATGTTCTCAGGTGTTGATCTTTGAGTGCATTTTTTAAGGAGTAGTGCATTTACATATTAAAATTAGTCATTATTTACTTACCTCCTTGTCATTTCAAACCTGAGGAGAAGGACAGGAGAAGTCAAGCAGAATGTCCATGCTGCTCTTGCATTGCAATGGAAGTCATTTTCTCTTTTCATAGCTCTCAAATCATGTGCGGTCAAGTATAATCAAATAATGCATTAAGATGTACTGCATCAAGTTTTGATGCCAAATGTCACTGGTTCCTACTAGGGATACACCAATATTAAAATCTGCAGTAGAATTAATTATTTTCCTGTTATGACTGAAGATTTTTAATATGTCTCATATTAAAATGTTATACTACTGTGTGTAAATATATAAAAAATATAAAACATAGAAATAAAAAATACAATCAGTCATTTTACGAAGTAAATAAGTGAAAAAAAAAACATTGTATGTATGTATATATATATAATCAGTAATTTTACATGCTACAAATTAATTTATGTCATTAAACAGCACAGTATAAAATATTTGGATTAATTTTGAGATATTTAAATATGACATTTAAGATTTTTCATTTCTTATAAATTTACATTTATTGTCTTTTTATTATAAATACATTTATTTATTTATTTATTTAAATTTAATTTAATTTCATTTCATTTCATTTTTGCAGATTGGCAGCATCCATTCCCATTCACTTTCATTGGAAAATAGTTTGTGTTTCATTGAAGAAAGAAAATCACACAGTTTGGAATGACAGAAGGATTAAATAAAGAATAAAGGCAGAATGTTGGGGTGAATTATTCAACAACACATCACTGCATAATTATTATTATATATTTTTTTTTTTATAATAATAAATTCACACACATTCGATGTCATTCTATGTCATCACAAAAGCAATTGAAGCATACTGAATGCAGTATCATTTTAAAGATAAATGCTCACAGAATCACATATTCTAGGTTAAAAAAAAAGAAAAACCTGTTGCTGTTGGAAGCAGTTTCCATGTGAAACTTCTGCAAGATCACTAACAACAGTATGTGCTTCTGCTTAACAAAAATATCGCTCAGAACTTTTCCACCAAATCTGAATTCATCTAAAGATTTGAAACTAATTGCAAATGCATTCAATGGAGTCAAATCAGACTATATCAGAAGACGTCCGTGCAACTGATTCTTTTTGAAAGCAGAGGCTGAGATCCCTCTAGTCTATCTCCACGTTGAAATAACTGTAAAAATGCTTCTCCAGAACAAGCAGCTGCCTCGAATGCCTCAAAAGGGGGTAAACATAATAATTTACAGTAATGACACTCATTTGAAAAACTCTCCCGGTGTTTTACAGCCACAGGAACTGGATTAGAGCCACTGAGCCACAAACACTTAGAACAGCCGCATAGTCAGTAATGATAAATGTGTGTTTTATGGGTAATTATTCAACAGTGAGACGCTACACCTCAGTAGGACTTGTTTGGGAAACAAAGCCAGGTCTTACAGTGCGATACAGCACTTTCTCTCTCTCTCCTTCTCTTTTTCACTCTGTTTCAGTATGCCGTACATGGAATGGAATAATTGCATATAGTCCGACTGTACAGATGTTATGGTTGGTGGTACAAAGGAGACATCATGATTGAGATCAAAGAAAAAGTATTTTAATAAGTTAAATCCAACATATATATGGAACACTTGCCAATTTAACATAAACGAGAACGGACCAAGGATAAGGGGAGAACTGAGAGTATTGGAAGTGGAGCAACAAAAGAACAATATTTACATACAGAAAATTATAGTATATTGCATGCTGTTTCATGTATGGATTTTTTTCACCTTTTACAGTTCTTGTATGTAATTTGCATGCATATTAAAATTCAGGTCAAAAGCAATAAGATAAGTGGTTCATTGTTTAAATATGTTATCATCGATAAATGATTCATATTCAGATTGTATACTATTTGTGTGTAAATTGAAAATGAAACACACAAAATATTAATAGTTTATGAATCATTAAAAAATTACAATAAAAAATGCATATTAATTTTGATATTAGCTAAAGTGTTTTTAAATGAGTTTTTAAAGAACAGCATGATAGATAGACGATTGAATTTAAGAATCACAACATTAACCATTCACAGTATGAAAGATGCATATTCATAAAATATTATATATATATATATATATATATATATATATATATATATAATTTTTTTTTTTTTTTTTTTTTTTTTTTTTTTTTTTATTGTTATTGTACCACATGTCAGCATAATATTGGGGGCCAAACTAGCAGTTGAATCAAATAATGAGTCAAAAAGGAGATTCATCGAAGTCAGTTTTAGTGCATTGCATTGTGGGATACAGTCTTACACATGTCATATGTTCAGTTCATACTGCAAATGTACAAAATATACACAATGCATACTGCAAAAATAGAGCAAGTAGTAGTATTCCTTTTCCAAACATTCCTGTATCTCTCCTAGTCTCCTTCCTAGTGATTCTTGTCTTCTGTACTCCATCTCTCTGCCAGTGTCTATTGATCTCTGGCCCAGGGATTCTCAGCAGGATGGATTGCACTCAACAGCAATAATGGCAGCCGTTTCTTGTCCCATTCTGCCCGTGCTAAGCATCACATTGAGAAGCGAGAGAGCAGGGGAGCTAAGAAATACAGATAGACAGAAAGAGCACGAGATGAGAGATGTACAAAAGTGCTTCGGAAATGAAAGCTTCCTCCATTATCAGGTTACACCAACATTCGCTTGGGCAGCTTAATCTCTCCCGAATAGGGAGTGTGTTCTACCGTCTACACACCCTGGAAAGGGGAGGAAAGTATTATCTGCAGGTTGAGCTAAGGTTGGGTTCACACAGAGATCAGGATCAACTTCAGCCGGGTGGACAGTCATAAGAAACATTCAGCAGATGAAAGCAAAGACTATTCGGTTTGAACAGCAGCTGCTGAAACTGGACGCACTTATTGGTGTTATCATTATTGTAGAAGTCTTGATGTTCAGCTGATTTTCTGCGCAATACAACAGAAACCAAAGATAATGCAAAGAGTTTATTGCTCCTGTAATAACCATTGGAGCTGAACTTCAATTGATGGCCGCCTCATTTTTATTGCTGAAACATTGCATAGCTATTACTTTTTTGTTTTTGTTTTTCTGCCTGAAATAAAACTTTTTTTTTTTTTGCTATATTTATATTTTTTCTTTATAAACCTTTTATATTTTAATTAGTAATCTTAACAGTAATTTACATTAAAATACTTTTTTAAAAACATATATATGCTTTGTTCTTTAGGCTATAGGTGAACTGTTCAGGCCAAAAATATTTAATATGTAAGTATGTATATATTACATTTTTATACTATAAATAATATATATATATATATATATATATATATATATATATATATATATATATATATATATATATATATATATATATATATATTAAATACAATTTGTGTAAGGCATATATATTGCTGTTTTATGTAGAAGATAAAATAAAGTAAAATAATTATTAGCATAATATAATTATTATTAATATAATTAAAAATCATTCACAATCAAAAGGTTATTTTGTGTAAGCCTCCTTTATGCTATTCTTTATGAAAGCTAAACTTCAAAGCAAGCAAGAACTATATTAATTTATTAAATATATTATGTACACTGTATATTGCATAAAATATATACAAGATGAAAGCCTGAAATGTATGGTTAATGTGAGCAGATGTAAGTGATGCTGAATTGTGCATTTCTAGATCAAATCCAGACGATCACTCTGTAAGTGCATGTTTTGGGACTGTGCACCTTCCACTCGTGTCCATGAGACATCATCGTAAGGTGATGTCAACAGGATTATTCAGAGGTTACCCTGGAAAATCCAATTCAGCTGCAATTTTCTCCATAAGTAACCTTAAATCACACACCATACATTTCTGCCAGTGATGATAGATCATGTGATGATAATCCACTGTATGTATTGGGAACATGCTTGAAAGATCTGTTTTGAGATTTTTTTAATTTTTTTTTTTTTATTATATGACAATATAAAATTATATGTGGCAGGATAATTCAGATGCATTTCTCCTGAGTTCAAGTAAATTAATAAACATGAATTATTCATGTATATGCCATGGCAATAACAGATGAGAGAGAATAACCAAATGTCAGCTGATAAATGTTATGTTCTCTATGAAAATTTTTAATTTAACATTCAAGGTGGTATAAACACTACTTTAAGTGAAAAATCATAGTCTTGAAAGCTCAAAGACTCGTCTGGCAGGCAAATTGTTTCAGTCCAAGCGCACTGTGGGATAGGTCATGGTTGTCACTGGTTGAAATATGGCATTATGTTCACTCAAGTCACATAGCTGTGGCTGTATTCAGGTATATTGTCTATGCCAGTGTTTCTCAACTGGTGGGTTGCAGTGTTACAGTCAAAGAAACAACATCAACAACAAAAAAATGTAATTCTAAATGTCTTTCTGATGCGAGACTTTTATTTTGAAAGATGTGCATTGAAAGCTTTTGACACTTTTTTTGCAGTTTAAGTAAAGACTGCCTGAGAAAAACGTGCTGTCCCTATTCACTATCTGCTGTCAGATGAGATGTTGTCAGTCTCATTATTTTTACAGCTGTTTATGAAATAAAAAGTCTCTCACCTGTGTTAAAGTGACGTGACATACAGCCAAGTATGGTGATCCATACTCAGAAATCGTGCTCTGCATTTAACCCATCCAAAGTGCACACACACTGCAACACACACAGACTGTGAACACACACCCGGAGCAGTGGGCAGCCATTGTCGTGATATTGCAGCCCAAGACTTGAACCAACAACCTTATGGTTAGAAGTCAAACTGTCTAACCATTACGCCACGACTTCCCCTTCCACAGCTTTGCCATGTTATATAGCTACTGTGACTGTAGCACACACTCTTCAATTGCACATGCATATGCAGCGGCGCACGCTGTATATCATTTCACTAATGCGTAAAACTGGAACTTCTTGTGTTAGCTGGGAAGGTTTTGCATTGTATTTATTCCATTCAGGAGCAGTTTTTATGTATCATTAACAGTTCATGTTAGGATTGTGTATTAAAAATTATAACTGTTGTTTCCATAACCCAAAAATGCCATTTTATTTTCACTTTGTGTTATTTGTATATGTTTAAATGACCATAGTGGCTGTGTGTGTGTCTATGGTGTCAACAACCATTTTGCTTTGTTTTTGTTTGTTTTAAAACAATATATATATATATATATATATATATATATATATATATATATATATATATATATATATATATATATATATAATATATATATATATATTGGTCTAACTTTTATTTATCTCTTTTTTTTCATGCCATGATCACAAACAGCTCGTCCTGATCCAATCGATCCCAATTAATTAATTCAAGTTCCGCCCCTAATTTTTCTTTTCAGATATACTGCTTCACTCAACGAAGTCTTTTGAGAAATTTAAATAATTCACATAATGGAGAACTTGAATTTGTGCAAAAAACGTACAACCCAATCATGAACCTGCAACAAAGAAATACTATAAAATGTGTACTTATGTAATTATTTATTTATTATACATTATATCTTTTACCAAATAAGCCTGAAGTCTGTGCAATTATATTGTAATACCGAAGTTTTACAGATTTGAACAGGCACGTCAGCATAATAATGGCGTGTTATACCGATATGCTGAGAGGCAGCATGCGAGACCGCATCAAAGAGGGATGGCTAACAGCACCAGCACTTTTACAATTACTTTCTTAACAAGCCTCAACATTAAACTTTGAGGACAAATGACTGAATTATGAACATGTTGTCTAGGACATAAGCAATGCATATGGTCTCGATGCACACTATATTTTGTCTGACAGGACTCTTCTGGTTTATTTAGATATGCTGTAAGTCTGGGAATCTTGACAAGAATAAGAACATGCTGTTTGCTTCGAACATTGAAGCACGGAGAGGGAATTAACTAATAGATGGAAACAAAACCATGTGGTGGAACTAAATTTAGCTTTCATGTTAACAAATGTCTTTTGAGATTGCATTTGTTGAATTTTTTCCTTGTGAACATTACTAATGCACAGACATTTACCCAAAAGAACGCGGAAACGTACCATCTACCCTTTGTTAAGATCACTTCTGTTCCCCAGTGATCTTTCGAGGGACCGGACCTTTATAACAAGGGTACGGTCTGTATTCTTATTCCAAAGTCAGCATTAAAATCTGCTGGCTAGGCACAGGTAAACAGAGCTCTTAATTCTGAGTGTGTGTATGATTGATGACTGCAGAGCCTGCTGGGTCTGAAAGCCATCCATGCGATGTGACATGGCAGCTCCACAAAGATCTATAGAAACCTTTTACATTACACAGATGTCTTCACTGAAAATTGGCTTTGAATCGGGGTTACTAGAATGAGACCGAGCTACTGTAGATTTATGTTTCAAGGTCGATGTCGAGCGTATCTGAAACAAGTCTATCTTAATTTCTGCCATTTCGAATTTTGCCAGATAAAGTACAAACAGATATTTACAAACATCATCAGCTAAATTTTAGAGTCAAGAAAAATGCATGATTTTATACATACATTATATGACTGATAAATATATAATATAAACTCACAAAATCATGCTAAATAGGTAATGTAAAAGTTTAAAAATTAGGTTAAACATAATTTAAATGATTGCATATGAATTTCCATTTTGGGGTGAACTGCCCCTTTGTTAATCTAGCCCTGCTCATAGATATTTAGCATACTATCCTGTTTGTTATTTTGCTTGATTGTCATTTTGATTAATAATATTTAATCTCACATGATGTTCATCTGAGTATTTGTTGGTGGTAGACAAAACCAGATTCAGATCTTTGGACTCTTATAATAAGAGCCTAGAATTAAAATAATTTATTATTTTGAGTTGTAGTTTGTATATGCATAGAGTAAAACGTTTTTGGAGACTGCCATATCATTAAATGTGTAAATTAAAACTATAAGAGGTTATTCTACTTAGCTTATGTTGCAGTCAAGAACTAGTTGTAAAAGTTTTTTCTGTGTAGCAGAGATGCAAAATAAGATTCAAAATCATTTTTTATATCCAATAAACACTGCATGGATATAAAAATCTGCATGCCTCTGTGTTCTGGGTCATCTCGGTCTCATATTTTGGTCTGAACTTTAGTTTCTTGGTTGAGGCAGTAGACTCTTTGAGTTTCCTGAAGAAAACAATGAGTCTTCAGGGATGAGTTTCCATGGTAACACCGCTTCATCGACTCTAACATTTGATCCTTTGAGGCGGTTTCATTATCAGCGGTTATTCCACTTATTATGATGTTGTAAGTAAATCTGACAATGTGGATAAACACGACATCAGTCTGGTTCAGTAGTCTAATGTAGCATTATCATGTACTGTTTTCCATCAATAAACAGTATGATATTGTGATTTTGAGATTGGATTTTAGTAAAGCATTTTCAAAACAATAATTTCATTGATTTATTTACATTTCAACTATGGAGACAAAAGTTCTGATGCAAAAAAAAAGTAAAAAAATAAATGTAAAAATTACAAAAATAATAATTATTAAAATTAAAAGAACTATTTTAAATATATTAACATTTTTATTTTAGAACTCCTTTAAAAATATCTAATATATATAATTGATATATTTTAAAATGTATTAATTCTTGTGAATTTTCACCAGCCATTATCCTTTTTTTTAAGAGACATTATTATATATTATCATATTAGTAAAACAATTTTTGCTGTTAATATTGATAACATGTCAGTAAAGGATTTATTTATTAAAGTATTTAAATTTTAATAAATGCTCTTTAGAACTTTCTATTCATCAAAGAACCTTGAAGAAAACTAATGTATTTGACAATAGTGTTTTTACTGAATTTTGTTAGTATAAGAGACTTCTTTAAAAAAAGATTCAAAAATTGTATAATATTATTCTAAACATTTTGACCAGTAGATATACATATGATATACATTTTTATTTGGAAATCTGGTTGGGACAAAATTTTCCATTACAAAAAAAAAAAAAATGTCAATGGCTTCCGACTCCCTAAAGTGGTCCTCAGTGCCAGTATGGTGAAGCTGAAAACATGAGAAGGGATGGAGGCTTTAGCTCATCTCAAAATGAGTAAAAACCAATTACAGAGTCATTCATTTCACATTTACAAAGCTCCAGTCAGCCCACCTACACATTGTGCGTGTGTGTTTCCAGGAAAAAGCCAAGAACACATTTGTCTTGATGTTATCTCAAGATTAATGGAACATTAAATGAAGTTCACTTTAATAACAACCAAAACACCAAATTGAAAACCACAATGCTCTAACACTCTAAAAATGTACAAGGGCAAAAAGGCTAATCGTGCTTTACACTAAATGACAAATATTACATCCACTGATCAAGCAAATGGATGAGAAGACATCATGGAGCATTTTATAGACAGGCTGGCAGTAAATAAATCAAGGCTTGTTTTTCACGCTGTTCATATCAAGCTCTTTTAGCCACTGGAGAGAAACTGGCCTCTCTGTGTCCCCTTGCCCCCCTTCCCATCAGTTTCATATTAGGATCAGCTGGCTAAGAGAATTGTATCTGAACTTCCAGTTCACCCTCGTACTTCTGCTTATCCCAGCCTTCCCCGGTTTCTCAGCTTTCACATTGCATCCTCTAAACTTCAATCTGATCAAATAAGGGAGGAAATAAGAGAGTCCGTCTCCAGCGGCAGAGGTATAGCATCTGCGCCCAAATGCTTATGAAGAGCAGCTGCACTAGAGATGTGTGGTATTTCCTCGGCTGACCCCGGCATCACCTTTATTCACAGGAAGACTCCATTTTGATTACTTTTTAGGGGTTATCATGCGCTCTGTCATCTGGGTTGCCTGTACCCTTTATAACTGTGCTGATTGTATTTGCCAATTTGTTGCCAGAAGGTCTGCTGTGATTAATATATATATATATATATATATATATATATATATATATATATGTTATATATAACATTATACCTGTATTTTATTTTCATACATTTTTAATTTCTAAAACTAATTTGTTGTAAGGGAAACTGGTTTACCTCTTGAAACCTCTTGTCGGACTTCCTGTATGCACAACGCTGTAGTTCATGTTGAATAAATCTATTTAAATCTCTTGCATTCAGATAATGGAATACAATATTTTAATCAGAATTAGAAATTTAAATGTTTGGCCATTGTGGTAATTTTTCCTAGTCACAAATTAGTTTTTATTTTATTTTTTTTAATATATATATATATATATATATATATATATATATATTGGGACATGGCCTGGTTCTTTTTGGTGAGAATTTTGTTGTTGTTGTTGTTTTTTATTTTAAATAAACACATTTAAAAAATGCAGCAGTTTTAATAGTTTAATGTCTCATAATGTAATTGTTTTTAAACCTTTTCTTTATTTTTAGGGGTGTTTAAAAATCTTTGACAACTAAAATGCATTTTTGAGCAGGCAAAGTGACACCGTCAACTACTGGCCTGGCACGCATAATGCATTTGTTTTGGTTTTGCTTTTTGTTTTGTTTTGTTTTTTCAAAATTTGTGTGAATGTCAATCTTTTTGACAATGCTGTCATCTGTATGCAAAACTTTTCAAAAGCACAAAGGGAAAACTTTTCCATTTTTATTACCGTTGTTATGTAAACATACCTTTATTTTGGTTGTATACTTTTTGTTATAAAGATGTAATTGTAGTTTATTTTAAAAAATCTAAGATTTAGTTTGATACTAAGAATTTTTAATTTTTTTATTTTTTAAAATCCAGCTATATAATTTTTAATAATACTTGTAAAGCCATTCTAATGAAAACTGCTCAATTTAATTTAATGTACTATCTACATCTGAATGTATTTAATTGAACATTTTCTACTTGTTTTTAATGTATGTGGTCCACAATTGTTTCTATTTTAGGTGTGGTTTCTTTAACCTTTCTTGTTCTACCAACTAAAGTTCAACATTCTTGATTTGTACAGTTCATTGGCCCAGCTTAACCATCAAATAAAGATCTGCTTGGGACAGCAGGAAATAACATATCTTCCTATCATTCTACAGTCTACAGTATGTCCCTCATCCACATTGTCTAAATTTGCACAGCTCAGTGTGGAGCTGATTTAATCCATGTATCCCGACAACCTTAGGGAGCAGAGAGATGTTCTCTGTGCATATATGCTCTTGCTGATAGGCAGCTGTATAATTGTATGTACAGCCACCATCCAGCTGTGGAGACAGTCTGAGGCAGTGCAAAGGTTCAAAATCCTGCTGTAAGCAGATCACAATTCCTCCATATCTAATGCATCTTGCTGGTCTTTCTCATTGATATTCTCTCTCTCTTTCTCTCTCTAGTGTGTATTGTTCACATTTCTATCTCTCACACCTTCTCAAAAAAAACAAACATGAATATACAAACACACACACACACACAAATCAACTAAGTGCATGTAGTAAATGAAACATGCATACATACACACCCTATCTAGATGACCAATGAAACAAGTATAAACTTGTAAACATTTTTGGTTTAAATGATAATTCACAAGTAAAGGCTTTCCTGCAGTTTTCAGTCTTTTCCATTGTATTAATTTTGTCCCAAACAGTTGCATGTCAAACTTTAACTTTTTAAAATATAGTAAAGGTTAAAAAATATTGTTTAATTGAGTGTATAGGTGTGTAAAAGCTGAAAAATAAAATAAAATACAGCACTTGATCTGTTTTCAAATGCAGTAGTTGGGGGCAGAGGAAGTGGATCAGGTCTCAGACTCTTCCTTCTCCTTCCTGAACACCAGCCAAGATGCAGCAGCCTTTAAGAGGGGGGTTTTATCTATACACTCTACTCTCAAAACCCCTTCTCCTCTAACAAAGCTTCTCTCCCTAGACTCCAGCTGGTATAAAACACCTATTTTTGAAATGGATTCTGGGTGAATATCTTTTGGAAGGAAAAAAAAAAGAGATTCAGACTCAGTTCACATCATTACAGACTCTGGGTGAATGGTGTTTGTGTGGAGGCATGTGGGCACGGGTGTGTGTGTGTTTGGATTGGATTAGGTGAAGCAAAGGAATTTTTATGAATCTATAGGGTATGTTCTTGAGTTGCTATATGGTTCATTTTTGTTTTCATACATTGATCAAACCGGTGTGTTTCTGGAATTCTGAAAAATTCTGCAAATTAAGCTCTAAAAGATCATTTGGGACACTATGTTAGTTCCTACAAAATAATTCTCCCCTCATAAAAAAGTGGTTGCAGTAAGGCACTTACAACACTGTAAAAGTTCATTAGTTGACCTTATTTAAAAAAAATTACAAAAATTTAAAAAAAGCAAACCGGTGTGTATTTCAAACAATTTCTTTTTTTGTTGTTGTTTTTGTTGTTGAGCTAACTAATATAATATTTACAGAATCATGGAATTTCTCTAATGTATTTACCTACAATTAAAATCAATAAACTGTAGTAAAATTTGTAAAGTCAACAAAAAAAAGTGTCAGTTTGTTAGAACATTTGTTCAGTTTTTATGGTGACTGGATAATAAGTTAAAACACACACTGTATCAAATTTACAAGATTCAAAGATTATTTGTGCTAACATGAGGTTGCGGTAAAACAATCACATTTTTGTGAACGTTTTTGTGAGCGCAAGTTCTGTCATTTAAATCAATAAGTACTTCAAAAAGTATTCATTTGATAATTAATGTAAGTGATTAAAAATGCAAACTTGTGCTGTGTCACAATGTCTTCATTGTAAATGTCTTATGTCTTCCGTGACTCAATACAAATGAGGAATGAGTTTTATAATTATTTCTACATTTATTTGTCTGTGGTAATAATGCCACAATTGCTATCAAAGACCTTAAATTGTACTAAATCTGGAACATTCCTTTATTAGCACCAGCACTATACATACAGTACACATTACAATACACTACAGCAAAGATGTTGTTGTTTTAACTGGAGGTTTTCTTTAAGCGCCAGGCCGTAAAACCCAGTTTGGTTTTAAATGGGACACTGTGACTTTGCTGTAAAAGTCACAAAATTAGTTTAAGAGCATCTCCTTTCAACGTGTCTATCATAAATATTTCAATAATATATCAGAATGTCAATAACAGAACAAACATGCGTACAAGTATAAGACATATCAAAGGTTTGACATGCCACTAAAATTTGATGTATGACTAAAATTCATCTTGTTGAACCTACGAGACTAGGATCTGACTGGCCGTCTTGATGAGGTAAATTTACATTCGAACTTGAAATTTTTGCAAGTCATGATGAAAGGCAAACAGTGGCTTTGTGTCTTTATCACTGCAAGGATGTCATTATGGAAATCTTGAAGTTTTGTTTTACTAATGTCCTTTCTTCAAACTCAAGCAGATTATAAAAGATACATCATAAAAATTGCTGCAAAGGTCAGTACAAATTAAAAGATGGGGAAAATAGTATGTTTGACCAAGACAGGGTTGTTGGGGCACGGCCTCCTGATAAATCTCGCCCCACATTAATGGAAATAGACCACGATTGGAGTTAAGATTATGATCCATATGTGATAATAAAGCCAACAGCTGCTACATTCCCTCCACCTCTGATTCCAGAGTCCATTTATTCAACTGAGCTATTAATAAATGTATATGTGAAGGAATTTGTGCAAAATCCTCTACCTTTCGCTTGATCTCTATTCCCGTGAGATGTCTGAAGCCTGAGAAGGTGTCTCCAGATACGAGACCTGGGATAAGGCTTACCGCTCAGTCTGCAAGGGTCCAGCGGTCCCCTTATCTGACAGTTCAAGGAAAATCCTAAATTTGATATAATCGTATTTCTCTTTACTTTTTAATTCGCTCTCCCTTCGGACGTCCGCCATCTGGGTCAAGGGCAAGGAAGTTGCCAAGATGGATATAGCAAACCTAACATTAACATGTGATGCAAATATCTTAAACATTTATCATGTTTATGTTCGCTTTATTATAGTTCACCGCAAGATGTTATACCTTCGTTTCATTGCTGAGTTGCCTGCATATTGTTGTCATCATTTACTCACCCAAACACTGAGTTTCGTGGAAGACAAAAGGAGATGTTTAGTATAATGTCCAGGCTGCTCTTGCTCATACAATAAAAGTGAATGGAGACCAGACAATGTCAAGCCAAAAAAAAATAAAAAATAGGGAGAAAACCAAACTTAAAAGACTGCAAAGAGAATATATGATAGCAATTTTTTAGGTTTTAAGAACTGAACGTATAAACACCATCATGGTAACACATTAAAAAAAGGTAGTAAATATTATTTTAATAATGTAATAAGGAAAATAAATAACAGGTATGGAAGCATATGGGTAGCAATATTCAATTTGGAATGTAATATGCAAAATGACAATGCAATATGTAAAATGGCAATGCATTTCTTTATTTACATTTACATTTTCCAATTTGTGCAACGTTTGGTGCAAAATTAAAATGACAATTAAATTACACAATTTTAATTTGCCATTTCATACACTAGTTATTTACACTACAAATTATAAGATGACTTGTTCCCTTTTTCTTCCAAAAATTTTACAAATGTTAAGTTTATGAAATTTTCACCATAAATAATAACAACACTTTCTGTTAACCAGTAAGCTGGCAGTTTTCTAAGAGGAAAAGGCTGAATATCATGATCTAAAAATCTCACTTGCCAGTCTTGGTCATCATTTGTCACCATTATACAGAAAAGAGCAACCATTCAGATATAAATTTCTTTATTTGTGTTTCCGGGAAGAAAAAAAAAATTGTGAATTTTCCCTTTCAAAATAGTAATTTAACTTCTCACTTTAGCAGAGAGGCTAATTGGTATTCATCCCTGCATCAGGTCTGTGTTTTTTGAGATGTTTTTGAGAGGTGTTTGTCACGTACCTGAGAGTAAACTTTAACAGCATTTTATAGTACAAGGCGCTATTCTGGTACTGAGCTGCTTCAGCTTCGAGTACTACTAGAGGTAGAAATTAAGTACAAAAGTGCCTGAGTCTGCCAGTTAAAGGCCATTTGAGTGTATATTTGGAGTGTGTGCATGTACATGACAGTTTCTGTGTACTGGGATAACATTTTAATTGAAAGCGCCAAAAATATAGTTTGGCTTAAAGCACCACCTTGTTGCTCTGATACCATAATTTTGACACAAACCATTTCAGATATAAGCTTAATAATAGTCATAGTGGCTCTGGGTTCTTTGTGTCATAATATTAAGATCATTTATATTCATGATATCTCTCCAAATTGTCTTTGGGAGAGAAAGAGTATTTTACAGTCGATCGCTGACCCGTTGCTTGTGAATAAATGTGGCAAAACAATCACAGCTCATTTAAAAAAAAAAACACACAACACTTCAACTCATGGGCCCCCAGGGGCCCTGGAGTTAGTAATGGACTTGTTAAAAATGAATTGAAAAAGAAATAAATTACATTGTCCCCTACCGTTTTATTTTAGCACACATCACAAGCTTCCCTAATCTACAGTAGGTGGCTTCAATAAGGAAAAGGCTCATTTTACACAATTAATCTTAAAGTTGTTTTTTTTTGGTAGCAGATTCTGTACATTAAATTAAGTATATTAAATGTATGTAACATTTAGTCCTGTAATTTTTTTGTGCAGTAAACAGGCATGACTCTAAGTTTAAAGCATTGTTTGCACAAAACACATTTGAAGAAACAAGCAGAGAGGAACATTGATCTTGAAAATGTGTCGAGACCAACAGAACAGGCTTTGACCTTTTCAGGAAAGCTTTGGTGATTTGCAGAAAAGGTTTTTGTTTTCTGTTTTCCTTTAGCTCATTTTAATTGGTTCTATTTCCATCAGGCGCCACACGAAATGGGTTGAAATCAACTTTATAAAATGGGTTAAAGATAAAAAAAATGAGAGAGATTTTAAACATATATTTGCTATTGGAATTTATTTAATTTTTTAATCAAATAAATCTATAGTTGATATTCAGAGGTGGGTAGAGTACCCAAAAACTGTACTCAAGTAAAAGTAAAAATATTGATAGAAATATTTACTCAAGTAAAAGTAATATACTAGTCTGAAAAGTTACTTGAGTAAGAGTAAAAAGTATTGGATAAAAAATCTACTCAAGTAGTTAGTTACTAGTTACTTTGGGTCATATATATTGAGTCTATTTTTATTTAGATATAGATAAAATGTATGTAATGTATGTGTGTGTGTGTGTGTGTGTGTGTGTGGGTGGGTATATTTCATCAGCCTTTACTCCAGTCTTCAATGTCACATAATCCTTCAGAAATCATTCCAATATGTTGATTTACTATCAATGATGCTCTTTCTATCTTTTTATTCATCAAATAATCCTAAACAAAATCTCACAGGTTCCAAAAAAATATTAAGCAGGAAAACGGTTTCCAGCACTGGTAATAAATCAATATATTAGATTTATATTTTGAAGGATCATAACTCTGAAAACTGTAACAGCTTATGAAAATTCTGATTTGCATCACGAAATAAATTATATAAGTATGTATGTATAAATAACCTCTGACACAAAGAAGAGTAAAAACTAACATAACCGCTAAGTTCCTGAACATCTGAACATAACGAACCAAATGCACATTGACGGATATTCTTTCATCTGTTCTGCAAAATGTAAACAAATGTGTATTTCTGCAAGCGTAAATATTGTGGAAATATCATTTATTAATTGTGTCTAGGCATAGGGGGGTCATCATGTGACAAACAGCAGCCACAGCATATTGGCAAATTATTATTAAGCATTATTATTATTTTTTTTTTTTTTCATTTATTTTTTTCATTTTTATTAGAACCATTCCCAGAAGCATGATCTATATAATGAAATATCTGGATTCTCACTTTTCATTAATTGTTAATAATTATAATATCCGATGGTCAAAGTAGCCTAATTATGTAATTTATTATAAAAATCTGTCTGTTTACTTAAGTAATATAGGTGTCATGCCATAACATATTTTTAATACGAATTGAGAGATTTCGCCAGAAAGAGGTATTCCGTCAGTGAGCGAGTGAAGGAAGCACCGGCATTTCAGCGATGACTCATCGGAACACCTCTGACTGGCCAATGCTTTAATAAGCTCAACAGAATCTCAAGTGATTGGTTATAATGTGCACTGCTGTAAAAACGCGCCTGTCTCTGGCTCATCGCCAGCCAGTGAACACACATCTGAATTTAGCAGCTAATGATATGACTCACTGAGTTCTCATGCCGGTGTGATTGTATCACATATAGAAAATATTAATTGGCTATTTTTTGTCTTTTGGAAGCTGCATTCAACTTGGTTCCCCCTCTGTTATGTACAACAAACTAATGCCACAGTGATATTGTGTACTGTAATCGAATGTAGCCCAAGTTATTACCTGTTAAACAGTAGACAGCGCACTTGGTGTTCATCCATACAGATCTTCATCGCAAGCAAATAACAGCCTTTGCAGATTTGCTTTCAATTCAGTGCAGATCAAGCCACGTCTTCAACGCTCTTTCTGTTCTTAAACGTTACAACTCTGAGTGAAGTGAACCGTTTCAAATGCTCAGCGCATGCGGCAAGATACTGGACGAATCATTTGAAATGATTCACGAACCAATTTAATGGTTAGCCAACTGGTTTGAACAAGCCTTTGAACAGAATTGACTCAAAATAATGAAAAATTCGCGAATGGGCATCGCTCATTGCCCAGAGAAAAGTAGACGGCGCGTTTGGATCAAACTGAAGCATTTATAACATTTATTGCATTAAGATAAAGTAACGAAAGCAGCGTGGCCCACAGTAACGAAGTAAAAGTACAGATTTTCCCCCAAAAAAATTATCTTTAAATATACTCCAAAAAGTATATTGACTGTCAAAAAATTTACTCAAGTAAATGTAACGAAGTAAATGTAACTCGTTACTACCCACCTCTGGTGATATTATAGTTTCAATCATCAATTTAAGTGAAGTGAAGTGACATTAAAATGTGTGATTACGAAGTTGCTGTAGGTCAATAATGCATAGATCTTCTCCACCAATATTTTCAGTAACTCTGAAAAGTATCTTCTCAATAAGTAGCAGAATTTGAGTTACCATTTAAGCAGTGTAAATGATGCGATAATAGTGTTGACTTCCTACAGCTGCCATTTTGAGGGATTTCTGCCATTCATTCTTCTACAAATGTCTCCTCCTCCTCATATTTATCTGTTTGTAATCGTGGCATCACATCCTTCATTTACACCTGTTCCCTAGGCCATGAGTATGTTAGCTCATTAGACTTTAGGGTCAATTTCGTCACATTAATGTGACATTACACTGACAGGGATGACCTCTGATAGATGATACTTTGATCTTGGACAATGCTACAGACCTTGAAGCGGGAGAAGAGAGAAAATCAATCGTTCTTTCTGGCAATCAGCTATGGCCCTGACAGCTAATGCAAAACATAATGACCTTGTTCGGAGATAAGCACAGGAAAGAGAGAGACGGAGAGCGTGAGAGAGAGACAGGACGAGATGAAAGCAGACAGCTACTGACGCTGGTGGCTGCCAAGAGTCGCTCCGATACAACAGGAGTTCAAACTGATTAAGGCCTTCTCTAAAGGTCACCCTCCAATTGATTGAAAGTTGAATTTCTTTCACTGGGCATGCCAACTAACCTTTTACCGCTTTGCTGAAGATGAAAAGTAAAAAAAAAAAAAATCCTGGTATTATAACTTATTTTTTAAGCACAACAAGGGTAAAGGAAAGACAGATGACAAACTGCAAACATATTAAAGATGTTTTCATGTAAACACAAAGTGTCGTGCAAATACAGATAAATCCACATCGGAGGTTAATGATCAAAGTGTCTTCAAAATCACTTAATTTTGTTACATACTATATGATACATGTCATTAAAATATATGCATATAATTATATATAGTCAGAGTTTAACATGAAAGCGCTAAAAAAGACAGATGATCCCCATAGTTTGATTATGGAAGAGTATAAATCACTCTATGACGTGACGTTGACCATGACTGCGGGTTGCTGCTACTCTTCGGCGTGCCTTGAGCTTTCTACGGGGCAGAACACGGAGACTAATGGCGACCTTTAGGTGGCCTAACAAAGCAAGGGGAAGAGAATTGTTTCTGTCAGCTTTTCTTTTCCCGCCCACATAGCTATACTCACATTAAAACAGAAGGGGACATCTAGACTCAGACCTTGAGAGGAAGGGTTGAGACCTGAATTGGATTTGACTTCTACTCTGAGTAAAGAAGTCGTCTTAATTCACATTTCTGACATTAAACTGACAGTTAAATGGAGGAGTTTGTTCTGGTGATGATACAGACAGTATTCCCTGAGTGTTAGCAAATGAGTAGTTTGGAAACAGAGTTATTTCACTTTTATGTTGTTATTATTGCTTATTCTGAAATTACTGGGCTAGGCTTCAAGTTAATTATTGGTTAGAATGGGTGGGAAATTACTAACCAATCCTTAATAACATATGCCATCATTTTCTATCAAAAGTATTTATAATTTGTCTAGCCTTCAAGTTGCATTTTATAGCTGTATAATTTCCAGCTTTTCTCTCATAATTTAATTAAAAAAATAAAATAATAATAATAATGGTAATTGTTTTGTAAAGAAATGTAACATTACTGAATAAACATATTCTGGCATTTATTTATTTATTAATTTTTTCTTACAAAATAAATAGATAAAAAAAACACCAAAAAAAATGCATAGCTAAAATGAAAATGAGTTCAATGAAACCATTTTTGGTAGTTTGGTAGTATACACACACACACACTTACTTTTATGCATTATACTTTTTCCATGGCTGCTTAAGGCACAACTGAACCAAAACATACATAAAAATAAAAAATTATCAAAAAAAATCATGTTAAAACAACATTGCTAAAAATGAAAATGTGTTTTTGCTATTTTTTGTACATTGTATACATATATTAATATTCATGAGGTGTGGGATTTTTGTTATCATGTGGGTGGGGCTATTTCCTTCTGAACTGAATTAGATTATGGAAGTAAAATCAAATGCAAACACGTTTTTATGTTAATTTAGCAAAATACTCCAGGGAGGTCTAATGTAGCTTTTATTGTGAGACCTTAATATGAAAATTAATTCATAGCCATTACTTGCTGAGTCTTTCAGAAAGTCCAAAAAAACTATAATAATAATAATTCAATCAATAATAAATAAATGAATTCTGTTATTGTCCCTGAACAGAAGTGTGAACAGCGCCACACTTTACTTTGCACTGTTAGCGATGGGATCATCTAGTGTGTGTGTATCCATGCATGTAGCCTAATTCACCCTTCATTCTTTCCTTGCTTCTTCTTTCATACCCGCTGGTAATGTGAGAAAAATGACAGCTTGGGTTCTGATAAAATTGACCTTGATGTTAACGAGGTTCCTTAGATAGAGTGTGGTCTCTAAAACGCATACACACATAAGCACGCGCGCCGCTGACATCATTGCGCTGTCAACGCCACCCCACTTACCTCTGTCAGTCTCGGGAACACGTCGTGGCCCACACTTGTCACACTCATTAGTCCAAGCGAAGAGATTTACAACCCCCTTGATGTATCCCACAATCCCCAGCTCACATCCGCTCCATTTGATCTGTCAGTATAAGCCTCCCGTCGACATACTTTTTCCATGGCTGTTCAAGGCACACTTGAGAAAACATCATCTGAAAACAAATTCTCTGCCATCTATAGACTGTGGGTCAAATATCATCTGACGCTCTCGGCCACTTTAATTCAAGATGGTTTCCAATAGAACTGTCATCCAGCATTGTCGTTCAAAAGAAGCGATTCTTGTGTTTGAGGTTATAGAAAATCATGCCATCGTTTAGAGCTTCTTGCAAGCTTTTGTCTGGTTTTTGTATGCTATGACCAGTGTTGGGCAAGCCACAAAAAAAAAAAACATTAGCTAAGCTACGTTGAAAGTTATCCATTAGAGAAAATAGTTGCATTACAAGCTACATAGTAAAAGTACTCTCTAAAATATAAAGTTTCCAAAAGGGGGTTTCAAAGTGATGCCATAGAAGAACCATTTTAGGTTTCCTTTTTATAAGGTTCTGGTCTTGATGGACTGCAGCCTCCTGCCAGAGGGGAGTGATTTAAAAGATCTGTATCCAGGGTGAGAAAGGTAAGTCAACATCTTAACTGCCCACTTCAGGGTCCTTGAGATGTACAGGTCTTTAAGAGGTGGCAGGTTGCATTCAGTGACCTTCTCAACATAGTGGATGACATGTTGCAGTCTGCCTTTGTCCTTGGCAGTGGCAGAAGAGTACCAGATGGGGATGGAGGAGGTGAGTATGGACTCAGTGATGGAGGTGTAGAAGTCCAACCACATTGTCTTCGGGAGGTCAAAAGGGTGATCATTTCTAAAGGTGACCCTTAGCATTTCCTATCGCGATCAGATCAGCAATGAAGAAATACTACAAGGGTCCAACTCAAGACATCTGTCGGATATTTTAATGGAGCACCGGATGCAATTATTTGGCCACATCTTACGAATGCCTGATCATCGTTATCCAAAAATCGCTTTAAGATCGGTACCCCCCCAAAGAGGGAAAAGGAAGCTAGGACAACCTTGAAAGACTTGGTTCCAAAACAGCCTAGAAGCATTCAGAAGCTATTAGGGCTGTCACAATATTAGATTTTTCATATCACAGTTATTGTGGCCATAAGAATTCACGGTATCAATAAATCGTGATATCTAAAGAAACCTTGGGGGGAAAAAGATATCAGTCGAATAATTTTTTACTTTGTTAATTGAGGTTTTCTTTTTCTCCAAATGAACATAAGGATACTGATCAACACAGGGCACAAGACTCTGTCTTTCTCCATCTTCTAAGAAGCTCCTATGAAATAACAAGAGAGAAAATACTGTCAAGTTCAACAATATGATGAATAAATGTTAATGGTAACACTTTACAATAAGATGTAATTTATTAACATTTATGTATTAAATAACATGAATGAACAATGAACAAAACATTTATTAAACAATTTATTATTCTTTGTTAATGTTAATGAAAACAGAGTCATTCATTGTTTGTTAGTTCACAGTGCATTAATATTTACAAATGCAACTTGTCATTGTAATAATGCATTAGTAAATGCTGAAATTAACATGAACTAAGATTTAGAAATGTTGCGGAAATATTTGTCATTATTAGTTTTGTTATCTATACATGTTAACTAATGTTAACTAATTAACCTTATTGAAGAATGAAAAGATTAATGTAGCAGTGTGGTCGCTAAATTTTTCAAGATCAGTTTTAATTATGTAACTGTTAATAGATTTGAACAAAGAAATAAAGTGTTAACACACACAGCCGTAATGATTGAAAATACAAAAATAGACGAGTAAAGAAAGTGCAGTACTTAATAAAATAATCACTTAAATATATGAACACAGACAACCGCTGTTAACAGGTTAATATAACGTTGTATATCGTCACACACTAAATTAACACGGTATCACTAATTGTTTCTTTGAATATCACAGTTATAGTAGATACCGGTATATCGGGATATCCCTAGAAGCTATAAACATTATATACAGTAGGACGATGTTGACGCTGTTACAAATGACCAAAATCGCTGGAGAACTTTTGCTGCTGGTGATGATGATGAGATGCCAATAAAGAACCTTTATATTTAAGAATGTAGCTTGCTATATGTTTTATAATTCATATTTGTTGTGTTTCTTAGTTATCTTTACTTTTTAGTACATTGTTCGTCACAAGCTAACTTATCTTTTTCTTAACATGTAGAAGGATGAATTTGCAGGTTTGTTTCAAATGATTGAATTTCCACTTTATCTATATGTTCTGTTTATCTTTGTTATCCTATTATAGTTTATGATGTAAAGGAAGTGTCTATATAATTCAGTGAACCGTTTCTGTTTTGCTGATCTCTTGTACTGATTCATTCGCACAACTGATTTGTCATTGCTACTTAACTCAATAAAATAGCTTTGTTGCATGATTTGTAGTACACAATATCTGCTAAATCTCTATTAAATAATGTAGTTAAGCTAATTGCTAAGCTTTAATGTGGCCATAATAATAGCGTAATAGAATAATTTCTGTTAAACCTTTGAGTTTCACTTACAACCCTAAAGACAAGAACATTGTAATGTCAAAGGACATTCCTTGAATGCCCTAGAGAAGGAATCATTCATTTGGTATGGATGGCTGCATGTAAACTCAAGCTCAGTGATTTTAGATCTGTGAGTTTATTTGTTTTATTGTCTTTTTATGGTTTATGGTTTTGACTGGGGGCTTAGTTATTTAAAAAAAAAGAAAAACTGGAAGTTCTGGAATGACAAAAACTTTTTTTTAGGGAAGAAATGTGCTTATCTGACAACCCTCATGCGAAAAACCAACCTGAAAAACCGAATGGACCTAAAACGTGCTTAATTTTCTGAAAAATATCTCTTTTATTATTTTGGGGTGAAATGTGAAATGTACGTTTCACTTCAATGTATTCATTAAAACAAACCTCAAGCATCTGTTGTGGATCACTACACCTTCATGCGCTAACCCTTACAAATCAAATATATCACGGTCTAGACAGACTTGGAGTAACATACACAACTGAACTTCCACGTCTGACATTTTGCCTCCTGACCGTAACATCCAAGATGGCTTCAGAAGGAGCCTAGAGCGTCAGTACACCCAGAGAGCATTACCTGCCGTTTCCAGGACAGAACAAGTCAAGTGTGTAAAGTTCAACAGAAACATCATAGAAAATGAACCTGGCCGATGGCATTTTAATCAGAACGCCCCGCCATATAAAAATAGAACTGTTGACAGAGCTGTGTAATTTATTTCTTGTGCTGTTGGTATTGGTCTACACCATTTGCAGTTTGCTCATTGTTAACACAGACGAAAAATGAATATTTTCTTGTTCATCTGAAGGTCAAGGGAAGCAGATTTGGTGAAAGTCAAACTAGCGGATGTCACATCATTTGAAAAAATAGCCCGGTAATGACTATTTTAAAGCTGCAGTAGGTAACTTTTGTAAAAATATATTTTTACATAATTGTTAAACCTGTCATTATGTCCTGACAGTAGAATATGAGACAGATAATCTGTGAAAAAATCAAGCTCCTCTGGCTCCTCCCAGTGGTCCTATTGCCATTTGCAGTAAAAAAAATAACCAATCAGAGCTGCGGTCCGTAACTTTGTTTGTGTTCAAAATGTAGAAAAATGTATATAATAAGCGAGTACACCATGAATCCATTTTCCAAACCGTGTTTTTAGCTTGTCCTGAATCACTAGGGTGCACCTATAATAAGTGTTTATATTCGGACTATTTTAGATTGCTTCGGGGATACCGCGGCGGAGTAACCCAGTACCTTTGTGATTCTTCATAGACATAAACAGAGAGAAGAAGTTCCGGCTACGATGTTCTTCCGCAAGACGCAAGCAGTTCTGTTTATTAACCGCTAGAGCGCCAAAAGTTACCTACCGCAGCTTTAACTTTAACATGTAAAATAAACTGTTTATTATATCAATAAAATAGAAAAAAAAAGATCAATGATATTACTAAAAATATTTGTTTATTTGTCAAATATATTTATATTAAATAATATTTAAATTAAAATACCTTTACATGTTTTAAACAAATGTGCACCACAGCCTTTTCCAGTTAAAAAATGGGGTGAATTCGCTGAACTGTCTTATTCTATAACAGTTAAGTTTAACTAGGTGTAAATATGCAAAAATAGTGTTGCACTATAAAATATATATATATATATATTTTTTTTTTTTTTTTTTTTTTTTTTTTTTTTAGCACAATTTGCACCTCTTTATGCAAATTGGGCTTATTAGGCAAATTATACTGTTAAGTGTGCCTTGTTCACAAATTCAATGTTTTTTTATTCAGTGTAGTTGGAAAACGTTTATTTAACATATTTTTGTACAACTTGTACATCATTGAAACAAGTCAAATTAGGAATTGAAGGGAAAGCTGTTTATAATGCCTGATGAAACAAAAAAAGTATCTAAACGTGCAACATGAAGCGGATGGGATGGATTGAACAGACGGACAGATGGATGGACAGATGAATAGATAGATAGATAGATAGATAGATAGATAGATAGATAGATAGATAGATAGATAGATAGATAGATAGATAGATAGATAGATAGATAGATAGATAGATAGATAGATAGATAGATAGATAGATAGATCTCACTCTATGTCTCCCTTGTCGTTTTCAGTTGGATGGTCAGTGCAAATGACATAGTAGACATCAGACCTCTTACCCATTTTTTGGCCTGCGCTTCGAACATCAATCATGAGCTCTCAAAGGGAGTCGTACGCATGCACTTTCCATCCGTCACCCTCTCCCTTATGCCCGTACCACTCAGGAACAGGACATTTTAATGCACTCTCAAAGTCAGACATTTCAGACGGAGGCAAAGGGAGCAAGAGAAGGAGAACTGGAAGGGAAAAGGGTATATGATAGATAATGCATAAAATGATAGATTAAACATATTTCCATTCGGGCCGCAGATGTCATTTTGACGTGGGATTTGTTTAGCAGCATCTGTCCATATATATGCATGCAAAATACACAAGGAGGGAAACAAGTAAAATACCAAAGGGCTGAGAAATAGAGTTTGAAATAAGAATTGAAGGAGAGTGCATTGGTAGAGTGACCGTTTTTTTAATGGTTGATCGACTGTCCTTATCACAGAGGCACTTGTAGATGCTGAGATAAAGCTTTCAAAGTGACAGCTCAGATGCTCTCTGCAGTGGTAAAGGGCAAAATGCTGAAATGCACAATACATCTGAAAAGATGTTTTCCATCTGGCGGCATAAGACAGCCCTTCGACTTTCATTTAACTGCCTGTGGGAATTCTAGCGTGGATGATGACGCATCTGTATTCTTGAGGTGGACTAACGTTAAAATCTCTAGAATTGAGGATTTTAGTGCACAAAGGCATGTAAATGTCCTCAAGGGTGATTGGTATCTAACTAACTATGCTGTTGATGGTCTGATACAAAGATAATGACACATGATTGCAATGTAAAATCCCGTCAGCTAGAATGGTGCCTGGCGTTGAGAGCGGCATGTTTATTGAGAATGAACTTTAAGATTAAAAATGTTTCATTTTGGCCTTTTTGGTATGGGGAGATAAGGGAAATGGCAGTGAAGAGGGAGGACTGGGATGAGGAAATGTCACAAACTAAATTTGAAACTGCCGCCCAAATTAGCACTTGTCAGTTTGTTTATCTTTTAGGTTTCCAAGCATGAGGTATGTAGTCTGAAGTACTTAAGTAAATATAAAATGTGTGTTTATAGATAGATAGATAGATAGATAGATAGATAGATAGATAGATGTATCAGACAGAATATAAAAATTATTGCACCCCTAACCATCATAAATTATGGTCCATTTTGTAGCTTCTTCTTAAGATTTACACAGGAAGTGACCTTTCTTAAACCCACTAAGCTTTTAGCCTAGTTAGTATCAAGACGCTTCTGCTGATCTTTCCTTTTTTGTAATCAGTGGATACTTCCAGACACGAATTCTGACAGTAAATATCGCTTGCTCCTCACCTCTCGGCTGATGGGAATACATTTTTGTATTCAATTACAGCAAATGACTTGAGCGGATCGATGCCTGCTCCCTGTTGAAAAGAGCATCCTTTACCGACTACATGTTCATACAACTCCACCAGGCATCTGAATGACTCCAGCAGCAGCACGCTATTTGTGTGCTCTCCTCTCTCGGGGGGAAGATTACAGCTTGTATCATTTTTACGTGAAACAGTTTGATGAGGGGGCAATGGATCAAAAGCCTTTGGGTGCCTAAACGGATCGAAATGGACTAAATGTTCCCATTTGTATCCTGCAGACAGTGGTTCTGCATCCACCTTGGAAGAGCACAGCATTGATCCAATAAAGGAAAGCCAAAACGGACTCCCTAATTTTATTTCATTCACATGAGGGATCTGTCATTTTGTGCCGGGATCGGTTGTAGGTTCTGAAGGGGTCGAGTGAGATGGTGGAGATCTACTTAAGTCAAGCAGACAAATTGCGCTATTAGGAGCTGGAGAGGACAGAGGTTGAGATTTTAATCAAGACCTTTTGAAAGTAATGGTGTCATTATAGTTAAAAATTCTTGTTCCCTATAAGACCATACTGTGAGTTAGAGTTGATCAATTTGAGGTACAGTCTGCAATGGAGAAATGCTCAAACGGTGGAGATTTCGCTATGCTGTTTAAACTGTGATAGATACATTTGCATGGCTATCCAATGAGCTAATTTATTTCTACACATGAGAGCGGTGAAAAAAACATGAAAATATGAAGCGGCACGAAGAACATATTAAAGTCAATTGCTGTTTGCATTTCATATTACTTGTTTGATCTAATGTATTTTCAAGTGAAAGAGGATGTAAAGCGAGAAGAAAAAAACTGGAACAGGACTTTTATCTATTGAAGATGTATTGGATGATGAAAAATAGGTGTTGCATGCAATAATTATGTCAATTTGCTAAAACAATAGCAATTTATTTATTTGTTTGTATTTATTAATTTGGCTATTGCTTATTATGTAAAATCGGCAGAAAATAATTGTTCAAATGTGACTCATCAAATCAGAGTTCAGAGTTGGATCTGTTTTAGAACCTGTCCAAACTGAGACGTGTTTAGCTGTACATGTAAACATTTTGTACCATACAGGCGTTTCATCCAGAGGGTTCTTGCGTCCCAGAGTGAATAAATCTGAAAATGAAACCCTTGCGTTTTCGTGTGCATAGCCAATCCGTATAGTTTGTGAAATGATGATGTCATCACTCCATGTCTCGACCCAAGTCAGACACCACTACGTCACGTAACAGCAAGAACAACAATGGTGGACTATGCTTGTGTTCATGCTGCACAAGATACTGAACCTATTAGCTTTACTATTAGCTATTAGCTTTTACTAAAGTAAAAATGTTTGTATACAGCTGGCAAGGTTTATGCATGCTCAAGTCTTCTTCTCCATTTTTAGTGCATCTCCGTGGCAGAATTACAGCACCACATACTGGTCTGAATTGTATACTACATTGTTTTTAGTCGGTTTCAGCGGTTTCGTGCGTATGCAGATATTTCTTGAGAAGATGCAATGTTTATGGATTTTTTTATTTTTTTATTTTTTAGAACAAAGAAAAAAAGATCGGATAACAAAAGCTCTGGCTTTGGGTGGATAAGGCCTTTTAATATATTTTTGCAGTTTCTAATTTTGTATTTTTTTATTAACATTATTAAAATGTGGTTATTAAAATGTGGCTGATCCAGAGTTGGATCTGTTTTATAATTTAACTGATTTTACTGGCTTGTTTGTTTTTAGTAATATTTATTTAAGAACAGGCCTTTTTTTTTTGTAAATTAGTAAAAAAAAAAAAAAAACCTATTTCTTTGTTAGCTTTTATTGGTGTTATTTGTTTGTTTGGCCATTGGTTAACATTATGCAAAATCTAAAATATTTATTTATTAAGTTGGCTTTTGGTTAGTATTGTGCTAAGTAGAAAGAATGTAAAAGGAAGGAGTTTGAAAGTGGCTGATCAAGTCATTATTTAAAATTGAATCGGTTTCACGATGTTAATAGATTTACTGGTTTGTCTGAGTTTGTGCTTTTTTTTCTAACTCAGGTGGCAGAGGTGGGGGACTCAAGTCAGATGACTTGACTCGAGTCAGACTTAAGTTGCAAATTTTAGGACTTGAGACTTGCTTGACAAATATTCATAAAAGACTTGACTTTGACTTGATATTCATGACTTGAGACTTGCCTGGGTGGAGTATGCCATGGACTTGGACTTGCTTGAGACTTGAAGGTTAAGACTTGAGAATTACTTGTGACTTGCCCATGTGTGACTTACTCCCACCTCTGTCAGGTGGTACATAATCTGAAGTTGGTTTTTGCACAGATGTCAGATGTGTCTATAATTTGTATGAAAAAAAAATTGGTCTTTTGATTTGCATTCATCAAAAGCTAAAATAATTGAAAAATGAAGAATTTAATTAATTATATTATCCCAAACTGGCATTAACCTCTGAATACTTAAAGGTAAAAATACCTGAAAATAATAGCAAAAATAATTATTGTTTTTCTTACATGTTTCCAAGGCAATTTGTTCAATTTGTCCAATCTTCCATTGGCTGATCAAACACAAAATGACAAAACTGGTTAACATGGGAGCAATGGTTTTTCAACAAAGAACAGTTTTCACACTTGTTGGAAAAAGCAACCTACAGTATGAATGACATTGACAATTCATCTTTAACATAAACATTACATTAAATAATTCTGGCAGATTATAATGTGCATGCAATCTTCGAAAATGTCCATGTTTTAGTCTGTTTGTTTTTGCTCTCTGTAGTCTTGTGCTCCGGAGTGATTGAAACCCTGGCATAGAGATTCTGTTAGTTTGTGAGGCCTGTCCATGCTTTAAGCCACTTGAAGTTGCTGACACCACAGGAATGTAAAACAGCTCCTCCTGTCAGTGTGTGTGTGTAGGCAGGATGTGGTGGTGGCATTGATGGAGCGAAACGTGTGTGTGTGTGTGTGTTTGCTTCATAGTCGCCCTGACCGTCTTGCCGTGTAGAGACAATGGCAATTCTTGCACTCTCACTGCACCACTTTTCTTCATTTTCACTCTGATTAGCTTTGATAATGTATCTGTGCCATTACCCAGCTAATAAAAGGGAGGAGGGTGGCTGGGGGGACGGGGGTAATGGGGTCTGAGCTCTGTGACTTGAGAAAACACACTGACAAGCTCTCCCGAAGAGTGCTTGAATCACTAGTGACGCATGGGGTGCCTTGCCTCAGCTTGGCTAAATGTAACAATCCTTTAGTCACTGTTACCGACCTGGACAGCTCACAGCAGGTTGTAGAGAGCTGGACCATCTCAACAGGAATATATATCAAGGCTGATGCGGAACTGTACTTTGAGCCTTGAATTTTCCCTTCAGAAAAGAATGGAGTTCATAATGTGAAGCCTTAAAAGTCTTAGCTATTCATTTTAAAGGGGTCATATGATGCGATTTAAATTTTTCCTTTCTCTTTGGAGTGTTACAAGCCCTTGGTTCATAAAGAAGATCTGTGAGGTTGCAAAGACTAAAGTCTCAAATCCAAAGAGATATTCTTTATAAAAGTTAACATTCAACCACACCCCTTTAAAACGGCTCATTCCCCATATGTGGGAAGATCTGCATATGCTGCCCAGATGTACATGCAAAGAAAGAAGGTGTACCTTTTATTCTTGTTGTAGGATTGTTGTTGCCTCCGCCATGTCGTATATATGCTGTGTGTTTGGTTGTGAAAGAGAAACTACTTTGTTTGGCCTTCCAAAAGAGGATGATATTTGCTTCGTCATGCCTGGAGCTGATCCGTGCTGTTCGCTGATGAAATACATCAACTTTGCACTGTGGATCGCCGAAGTGGAGTCCAGCCCGGACTCTAGGGGTCGTCTCATGGTTCCTGGAAGACTGCCTTCGTAAAATATGCTGGCCACACCATTCTCAAGCCCCTCCACCCCCCCTTCTCAGCTCATCCAATCCGGCCTCCACTCATTCTAGGCCACGGCTCACTCTAGGCCTCCGGCCTCCGCTCACTTCGCTGTGTGACGTTGTTTCATTGAGAAAACAAAACTACTTTGTTTGGCCTTCCAAACAAGGACACATTTACAAATTATCTTTATATCACGTTTATAATGGGTTTTATGTTTATGTCTTATGTTTTGTCGCTCCGGCCAGACAGGGCATCACAATTTGCTAAGGGGCATAACATTTCCGTCACACACTTGAGGTATTCGGCCAATCACAACGCACTGGATAGCTGACCAATCACAGCACACCTTGCATTACAGACCAATGAGGCTTGTGAAAATCAACGCGTTTCAGAAGGCTGGGCATTGAGGAGAAACAATAATGTACAGTATGTGGAAAATAATGTGCTTTTTAAACCTTAAACCAAATAAACACATTTCATTAGACCAAATACACAAAATAATGTTCTTTTTAGCAGCATCATATGACCCCTTTAACAAAAAGAGTTGTCAAACATGTAGTACTATGCCTTTCACTCTGAAGTAAAAAAAAAAAAAAAAATTAAAAGTTTTAGTTCTGCTTACACATGCAGGCTTTTGGTGCTCTTACAGTATTATTGTGTCGAATATTAAATTAATTTAATTTTCATTAACAAAGTAATTTCCGTTGTGAAGCCGATTTCAACTTCTTGGTTAGCTGTTGCTGTAAAAAAAGAACCCACAATTAATGTACAAATAGCTCCTAGGTTTGGAGTCATAGCTGTAAGCTGTTGGTGAAGGTTCTTCCAAACTGTAGCTTCACTTTGAGGCCTACTCATAATTGTAACTACACTACAAGCTACTGACAAAAAGTAGTTACATTTTTTAGGTACAGTATAGAAAGGCTGCAAATAGAGGGATGATCAGGAGCACTATTATTTATTGTATAATGAAGAATTGTTTTGTAACACTGAAAAAAATAAATCTAAATGACAATATAATATAAAAATATAGGATCTAAAATTATTTTTATAGACACATGTGTGAATGAATGTATATTTACGTCTGTGTATGAAAATAAATGTAAATAATTCATACATATATATATATATATATATATATATATATATATATATATATATATATATATATATATATATATATATATATATTTGTCAAGTTTACAGTATTGTAATTTTTAACACATTTCAGTGCAATGGAGAAAAAAGTAAATGTGTTGCCTTTAGGAAACTGCTCTTTGAAAAAAGTACCTTGTTAAAAAAAATTATAAATACTGTCATTACTGAAAGGTGCCCAAAACTAATTACTATTATTAAAGTGTTATTCTACGCATTGACATTTTGAGACTCCCAAAGTGGCTTGCAACATTTCTGATCCCTTCCCCTCAAGGTTTGTGCTTTCTAACCTTTTCTTACAAATAAAAGTGGCAGAAATGCCAAAAAATTAAGTTTGTCTCTGAGGCATCTTCAAAGATACCCCTGAATGACCCATATCTGCTCTAAGTACAACAGCAAAAAAAAGTATATTTGTCCCATGATATGGCCACGGGAAGTGATGTGAAGCTTTACTACTTTTCTTCAGTCCCCCACTCCTCCTCATTTCTTCTTTCTTTGTGTTAATCCCTGAATGTGGCGGGCGAGCGAGCAGCAGGCTGAAACTACGACTCTAAATGAGGCTCAGAGAGAGTCAGAATGGCTGCTGACAGCTTTATAAATGGCTTTCCCACTTGATATATGTTCACCCAACTGTGGTCCAATTTCGTTTAGCTATTGTTTTCCTACTGTTGCTTCAATCCATTTCAACAATTGTTGCTTTTTGTATAAGCAAACATATATTTTGCATAAAGCCACAGTAGCCTATCAAAGATGAGAGAGCCATGAACCTTATGGCCATTTTATATAAAAAAATATGAAAAAAATACCAATTATGTCCACAATATGTAACACATGTTAAGTTAAGGCTCATGCGCCCTTTATTTAAATAGATCAAGGGCGCATTTCTTTCAGATCCAAACGTCGATGAATTACAGTTTTAGTCACTTCCTTATTGGCTACAAGAGAAAGAGCGGGAGGTTGCCGCTCTGGTAAGACACAAGTCCAGTCTGTGCTGAAGCACTGCTGTCAATCAAACAATCGTGGGAGGGGCCTCCAACTGTGTGACGTCACACGGTCAGACGGCTCGATTTGAGAAAGGGGAAAACATTTAAAGAGATTACAAAAAACACTTGGTGGATTTTTATCATTATAGGGTGGTTGTGTACACACACACTGCCAAAACACATTTCAGTTCAAACAACTTGTAAAAGTGCATGTAGCATTATATGACCCCTTTAAATAATTTACCCTTAGCTATTCTTTAGTACTTATCTGATAGAATACTTTTACAGAAGTTTACTTACACCCTTTTCTTAGAATGACTCTCAAATGTTATGTTACAAACCACACAGAGAGACAAACCGTTACAAAATGTCACTGAGTATCATGAGAAGAAACCCCAAAATGAAACATTTCAATTGGATGTCATTGTTTCCACCAAAGTAAGCTTTGGAACTCGAGCATGAAGCTGAAATGTGTGGAGAGTCTCCATCCCACTAATTCTCCCTTTAATTAAAGCAAGCAAAGGCGAGGGCTCTCACAGCCGCATGATCTCTGAATTGTTTTTGTGTTGGCACCAATTACCCCTTCCTGCTTAACGCTACATGAATGGTGGTTTGAATGGGTGGTAAGGCCCAGTATTAATGCCAGTGTTTCATATGGCCCTTTTTAGAGACCTTTGTCATTTGTGACGGCACAGTGCATTTCTTTTACACTTTCATTCCCATTAGAGAAAAGATGACGTTGAGTGACTGGCCCAATCTGTTCCCTCATGTGAAACATAGAGAGTGCCATGTCTTCTCTATTTTCTCCTTTATTTTTGAAATAATAAAGGAGATTTTCTTTCCCCAGAAGACAGAGTGTGATGTCTTCTCTTCCCCCCACCAACACTCGAAATCCACTGCAATGCTTTTAACCGATATGTGTTAGTTGTCTCAAGTTCTTGTGCCTCGGCGTGCCTTTGACAATTGCAAATGTAAAGTTCACAAGTGACTGCCTTTGCATCTTCTCCTCGAAGGCCGTGCCTGCTTGGAAGGCAGTGAGAATTGAAATTCCTCTGACATGCTTCAAGAAGACCCTTGATCTCAGACTCTTCAATCTTCAATCTTGTTAAGGGGGGGGGGGGGGGGGGGTCAGTTGCAATAAAACCTCACCTCAAAAGGTGCTGTCGAAGATCATCTCAGGAATCCCAAAGTGACGTGATGCACCCCACAAGAGGAAGGTGAGTTGGGCCATCATCCGTGGGTTATAAATACTTTGACCTCAGCAGTCAATAATAAAATCTCATAGGCCCCCAGAGCTGTCGCTGTCCAATAACTCAACACAGTGTACATGTCAGTCAGCAGGACAACCTGAGAAACAATAAATCACTTTAGGTGGTGTTATAGCACAATATGCCTTATTTATTTATTAATAAAAAATAATACAAAACAAGGATTCAGAGAACTTCAGAAAATCATAAAAAGCTTCAGAAAGTGTGTGTGTACAAGCGAGACATGTTCTTTCTTAATTGAAGAAATATATCCAATTTCTGTATCCGATATACAGCCATATCGCATGGCTGCAAGTGTGGTATTGTGTTTATACAACAGTTTGTCGGCACGAGTGTGTAAATAAATAAGAAACAACAACCTTTGTGCAGAACTACTTCCTTCCACCACAGATTCAAATCTTAGTTTGACAGTTTAACAGCCGAGCTCAAACCACCATTACTTATTTGAAAAAGTCACTTTAGAACTAGTATCAGAGGAACATTGAGTTGCCATTAAAAGCTTATCGTATTAAAAGCTCACTGTATTACGTAGAGTATTATAAGAAAGAGATTAACTTAGCGAGTGTGATTACCTGCATCTGATCCGGCATTAATTCTTCAGCTCAAATATCATATTCAAAATAAAACATTAGTTTGAATGTTCACTGAGGAAAGCGATATCTTTGTCAAACTATCTTTCATCTGTTAAGGGTGATTTCCGATGACAGCACTGCTCACTGCATTTGTTGGCTGCATCTTAGGCCATATCCACACGTACATGGGTATTTTTAAAAACAGAGTTTTTAGTTTGTCAAGAGCATGCCAACCGTAAAACTATGTTGGCCAATCAGAAGCCTGAAAAAGCTTCCAGTAGGCAGAGATAACAGCGCATGCTCCGACATCACAAGCCAAAAACTCTGGATTCACTGTCTACGATAACACTGCAATCGGAATTTTTGAAAATCTTCACCCTGGCAGGAGTTTTCAAAAATTTTCGGTTTCAGTAACCTGGTGTTGCGTTTGTGTGTGGATGAATGGCCAACTGCAGTTTGGCAAATAACCGTGTTGTGTGGACGGGGCCTTACGATGTGTTGTTGAAAGTACAACCCTGTTTCAGACTCTTTCAATATAAAAGTCTTTACTGCTGACTCAATCGTAAAAACATCTTTTGTCGCCATCTAATGGTGGAACAATGAAATCACTATCAGGAACACACTCCGTTTCTCAATGTTCAGAATTTTTTTTTTTTCAATTAAACAGTGCACATTCAATTAAAGATGCAATAAACTTTTATTGTTCTAGTGCTTGAAACCCCTTTTTGTAAAAAAAAATTGGTCAAATATTTTTTATTACTTTTTATGTCAGTTTTACAAATCATGGTGCTTTATCAAATTTAAAGGGGGGGGGGTGAAATGCTATTTCATGCATAGTGAGTTTTTACACTGTTAAAGAGTTGGATTCCCATGCTAAACATGGACAAAGTTTAAAAAATTAAGTTGTACGTTTGAAGGAGTATTTTTGTTCCAAAGTATTTTTGTTCGAGTATGGGTCTGTGTGACGTTAGATTGAGCGGAATTTCCTTATATGGGTCCTAAGGCACTTCTGCCGGAAGAGGGCGCGCTCCCGTAGAGCAGAGTAGAGACATTCACTGATCAGAGCGAGAGACCGAATTGTCACAAAAGAAATGTGTTTTTGGTTGCCAGGGCAAGACAACCCTGCACAGATTACCAAAAAAAAAAAACAGCATTAAGGGACCAGTGGATGGAGTTTATTTTTTACAGAGCATCAACAGAGTTGTGCAAGTGTTTTTGTTTTTTCCGTGCATTTCGAAGATGCTTGTTTTACAAACAAGGCCCAGTTTGACGCCGGATTTGCACATCGTTTATTTCTTAAGGATAATGCAGTCCCAACGAAAAAGGGTCACGATCGTGTGTTGGAACTGCAGGCGGTGAGTAAAACTGCTTCAAATATCTCTGTGTTGTTAACTTAGCTATCGGCACGTAAGCACATAAAGTAAACAACATGCGATGTTGTCATCAAACTGCACTTTCCACATGTACAGCTTAAAAAAAAAAAAAACAACGACATAAAGTGGAATTAGTCAAAACCACTTAGTTTCCAAAACCGCTAAGCAAATATATACAGTTTCAGTACAGACCACATAGAGACGTCAATGCTGATGCTGCTCTTGTTAAATTTCAGCCTCTGGATTTGATTCTGGATCATAAATATACGCTGAATCTGACTGTAAGCCATGGTTTGTTTCGGATGATGTTTTTTTCCTCACGGTAATGTAACAGCTTCCAAACGCTCTCAACGCAAAAGCCTACTCGCGCTCGTGATTTTTTAACTCCCCCAACACGTCACGCCTCCAGGCGCTCGGTATAAAAATCGGTACAGACTATCTTTTATAAATATAATAAAACTAAAGACATTTTGGAGTTATGAAGGATGCAGTACTACTCTATAGGTACTCAAGATTAACAGGATATTGAGTGAAAACGAACATTTCCCCCCCACCACCTTTAAATTTTTCATTATGCATTTATTTTTATTTCTAGGCATTGTTCCCATTATTATGTAAACACAATAAATGATTGTTTGAAAGGCCAAATTTTAGACAAGCAAACATGAGTTTATGAAGGTGCAAAGAGGCTGACAGGTAGCACATTGTCCGATGGCTTTGAGCACAGCCTGCACCATCATGTTGGCCAGATAAGGAGAGCTTATGGGCTCTAAAACAATGAGACATGAAGCCAGACATCACTAATGGTTAGACAGCCAAATCAATGCGCAGAAGCTCTTACTGAATACAGTACAATACTGTGACGTTTGTTGCAGCAAAATTGTTTGGCTGCACACTATCTTTAGTTCAGCTGCAATGATGGAGCACCATTAATTTGTTTTTGTGCCTCTTCTCCTCTCTCATTCACTTGCTCTCTCTCTCTCTCTCTCTCTCTCTCTCTCTCTCTCTCTCTCCATCTCCTCCTTATCCTCCTTATCTTGGTGACTGTGTGCAACAACTAATCCCGAGGGATCTAAACCTAATGAATCTCATTGATTTGTTCTAGAGGGATGAGGAACAAAACGGAATGGGGTGTTTTGACACAAAAAATTAGATTCACCAAGTTTCTTTTGGGCTCAGTAAGCTTAAGAGGTGAGGGAGAAATCTGGAGTTCAGGTTTATAATTAGATTTTCCTCTCATGAACTCTCGGGCTAAGTCTTTTTGCCACCATTCCATAAGCCCAACGCTCACCCTTTTTTTTTTTTTTTTTTGTGCAAAACTGCAATATCCTTTTGGTTTATGTGGGCGGGATAGGAATCCCTCCCAAGTAAATGAATGTGTTACTTCAAGCCCCTGAGAAACTTGACATTTACTATTTTATATGGTGGACTTGCATGTAAAGGTTGTGAAACACTGAAACAAACTAATTGACCCTTGACCCCCCCTGACCTTTCCTTTTAAAACGACCTATAACAACCATCATGTTATGTTCTCGCTAAGTAAATACACCTTTTTGGCTAAGTTGTGTATTTAATTCATTCTTCAATTCCCACTCCATTGGTAGCAGATTGTTTGGGGTTCCTCCTTTTAATTAGCTTCCCTCTAGCACCAGGGCACAGTGTTTCAATTAGATACTTAATGAAATTCAATGATCATAAAATACAATTACCACCATGGTGCAGCTCTTCATTGAAACCAATTACGGTAGTGGTAACAAGCAAGAAGAAGTTTTTTCATCGTGGACGAGAAGCAGACAGAAAAAAAAGGCGTCTAGGGATGTCCGCTTCTATTCTTCCGTTAGCAGTGCTGGCACTGTCATAGGAAGAATAAAATGCTGGGAGGCCCGGCATGTTGCTTGACCCTCTTGAGTGATTTGCCAGTAAGTGAGGTGATAACTAGATGTGTGCACTTCTGTGTGTGATGTGTGCACTTCTGTGTGTGTACCATCTGCCATTGGTCAAGGTGAACGGCTAAACCCGCCATAAAATCACTCCATTGGTTGGGCAAATGTTGCTATGCTGAGCTAGTCAGATTGTTTAAACAAAGAGTTTAATGTTTTGATATCACCACAGAGCCACAGTGTTTAAAATTTGTTTGTAAAAGAAATCAACCTACTTAAAGTGTTGGTTTATTTAAAATTGACTAAAGTTTAATTGGGAATGGAGAAAGTATTCTAACTTTAAAAAAAATTGACACTTCAGCTTTAAGTAGTCAGAAGCCTGATAGATGCCAAAGGGAACTGTTGAGTCAAATTATTATTCTAGTTTATGACAGAGACAAATGGATGCAGTCAAAGCTAATTTTAAAGAACGGATGATGATTTTTATATATTGCAAATTTCAAATGCACATAATAGGACTTTGTAGTACCTGTAGAGTAGTGTAGCACTCTATCAATTCGACAGTAATATCAAATGTCAAATGCAAATGATCAAACATTTTTAATGCCTTAAAAAGTTTCAGGTGTGGGAGGTAAAAACTTCTGAGTGTCAATGCCTGCAGCCATTTAAGGGGCGATCGAATCACTCACAAGCAACACTTGGCATGTGCAGGGATTTCATACCAACCGCTGTGGAAAATTGGCCAGTGACCCCCGAGATGGGTCAGTCCCAATTCACAGATGGCAAATTGCATGGAAGGCATTGATTAATGGGAAAGACACAACTCGTTATTGTCGGCGGTGTCATCCTCGCTCTCTGAGTAGCCCGGGGCCCACACCCTCTAGATCCACTCCCTCGCCTTTCATCAAGCTAGTGGATGAAATTACAATTTAACAATTGATCTCACTCCCTGCAATTAATGTCCTTCTCGCTGGCATAATTTGCAGAAGAGAATAAACAGCAACGTAACTGAGACCCGGCAAATGGAAGTGCGAGATACTTGTGTTCATTCGCCATTTAGCATATGAGGTACTTTCTGCTGATTGTCACTCAAAGGTAATTGCGGTTCCACATATATTAGCACATATGAGGCGACTCTAATAATAGAAGCATACAGCTATGTTTGTAGGAATACAATGGTGGTAATGGCTAAAATGGTTAGAAATCTGACGTTTTGTCCAGTGATATTTGTCCAGATATTTAAAGTTGGTATATATGTTATTTTAACATCATCCTGTAATATCTGTCCCAGTAGTGACACCAAACAGAATTGTAAAAAATAATAATATTATACAATTAATACAAGTTTCCTAAACACTTTGCTGTCTACCATTGGTTGGATATATGGCCCCGCCCACAGACCCACGCCATTGCTTGAGCTGGAATTCTCAAAGAATGAGTTGGAAAACTATTTCACTTTATATAGCTACTTTAAAAAAGAAAATTATGAGTAACTTGCAAAAGTTTGAAAGTAGCTTCCCCAAGAAATACAGACACTATCTGCAGACCAAACAAAAACATTTTTCAGTATTCCGAAAGTCAGTCACCCGCTTAGAGAATAGACTCAATATTAATCATCATCCAAATCTATTTCCAGTAACATCTTGTCCAGTGTACCCTAGAAGGAATCATTTTTCTACCTTTTAAAGCGCGTGTTTTGTTCTTTTGTGTGTAGTTTTTAAGGCTGGCTGATGGCAAATTGCCCTGACTGACTCATAAAGGAGCAGGGAGGTCAGCATTATTGGAGAAACATCATGTTTGATCCAAAACTCTTTCTCGTCTCTAGGCAGCAGATGACATATGGTTCTGACTCACTCACCTGTAAGAAGGCCTCTTCTATATCTGTCCAGCAAGAGTAGGACAACAGAGGACGCAATAACAGTGACTTATGAACAAACATGAAAAACTACAGCTCTATTTCTGCAGCTCTTTGGGAAAAAAAGTGCTCTTGAGCAGAAAATTTTGTCATTCAATCATGTCACTCCTCTTGTGTTCCACAGAAAAGCAGGCACATACAGGTTTGGATCATCATGAGGGTGAGTAAATCATGACAGAAGTTTATTTTTGGGAGCTGCTTCTTTAAAGAGTGAACAATTGGAACAAATGAAGATGATGCATTTGACATCAACTTCATCTTGTTGATATACTGTTGTTTTGTTGTTGTTTTTTCAGCGCTGTAGATCGTTCTTGAGCTGACAGCTCTGAGTTTCCATATTTTGATTGGGTATCCAATCCAGTGAAAGCAAATGTAATGTAAGAAAGAGCTTGGCAATGTTGTCACCTTCACCTCTATGCTGGGTTTTATCGAGGAGGGTGGAATTTGATTGACACCGTACTACACCTTCACACATTTGCTCTGACGAAAAATTCTGCTGCTCTTCACTCACATCGCCTACATAGATAAAGAACAAAAAATCCTGACTGAAACCTGGTGAATGACGTCTCATCTCAATGACAGTTCAAAGACTGTGAGTAGAACTAAGCCACACAAAACGTGTAAGCTTGTATGTTTTCTTGCAGAAAAATAGATTACTTACTGTATTTCATACTGTGACCTGTGATTAAAAAATGTAGGGTGAGGACTTTGTTCAGTTTATTTGTCATAGATTTGATGCACTGTAAATTATTTTTCGGTCCCACTTTATATTAGGTGGCCTTAACTACTATGTACTTACATAAAAAATAAGTACAATGTACTTATTGTGTTCATATTGTATTGTAAAACACTTTTGCTGCTATTGAGGTGGGATAGGGGTAAGGGTAGGGAGAAGGTTGGAGGTATGGGTAAGTTTAAGGGTGGGTTAAGGTGTAAAGTATGGGTCAACAGTGTAATTATAAATGTAATTACAGAAATTAAATACAGATGTAATTACATGTAGGTTTTTTTCAAACATAAGTACAATGTAAAAACATGTATATACACAATAAGTACATTGTAATAAATTATTAATTAAAATGTAAGAAAGCCACTTAATATAAAGTGGACCCTATTTTTCAAACAAAACCAAGATTATTGGCGTGCAGTTTATACAAGAAATACTATTTCAGTATTTATATTTCAAAATTTCATGTTTAAATTAATGTTACAAATCGAAGCAAATCTAAATGTGAACCTGCAGCAAGAGGTTAAGGGGGTGGGGGGATCATAATATTCTGATTAAAAATTACAAGTTAAAAAAGGTAATAAATAATAATAACCAATGAATTAATCAATCATATGCATGCTTCATATGCATTTAGAATATAGGATGAAGATGCACCTTATCTCTAAAACTCTGCCTTCCAAGGACCTGTCAGCCAACTTGAATACTTCTGCAGCAGAGAATGGTTTCTGATTGGATAAAAAGGGTGAATTGGATAAAAAAACTTCCCCAATGCTTTGTTGCTGTCATCGGAGAAACTAATAGTATTTAAAAAAAAGTATATACTTATGTATATAAGTAATTAAAAGCTCTCTAGCCTTGTCATATTCCCTGTTACAGGCCTCTGTAGTTAATTTCCCCCCATTTAATTGCAGCATGAACACAAAACTTGAACCAGAACCACAGAAAAGCTTGCTCCACCACTGAATGTCAGTTTAAGCTGCGGTGAACTCTGCACCCAATGCGTTTAAAGCCTCATTATCATATTAGCAGAAAATGGCTAGCAATAACAAAAGGGGGCCAGTGTTCTTGGATTAATAGGAGCTGGTTCATTATAGTACAAGTGAACAGCTAGGCTTCTTGAGGCTTGTAAAGCGGAGCTAGATGTCCTGCTGTGAAGGTGGAGTGCTAAGTCAACTGTAATCCACTTAAGATGGCTCAACTTTGTGAACTGCTCAAGGCGTGCCGAGGCTGTTGTTGCAGTTTCTCACGCTTAACTCGCAGAACTCTGCACTTTTGTTTATAATTGTTCATTTACAATACTGACAATATTTTTTTTTAAGAATCTTTTGTCATTTTAAATCCCTTTTGGGTTCAAATCCCTTAAGTGAGCTACATAAGCTAAATACTAGTTGTTGAATTGTAATTAGTGGCGCTTGCTAAACGTTTGTATAAAATTTCTTCATATAAACAAACATGCACAACATTGAGGTGTGTAAGATTTTTTAAATGTTTTTTTAAGTTTCTAATGCTCACCTAGGCTCCATTTATTTGATCTGAAATACAGTAAAAGCTGTAAAAATATTATGAAATATTATTACAATTTAAAATAACTGTTTTATGTTCCATATTACTGTATATTTCAAAATGTAAGTGATACCACGGCTGAATTTGTAGCAATTATTACTCTAGTCTTCAGTGTCACATGATCCTTCAGAGTCATTCTAATATCCTGAGTGGGTGCTCAAGAAATATTTATTATTATTATTATCAGTGCTATAAAGATGTGCTGCTGTGAATCTTCTCTGGATTATATATTTTTTTTAATAGAATGTTCAAAAGAGCAGCATTTATTTTGAAATATAAATATTTTGTAGCAATATAAACTTCACTTATGATCAGTTTAATGAATCAGTGGTAAATAAATTATGAAATAAAGTATTAATAAATTAATAAAGCATTCATTTATTTCCCCATGCTAAATGACTCTGTTTGTGTACAGACATAAATATTACCTCAAATCATGCTGCTTCAAAATAATTTTTTGAGTGGCCCAGCAACCAAACAGCAACACTTTAACAGCCAATCAAAACACCTTAGCTGCCAAATAGCAGCCACCTGGCAACCACCCAACAGCAGTTTTGTAGTAGTTGTGAGAAAGCACTGTTGACTTTTTTTTTTTAAAGTAAAAATATAGTTATTTATAATATTTATTTATATATATTTTAACCATCTCACTTAAGAATGTAGTATTTATTAATAATCTACTCTTCAGCATAGTTATTTGTGAACACATTAATGCATTGTGAGATATTTTAGCGGAGTGCTTATCCATCTTCAATAAAACTTGGCTTAATGTGATGCTGGATGGTGGCCAGATCTCCTCCTCTGCTCAGTATATCATACATGTATAACCACAACAAGACTATGCGCGTTACACCATCCATCCGTCAGCATGGACAAGAGCTGCCGCCCCTCCTCTCAATCTCTGTCGGTGAGTGGAAGCACCTGTAAATAATTTCTTTTATTATGCAGCAGATTTTTCATTGTGCTTGGCAATTGGTTTACTTGTCTTCAGAGGGGTCCTGAAATAAAGGAACCTTGACCTGGCATACCCCTGGTTTCTGGTTTATTCACATCAGTCCTGGAGTTTCAAACTCTCCAAGCTGAGGTTTTAGGCTTTGATATTAGGAAATGCATTAGCATGATGAGAGCAGAAGAGTTCAGGTTCCAACCTCACACAGTTCAGGCCGTTGTGTGACGATATTTAGATATATGCTCATAAATGTGGCGTAAACCATCAAACAAACAAGCTCCCAAGGATATGAATCCAAGTTTGTAATATGTGATACCGTGTTTGGTGAAGAAATGTTTAGATCAGGGCTGAGCAGGACAATGGTTATTCAGTTATGTGAGTGTGTGATTTTAGACCAAACCAAACTCTGACATCACACAGATTTGGCACTAAGTAATGTCTCTGGAGTAAACCAATGTGTGTCTGACTTTGGAGCGAGATAAAAAAAGAAAAAGCGAAGGGAAAAAATATGCTTGCAGGAAGGCTGTAAACTTGCCCCTGGACTCAAGTCCATATCATCACTGTTTAAAAGTTGGGCAGGACTGCTCCGGATAGCCGAAGAATAAATTCTCCTCTCAGCTATATGGAGAGAAAAGCAGCTTATTTGTGATGCAATTTGTGAGAATGAACCAAATACACTCTGGGAGGATAAAAAAAGTGCCTTGGGATAGAGAAGTGTGTGAGATGCCACAGAAACTTGTGCAGGTTTATTTCCTAACGTTCTTTTCAGCATTAAATCTTTCAAGAACTTCCTAAAAATGTTTTTTCTAATATATATAGAGAGAGAAAGAGAGAGAAAGAGAGAAAGAGCCTGTCACTTCCAGATATCAAACTTAAAAAAACAGAAATTAACTGTACGTGTACATAGTTTTTTTTTTTCTTGCAATGCACTCTTAAAAAAATCTAGCAGTATATGCTTTAAACAAATGACTATATATATTTTATTTTTTATTTTATTTAAAGTTTTAGGAAAAAAAATATTTTAAGAGTTTTTAAATAAATATTTCAAGTATTTTTTAGAAATGTTTGATGTGTTTACATTAAGCATTAGGTATTATGATCTAACCACAAAATTTTTAGCATTTCTTAAAGTAGGTTATTGTTAATTTACTATTATTTTATTATTATGTTATTATAATTTATTATGTTCATTTGTAAAATATAAACAGATGATTCTTATAATAAACTGTGACCAAAATATGGTTTACACTCAGATGTCGTTTTGTATAGCTTATGTGTTAAGTCTCAGTTAGTCTGAGACTTGTCTTTAGCACTTTTAATGCAGTTTAATAACTTTAAGAATCTACAAAGAAACTTTTTCTCCAAGGCAATACTCTTAATAAAAGCCTTCATGTTTACAGCCTCACTGTTTGATAAGAAATCCAAGCCACGATGCTAAGCAATTACTCTCACTCAATGCAATTATGAAAATTCACCAAAACATTAAATATTGATTGGCCTGTGTTAACTTTGAGCCACAGTGAAAATTAAAACAAATATTAATCACATTCCGGATTGTTGGCAATAAAGTCCAGCGGAGGGGACCGTCTATGTCCAATTAATTAAGCCCACTGGTGCACACACACATTTTTGTTATTAAGGACATCTATGTGTGCTGGTAGGATGACTAAATGTCAGCCTCCTGTGTTCAAGTTCCCCTTGCGGGATGTGATAACTTTCCATCTTATTGCATTTAGAGCTCATCAGGTTTGTCCTTTATCTGGGGTGTTAATGGACCACTTCACTAGCTATCTGTATGTTCAAATAACCCACAAAACTGAGGAAATGTTGTTGGCTATGATGCCGTGTAGGGCATTTATTGTGAGGGTGTGGCAAATGGTGTGAAGAGATGCCAGATGCTGTACAGAACTAGTCAGACTGTCATAAAACAATTGGGATTTGATTATTTTTACTAATATCTGATGTGTGTGTAGGTGTGTGCGTGTGTGTTTGACCTAAGTATGCTTTTGGGGACAAAAAGTGATTACTTTCTCACACAAAAGTGTAACCTCAATAGAAGAATCATTTATAATAG